>NW_027466474.1:2077500-2677500 GCF_050575085.1 Anarhichas minor | reverse complement strand
GACACCTGCTTGTGGCTTTACAGTCTAGCTATGACAGATTCATATTTTGTGTATTTTTATTGTGACTGAGTTTGAAAGAGTATGTTAAAAAAACTTGTCTGTTTTTGTCTGCGTATGAGCAACAAATTTGGAAGCGAGACTGCCTTCAGAGATTTTTCCAAACCGTTTGTAACGTGGTCGCTCTAACTTTAACAAGTATCTCTGAGGAAATGTTGCAGATCCAAGAGCAAGATTGCTTTGTAGCAAGATGAGTCATCCTCAATGTGATGAAGAAGCTTAATTTGGTGTTATGGAATTTTTTATTTGCTGAAATAGCCAATAGACATCCTGCCTGGTTATTTCATCCATAAAGAGTAAAAATGTACTATATCACAAAATATAGTACAATTAAAAGTAAGCTTTTATTCAAGTTTGACAGTATATGGTTTGAAAATATCCTGTCAAAACCCAAATTAAGGAAATATATTTAATAAGTATGGCCCTGAATCATATGTAACATTTTGATTATTTAAAAGCCAAACATCTTGAAGAGCACAGTTTAAAACTGATTTTCCTGCTCTGGCTGTTGAGGTTGGCAGATTGAATATTTAGAGAAAAAAATTCATTAGAGTTTACTCTGATTTCTCCAGTATTATACAGTTTATGTGATTTTTTGAAGGACTGAATATCTGATTCACATCCGGAGCTGGCTCCGATGATTTTCTGATATCTTGGGCTGGGCATAGTTAACTTACATAGTCATTCATTTTCTCCATAACACGAAATAAAATGATATATGGCTGAGTAAAAGGGAATTGTATCTTTATTGGCCAGTAGTAGAGACCTCATTTAGTCTGCACTGATCTGAACAGAGCAGTTGGTGAAAACTAGTGTGCAGGATGGCAGCAGGTCAGCCAGTGAGCGACGCAAACTTGGAATGGGATCGTTCATGTCTACTGTGTTGTTTTCATCATTGCTGTTATCTACACCTGCAGCTTCCTCATTGTCCTGCTCTTCTCCACTTCCACCACCCTCACCCTCCACGGCTGGTGGACTCTGCTTAGGCTGGAAGGCCACATCCAAAAACTCCAGCCGGCTGAGTCCGCGGAGCAACCTGCAGCTCCGCACTATCTGCATCTCGCTGAGCGTGCAGGCCCACAGGCACAGACACTTCAGGTTCTTCAAGCGGCTGGCACAGAGCAAGCCTGGGCCCACCTCTTTGCCCCCCAGACTCAGTTCCTCCAGTCCGAGCCATCCTGCACCCAGCCCGAGGGAGGCCATCTGTAACTGGTAACCTTGCCGCCCAGTGATGCCTATTTCCAGAAACTTGAGCCTGGAAAGGCCTTCCACCCCATAGACGCCGTCCTTGGCAGCACATTTCCTGATCCCGTTGGCAGTCACACGGAAGGTGTCACGCAGCTCCAATCGGCTGAGCCTCTCCCATGATGTCAGACTCTTCAGATGCTGGTCCGTGAAAGAGGGCACATTGTTAAGGACTAACCTCCCTATACCAATCCCTGATGGAGAACCAAGCCCTTTCCCTTTCCGATGCCTTCCTTGCTGTTGAGCACCAACACTGGATGTGGCTTCTGCTCTTTCTTGGTCAGGTGAAGGGGAAGTCTGGTTGAAAAATTCACGGGGCAGCTCACAACCACGCAGCTCAAGCACCTGCAAAGACGTAGGTAGGAGCTGGCAACCTTGAAGGCTTCGCAGGTCTGCGTGCAGAAGATAGAGCTTACTCAGGCGAGGGCACTTTGTGGCCACAGCTCTGAGCCAAGACTCGGAAAGAAAGGTGCCCCCTCTGGCAGAAAGCAGCAAACCACGTAACCGTAGGCACCTCAGTCCACAACCCAGGTAATGACGCAGCAGGAGCCAAAGTATGCGGGATGTCACCTAACAAACAATGGACAGTCATGCATTTGTTGAGGGTGGGGAATGGGAGGCCAAAGAGAGACAGTCAATAATTGTAAAGACATACAGAACCCACATGTAATAGCATTTACTTCATAATGGCAAGACAGGTGTATTTGTAGAGCACATTTCCTACACAAAGGCTGTTTAAGTGCTTCAAATAATGCATTAAAAACAACGAAAAGGACTTACTAGCATTGTGATCCAAATTAAAAGTCATTGCTATTGGTTCAAGTGTTAATGGCAGGCAACATATGATTTTCATTTTTCTGAAATTGCATGTGTTGTAGCGGATTACATGAGGTGGCTATGTTCCCCAAATAAAATAAACACTAGACTGTATGGAACAATACGTTAAAAGAAAAAGAGTGAAGCTAAATCGCCAGTAACAGTCTTACCCCTTTCCATGCAGTCAGATCGACAAACCTCCACAGCCGCTGGTCTTTCACAAGCCGGTTCCATCTCTTACACACTCTAAATGACACCGCAAAACACAACAAATAACTTCCTCATGTGACGTGAGTCACGGAAAAAGAAAGACAAAACTGGCACTGGGTATTATTTCACAAAACGAATAACTGGTCAAATACTGTCGGTTAAGTTAAATTCCCCCTTACCTTCCAGCTCTAACGAGCTCTCGTACGCTCAAATACGACAACACGTCAATTAAAATGTTTTCTGGAAAGTAGTCCAGGTTACAGGCTTTAAATTCATCCATTTTGTAAACAAAACTATTTCAACCATGGACACGGACCGATATCGCGACGCACACGGGTTGCGCCTTCATCGGTAGTCCCCCGGAAACCGCTGCCTACTGACTGTCGGACCTAGCGGGTGTTTGCGGTTTTAAAAAAAAACACCGATGAAGCTATATTGCCACCTAACGTTCATTAGGCGAACAGTTCACTGCGCCTGCGCGGTTTACCGGACAAGATGGCGACCAGCAATGGTGGAGGAATGGAAGTGGATGGGGCAGGCTAGTATTTCTCACTTATCTCACAATTTCTGCCTGATATTAACACGAACCTGTATGCAGACTGTCGCATGTGTCGTACATGTGTGTTATGGATGGGTGTGAGTAATGAATCAGTGGTGGTAAAGGTGGCAAGGTAGCGAGCTTGTTGACTAGCGGGTTCACGTAACGTGCACGGCTCTGCTTATAAAGCTGTCAACAAATTCATCACTTTGGATATTTGAGTCGGTATTTTTATACGTATATTGTTGCTTTCCTACTGGTGTTGGCATCAATGATCTTGACTTAAGTCTGTCAGCTCAGGCAGGTTTAAGGAAAACATTGATTCGTTTTGACAACAATCCGATCTTGAATCAGGGCTGGTCTTGGACGTCAGCTGGCCATGTGATCTATTTCGTTCAATAATTGTATTTTCACACATTTAGATTCATTAAGCCAAAGAAGTGTGTACATACGGTATATTGTTGTGTCAATGCTCCTTTCAATTTATATGAAATAATCACTTTCATTTACATCCACAGATCAAAATGGAGCAGTATGAGCAAATTGTGAAAATACATAAACGATAAAAATGGATGTTTATACTAAATTAAAGAGACCTGCAATAATATAACTCTAACAATAGAGACATGACTCAGATAAGGCATTGATTTCCATCTTCATCTCCCTCCCTAGTCTTCCTTATCTTCCTCAACCTCTACTGTTGCCTACCCTACTCTCAATCATTAACTTATTGAATTAAATGAAACAGTGTACTAAGCGAAAGGTTGGTGGTTTGATCCCTTTCGGGGCACTGGTCCCCTCTGCCAGCACGTTGTTGCCATTGACACACATTAAAGGCAGTTAAAGAAACAATATACAACACATCTGCCCACGCTGTGTTGACACGGAGTCGGTTGTAAATCGTCAAAGTATCCCTACAAGTAGTCGTGATAAATTAGTTACGGTTCCGTAACCTTAGCCAACAATACGTCTTAAAATCCTTCTGGGCTCTAAGGTGCCTCCATCTTTTACATGCATCTCGATTATTTACGTTTTACCACGTCTCTGGTCAAGTAGCGTTTTAGGAAGATGCTGAGGCTTTATTGCTGGCTTCCATGGCTGCAAAACGTGTGCCAATTTGTTTCATATCTGGCAACATGGGGCATCAAAATAGGCTTGTATTGTATGTCGTAAAATATTTCACAGAAAATTACATTTATAAGTCAGAGTATAGTACGTCATGAAAATGTCATAGTATAGTATTTACCGTTTGACTTTTATAATACTAAAAGAATGTCTGTTTCCAGAATTTTCTCCATTTCTTCTTTGATGTTTTTCCAAAATGTTAATGTTTGTATTTTGATTTTGTTGCATAACATAAACATTCCAAACATAAGATGGAAAAACCCACATCACTGAATCCCTACTTGTCATATTGGGAAGTTTCGCAACAATTATCTTCATTTATTTTAGTTATATTTATTATTGGTAAATAATTATGAATTGATTGTTTCCTACTTAACTCATCAATCCTCTATATCCTGTCAGGATAGTGTAAAATGTACTTTTTAAGTCTCCAGGATTCAGGTTGACGTCCTCAAATTGCTTGTTTTGGTCCATCAATAACTCAATAGTTGCTGGAGTGTTGAAGCCTTCTATTTTGTGTCTCTGTGTGACTGTAGCCAGCCCCAGTGTTATGGCTGCAGGGGTCACCGGAAGCGTTTCTGTGGCCTTACACCCTCTGGTTATCCTCAACATATCCGACCACTGGATACGCATCCGCTCACAAGAGGGACGACCGATGCAGGGTACGTATTGAGGAAAAAATGGCACGTAAGCTGTGATGTAATGTATAGTTGGTCTAATGTTCAGCTGAGTCGTTCTGTAACTGAGTGTAATTAAACAGGTTATTATATATTATTGTGTTTCTTTCTCCTGCTCAGTGATTGGCGCCCTGATCGGGAAGCAGGAGGGAAGAAACATCGAGGTGATGAACTCCTTTGAGTTGCTGTCTCAGACCGTAGATGAACGAGTGCATATTGACAAAGAGTACTACTACACCAAGGAGGAACAATGTTAGTGGTTTGTATTTGTTACGGGCAAGAATACAGCTCTATTCTATCTAATAGGTTTCTCCTTTTATGACTCCTTTATGAAACGCAGTGCAGCCATTCCTTAATGCATACGTGTTTTGTTTCTCCTTTGACAAGTTCATTGTTTCCTGTAACAGTCTGGAGGTGACTTGCTGAAATGAATAAAATCTGTGGCGCAAATTGTCTAAGTTAGGATTTGGTTAACGAACCCGTACTCGCCCCCCCAAATCCTTTTAAAGAAACGTCAGTGACAGATTGCATCACAGAGGAAACATGAGATTCAGTTATTGATAACGTGTTATTCATTAGTCAACGGTGGTTAATACTCAAAGTAACGTGCTTGCTGTAGATTTTTTCCTTAATATTCCCTTTTGCCTCTCAGTTAAACAGGTCTTTAAAGAGATGGAGTTCTTGGGCTGGTACACCACAGGCGGCCCCCCTGAGGCATCAGACATCCACATTCACAAGCAGGTAGGCAAAAGTTCAAGGGGCAATACGTACAGTAAATCTGAATGAACGAACATCTTTACCTTCTCACAGAATCTCACTCACTGAGTCAGTGGCAACCGCACACCGCTAGTGTACATCAAGGTTGTCCTACATTCACCTCGATTGGTCAGATACCTGAGCGACACGTTTTACTTTGAAAGCAAATATCAAACAAAAATGTTGCAGAGATTCTGACATTTTGTGTTATTGATTCATGTTAAACCAATGCAGACATTGCAAAAACAACATGCAATGCCATGATTATTTAACAAGCAGGTGATTTTGACTTTGCTGTTCTTATTAAAAGTAAAATCATCTTAAAGCCTGATAGTTGTTTCCTACTTACTTTCCTTCTTCTCTGCCAGGTGTGTGAAATTATTGAGAGTCCTCTCTTCCTCAAGCTCAATCCATTGACCAAGCACACAGATGTGAGTTCTTGCATTTTCACTTAAAAAATGAGAAAACACCACACTGCTGTATTTAGACACGGCTGCTTTAATTAATGTGTCCTTTTTTCCTTCAGCTTCCTGTTAGTGTTTATGAATCTGTGATTGACATCATCAACGGCGAGGTAATCTTTACATTTCATGTCATCATTTACAAATCCTGTCCTGCAGCAGTGAGACAGATTCCCATGCGGAATTGTCAATGTTTTATTTTGAACGTGTTTTGGGGTTTTTCTAGGCCACCATGTTGTTTGCTGAGCTGACGTACACTCTGGCCACAGAAGAAGCGGAGAGAATCGGTGTTGACCACGTAGCTCGGATGACGGCCACTGGCACAGGAGAAAACTCAACAGGTAAGAGTTAATGTTCTGTGGGTCACATCAGCTATAAATCATTTGCACTAATGTATTGTTTTTTACGGTTGATTTTATAAACATTGTTTATTGAACTCATAAAAGGTGTTCTCTCAGCTCGTATCTCAGATTATGATGAATCCAAATGAAATGGCTATTACAGCTAGGACTATCTTACATACTGGTGGAGTGTTTTACAGTTAGGATTACTTCCATTTCAGCAGCAATGTTATGACTATTATATTTGTGAACAGAATATGAAGAGACTGTTCAAAACTATAGATTAAAAAGACAGGAGAAGATTCGTCTGTAATGGACTGTGTTGTTTTTCAAGATGTAACATAATCCCTCGTTCACAAAGGACTCATTTCTGCTGGTATTTAGGATTCAATTGTTAATTGATTTCTCTCTGTTGTGTGTTTTATCTGTGGTTATATGATCTTATATTTCTGCCACATACTGGTATCGGCTCTTTATTTTATTAAGGTATTAGGTAGACCAAAGTAAAATACACAGAGTTAATACTGACCAGAGAAAAAATATCAAACTCTGATGTTAATGTGACAAGTAAAGATAATTCACAATTGAATCATTCTGTAACAGATCACAGGCTCTATTATTCCTTGCATATTATTCATTAGAATTACAGATGTTTGGGATTCTTTGCCGCATATTGAGACGTCTCGTATAAAATCAATTCGGTAAAACTAGCTTCCCCCTCTTAGTCGATTAGTCGACTATTTGGTCGTTTTGATCACGTTTTTTATGCTGAATGACTTATTTCCAAGAAACATCTTTGGTGAACACAAGATTTAAAGTAGTGCTTTTGTGTGATTCTTTGTGGAGAATCTCAGTTTTACTGATCTGCCGATTTAAATTAACTAAGCGATGAGTCGACTAAGAATGTCTCTGGTCTAGGACAGCCCTAAATACAACAGTGGATAATACACACATGGGTACAAACATCATGCATAAACACAAAGAAACAATCAAATCTTAAACTCCACAAAATGTCCTTTATTTATTCTTAAAGAAGATGGTTAAGGTGCAAACTGACTATAAACTGACCAATATTCACTTTTTGTTCTTCGTCTTCTCTGTTAGTTGCCGAACACCTCATAGCCCAGCACAGTGCGATAAAGATGCTCCACAGCCGGGTGAGGATCATTCTAGAGTACGTCAAAGCCGTGGAATCAGGTGAGAGGACAACAGGGTCTTTTAATTGAGGCTTTGAGAGCAAAATATGTGAAAAATAAGTCAGGAAAACAGCTGTTCTTAGATGAGATGTTTCCTTTCCTCACTTTTACCCTTGAGGCCCCTTGAGCGCACCTCTATAATTACAAACCCCTGTCTTGACAGCATCATCTTACCTCACTGTTTAATAAGCTCTGCTTTACCTTATTTTTTTCTGTCCTGCAGGAGAGGTGCCATTTAACCACGAGATCCTTCGAGAAGCCAACGCCCTGTGCCACAGATTGCCGGTCCTCAGTACCATAAAATTCAAAACTGACTTCTATGATGTAAGCAAGCTTTCTGTACCTTAACGCACGAAAGGTTTTTACACCCTCATGCACGTTGGATGTTTTCATCTAAATGTCAAAGGATAAGGTCGGCATTCTCATCAACATATCAAGAGAAAAGGCTAAAACAAACAAACAGTTAGTCCATCTCTTAAAACTTTGACTTACCCAGTCTGTTTGTGGCTCTTAACCCAAAGCACATTGATTCCTACTGACCACAAATATATTGTACAAAACCGGAATAATACACAAACAGGAGGAGATATCAGGGATGAGTACAGTGATGGGTTTACGGTAAATGATAAAGATGGTCCGTGTCTGTTTTAGTGGATCCTAGTGTTATATGAATAGTAGCACATAACTGAGATATGCATTTTTATTTTATAAAACAGCAGAGCACTGTATTTAACTGTACCAGGGGTCTACTTTTATAACCGTTGCAAAAAAAAACGGTGCCTGATGGAGACGTACCCCACTTTCCACTCAAAAGTTGTGATGTAAAAAAACATCAACAACTTGACTGGAGAATGTGCGCACCTGTCCAGAAACTCTCACCTATGCGTATGCACATTATGGACTGAGATGCTGATTAGAAATTCAATTTGAAAGGCCTCTTGAGGTGCCTGTACTCGTGCACGAAAGGGTTAAAATGATAATAATCGGTTGTTTTAGGAATCCAGGATAACATCAAATAGCATTAAAGAATTGCAAAACCAAGCAGCAGCAGTTTTCAATACTAACTTCAAATACTGTGCATATATCACCAAATTTAGTTTTCATATAGTTTGTGTGTAAAATTGCTGCTGTGAACATGACTGTGCTGTCATTGCACTCATCATTGATTTGCGATTTTTAAAAGGAAATTTCTTATTAGCAGGCGTCCGAGCAAATTTCTCTAAAGCTGTCTTTCTTCTCCCCTGCAGCAATGTAACGACGTGGGCCTCATGGCGTACTTAGGCACCATCACCAAGACCTGCAACAGCATGAACCAGTTCATCAACAAGTTCAACGTCCTGTACGACAGACAGGGAATCGGCCGAAGGATGAGAGGACTCTTCTTTTGAGCCGGCAGTAAGCCGAAGCAGAGAGACAAACAAGCACTGCAGTTTCTTTTTCTGTTTTTTTTTCTTTTTGGATATGTTTGTATTTTTGGTTTGCTAAAACAAATTCTGCAGTAACTTTTCAAACAAGTTTACTATTTTCAACCACAAGTGTATCGAAAAGCACTTAATTACACAAATCTAAAAGAGCTATATATACAAAATCGCTAAACTTTTTCTTGGCTACGCACAGAAACTAATCTACTATACATCATTATAATATTTTACCCCGTTTGTTTTATGTTGTATGTAATAAATGATCTGCTGATTTTTTTCATTGGACTTTGACTCCTCTTCTTTCTAAGATTGTACAGTATGTCATAAAAAACTTATAAAATTGGAATAGTAAAGTATGTCATGGTGTAGTTTGCCATTCATGTGATAGAAAATTCAATTTGTGCCCTTAAATACATTTTGATGTATAGTATGCATCAAAATGCAAAAAGAAGTCACAGGATAGGATGTAAAAATGTCATAAAAAAAGCACAGTGCAATAAAGATGCTCTACAGCCGGGTGAAGATTATTCTGAAGTATGTGAAAGCCGTGGAATCAGGTGAGAGGACGACAAGGTATTTTAAATGAGGCTGTATTACAGCCTCATTTAAAATACCTTGTCGTCTGGCAAACAGCTGTTTCCACACTTGTATACTATTAGGAGAGGCCCCTCGAACTCAACTCCATAATTACAAGCCCCTGTTTGATACTTATCTTGATGTTTTCATATATTGAGCCATAACTTGTTTTTTCTGTTTCCATGTACCGCATGAGAGGTGCCATTTAACCACCAGATCCTTTAAAAAGTGTGTTCAACTGCTGAACTAGAGCTGCTTATACATGTCTTTAGCTCTTCTATATTGCATTGACTACTGTAACACACTGTTCTCCTCACTTTTTCACTGTAATGGCAAAGATAGACACTTCTGCTTGGAAGTTTATTCAATTAGCTACATTAAAAGATTTGAATCTGCACATCAGACAGAAACTTCTAAAAATGAAATATTAGACCTGTTATGATCACAGTTTGTTTTAGCACAGTCTCACCCTGTGTTGTATTCCCTAACGAGTGCTTTTTTTATAACGCCTTTCTTTTCCCCCTGCAGCTATGTAACGACGTGGGCCTCATGGCCTACTTAGGCACCATCACCAAGACCTGCAACAGTATCAACAAGTTTAAAATCCTGTTCAATGAACAGGGAATCAGCTGGAGGCTGAGAGGACTGAGAGGAAGTGTATCAAACAGCACTTGATTACAAAAGTCGCTCAACTTTTCTTGGTTATGCACAGAAACGAATCCACTGTATGTGAATATACTATTTTACCCAGTTTATCTTATTGTTCATGTTTCTGTATGTAATAAGGGATCAGCTGATTGTTTTAATGTGACAGCTCTTCTTTTTAAGCTTGAAGGATTGTAGTAGGGTAGACATTATAGTAACTGTACACAACATGCAGCTAGTAAAAATGTCAGAGCTGCACTCTGAAATGAGTCTATGTAAGTCAGCTCTGTGCAGCTGCAGGCTTATTGTCAGCAGTGTTTGCAGTTAGCTCGTCTTTTGAAGTCGTTTGCCTTTGGAGGTTTGAGCAGACGAGCATACTCAACAGGAAAGGGGGGCAGGGAGAGTTACAGCTCCAAAGTCGGGGGTCTAACAGGAGTCAGCATTTTAATGGGTATTAAATGTACAGTGGAACCAGACATAAAGACCCCCAGCATGCAAGTTGCCACTTTTACTTTACTACCTGCCATGTGGCTCGAGGTGGAGCAAACATGTTCTTTCCTTTCTGTCTTCCTGCACCTTTAAAAAAGTATACATAGAGACAAAATACTACTCAATCACCGATGAAAAACTTTATTATCTCATTAATGAAAAATAATTTGCATTACTTGTGTTGACTGAAAACAGTTTTGTTTTTTTTACTTTCTGACAGTGATGATGGTAAACACATCAATGCCTTAACAGTTGTCAATTGTATAAGGTTTAAACAAATATGCAACTTTTCAAAGCTTCAGTACAAGTTGTAGTACATTTGCAGATGTTAAAATCCCTCAAACTATGAAAATGTTCAACCTTGATGTTTGTAATTAAAGTCTGTTAAAAAAACCTTTTCCTCCATCACTTGCTGGATGTCTTACTGACTGTGGCCTGACTCTGCAGGCTCATCTACAGCAGCAGAGGGCTGTGGGTATTGGAAGCGGGATGGGTCGTACAGATCATCCATGGGGTTGTAGGGCATGGGGTAGTAGTAAGGGTAGAGGCCTTTCTTCTTGATGGGAGTAAGGGGAGCTGGCACCGCCACTGGTTCCTCTATCTGTTCCTCCTCCACAGGGGGGGGGTGGTGGCGGCGGGGGGACCATGATCTTCCCCTTCATGGGTCTGGGTGGGTGTTCAACCAGGCAATCAGGGTCCCAGTAAGGGTCACAGTCGTACTCCATGCCCTTGAAGGGGCGGATGGGCGCCGGCAGAGACTTCTTGATGAGGACTGGTGGCGGTGGAGGTGGGGCGGACTTCTTTGGTGGAGGGGGAGGAGGTTGGGGCACTATGACTGGAGCTGGAGCTTTCTGGGGGGTGCAGTGGGGGTGGTGGCGGGGGTCGCAGAGCACAGGCACGGAGCCGGTAGGCAGGTAGACGATGTGGGGCTTACAGAGGGGGTCTTTCCTGTTGCACAGGTAGAGAACATCAGCCTGGGAAATGACTGGCGCAGGAGGGAGAGGAGGAGGGGTCGCTGGGGGCTCTGTGGGCTTTGGGCCCCCTTTCATTGGAGCTAGAGGAAAGATTTTACACTTCTTGTCTGTGGCTGGGTCACACATGGTCGGCATTCCCAGCTTGTTCTGGAAATAGGAAGCGTCGGGGCCGTAGGTGTGCTCCAGGTACCTCATCTGCTGGTAGAGCATCCGCAACTTGTCAATCTCATAGAGCTGAGAGGAAGGGGAAAAGGAAAAGCTTAAAGAATTTAATAGGGATAAATCAATACATACATACATATATTATTTTCATTCATGAATTTGGACTGCCAACACTCAATATGACTTGAGGCTACATCATAACCCAAATCTCATGACTAATATTCAAGAAAAGTAGGGTCTGCACTGCAAAATGAGGTTCAGACAGTGTAGGGGTTTAGGGTTAAATTATCCAGATGATGCTGATGATGTAAAGAGAACGTCGCTGGTTTGAATCCAGCAACATTTCATGCCCCCACTCTCTCCCCTCATTTCCTGTAAAGTCTCTACTGTTCACTGTCTAATCAAGGGGGAAACATCAGTCGTCTGTGTGTAGATATCGACTGTCCTGAATCACTAGATTAACACAGTGTGGATTCTGTTTTAGATTCTGCTTATGTTCATACTCCCAGAGACATTTGATTCTCACTGGAGTCTCCCAGGATAAGAATGTGTACACAAAGTACCCAATGTACGTACCCCCTCAGTGTGTCCGATGCTGCTGTAGTAGCGGTAGTAAGCCTGGAAGTCTGGGTTTCCTCTGTACCACCTGGGGTCAGCGTTACGCTTCAGCCTGGAGTGACTCAGAAAGCCGTTTGCTTTTTCTGAGTCAATACCAACAACACTGACGGGTACCATCTCTGTTAACAGAGGAGATGAAGCTCAGTCCGATAGAGAACTTCTCAACAGTTATTTAAATGTATTCTGAAGTTATTTAGGCTCTGCACCTACCTTCCTGCTTGATGGTGTTTGAAAAAGATTTGGCCTCCAGCAGGCCTGGAGGAGGAGACAAAGCATGAGATGGACATCGATCATCTTGCTTCTGACATATTTTTGTTGAAGTAGTTGTTCAATAAAGAACCAGAACTTACCTGAGAGCGCCATCAGACAGCAGAGTGCCCCCAACAACCATAATGAAGAAATCATGGCGAACTCCTGTGTTTCATGGCAATAATAGATTTGCATCATTTACGGGGAAATAGTACAGTTCTAACAAAACCATTGCTATTAGATTACATAAGAAATATTGATTATAATCCTTCAAAAACAAAATTCACAATATATATACACCTCTACTCACAACAAAGACGCATTTAAAATGGTATGGAACTTCTTGACCTATTTCACAGTTTATTTAAAAGTGCAGGCCTTTTCCCTAGAATTTGAATGTATAATAGATAGGAAAAAGTTATTCAGACTAATGTTTCACAGTATTACAAGACAAACTATACTTCTAAAGGTGAACTTATTGTCCTACTTTGATGCTAAATACATATTGATCAGTAGAAAGTATTGAACAAAGCAGCTACAGGAGAAGTTACACCATTTAGCTAAATTAAATGCAGTTTTTAGTTAAATTAGTCAGCACTTTCAGAAGCTAGAAATTATCATCCTGCAATATTTGACTCACCCGTCTCAGGAATCGGTCTTCACTGCACTAACTGAGCAGAGTGGGTTAAATACAGATTTCTGTGTCCGACCCCCTGAAACATTATCTCCTGTCCAATAGTTCTGCACCAACTTTGACACCAGAATCCTGTCTCCACCTCTCTCTTTCTTTAATATGTGGCCTTTGGCGCCAATTAAGAAAAAAAAAAAAAGCTGCACTTTTAGCTGCAAAGCCATAAAAACAGACTTCAAATGGAAACTCCCCATTAAATCTGGAAGGAAAGCATCACCTGCTGGGACAACTGCAACTGTGGGGGAAAATGCTGCCTACTAACACAATAACTCAGCCAAAAAGACAGTAAAAATCATAGACGACGGTCTGCGCTGCCTTACATGTACATTTATGAGTTGTTAGAGATTTGTAAATCGCTGTCGGCACCAGAAGGCTGGTATTTTTACCCAGAGAACACCTGCTTTCTTTTAACAGTTCTGTGACTGACTGCTGGTTATCAATTCACTGAGCAACAAAGAGGCTCGTTTTGTCTTTACATGTTCACTATCGTTTTTGAAGCACTTGGAATTAGGCTGAAGCTGAAGCCTTATATGCATTAACTTAATGCACATCACACACATATATATATATATATATATATATATACATACACACACACACACACTTTGCACTCATCAGTTGATGGTGCAGTGGATGACCCTCATGGATTTGTCACTTTTAAGCAGTACCTGATTCCAGCCTCTTAATAGTTCAGATCAAGCTTTTCTTTGTCTTATGTGACAATAAACTGAACGTCTTTGGGTTTTAGACCGACTGACAAAACTAGTCATTTGAAGCCAAAATCTTGTTACTACTTAAAGTATTTTTAGAAACTCATTCTAACAGTTTTTAGCCTAAATGATTAATTGGGGAAATGTAATCTCCAGATGAATAGATAATGAGTTTGCATAGTTAGCGCAGCTCTAAACTACAACTATTAATATTTGAAGACATGGCCTTGGGCTTTTAGGAACTTGGACATTTCACATGTTTATAGACAAAACAATAATGAGAATAGCAGTCAGTTTCAGCACTGTATTTAAGCATGTTTTACGAGCATTATGTCAGGATGGCAGTAGTTAATCGGGGCTGGCTGCAACTTTCTTCATTTAATGTGCACACCGGGGTCCACATGAACCACATGAAAGCAAACGATTGAACCATCAATTTATTATAACAATGCTCAACCTTTTATCTTGCATCACAGTGTAAATGTACAGAAATGCTCTTTGTCAAAGAACCTAGAAGCTTTAAGTACTAAATTACAGATATTACACCATTCCAAATTCTGACATACATATTTACAAAAGATTTACTGGTGAACAGGAATCTTAACATAAAAAAAAAAGCTATGGATGTTTAACAGCAGGGATTCTTGCAAAATAGTCGAACTTAGAAAATGTCCAGGTTCTGCTCGACTTGTGTTGCAAAATGCAACGCCCCAAGTTAAGTCTGCAGAAAGCCTACAATAAAGAGTTTTCCTCTCAGGTGACTGAAACGCAGCGTGCACGTTGCAGGTTTCTTCAGACAAAGGTGATGCGGCTGCGGGCCTGGTTGACCTGCCAAACGTTCAGCTCCTCGTACTCCTCCAACGCTTCCTGGAACTGGGCGGGGGTGAAGCCACGAGTGACGCAACGCTGTTCCGCTTCAGCCATGCGAACCACTCCGCCGGCTCCGCCGCGGCCGGCCACGCCCTCCGTGGAGAGCTCACGCACCAGAGAGAAGATGACGTCGGCCGGACGCTGAGTCCTGTGCGGAATGAATTGAGACGATTTGTGATTTGAGAGACTTGTTTGCCTTTTGCTGTTGAGTTTCAATAGTTTGACACTTTGTAAAATACAATGATAGATACCACTCATGCATTTCTGTCTGGCACATAACCACAAGTTGTCATTTTGAGGCTTTTTTTTTGTTCAGATTACACAAAACAAATATGAATTAGTTACTTTTGAGTGGTTGGGAGGTGATTTTGATCTGTGATCAGTTAGCTTCATTCTCAACATGAGTGCAATATAAATCTTTCAGCGTAAAAACAAATAAGCATTATTTGTGTAACGACTTTTCATTTAATTTGCTTCAGATGTTAAAAGTACTCGTATTTGTCAAACCGATGCCCTTTTAAAAAGAAACCTGGCTGTTTTCCCTCATTGTTGTAAAAAAAGAGAAAAGTATATGGTAAGGCGTACAACAACGTCACTAGTCTTGACGCCTGCCTCACAGAACCGGCTCCTGTGTGACGAGAGCTCCATAAAAACAGACGTTTTACAGCTTCCTCCAGGATATGCAGCGACTGTTACGGGCACATAAGGAACCCATAAAGGACATTCTGGGTTGGACGACGTCCGGTCCCTCATGTTACACGGAGCTAAATGAACAAGATCCTTCAGACAGTGTTAACACCAACCTTGTGGCGCTGGACTTGTCGGCTTGCAGCGAGTCCTTTGACATCTCCATCAGTCTCATTGCCTCGTTGATGTCTTCCTTCTCCACAGACTCCATCATGCGAAGGCGAGCCTGCAGAGAGCCAACAAAACAAATGGGAATTGTGATTGAGACGGAAATGAGATCAAGAAAATGTGTATCATAGTAGAAATTTAGTTCGACGTCAGATCTGTCCGATTACGAAGGCTGCGCTGTGCCGGCACTGTCAGACCGAGACAAGTGCAATGCCCTCTGGGATGGCCGGCAATTGCCCAAGTCTCCGCCTCTCAACACCAGCTAGTCTCTCTACAGGTTGAAATTAAAAAACACCAAACTAAAGGCTTAAAATGAACTGCAAAAAACTCGATCTTCATAGTGATGACAGTTCTGGCCATGGTCAGTTTTGCATGGGTTTGCACAGCTGCTCTTAACGCACACAGGCTGACTGCCGACCCTGCAAAGCTGGTCAGGATCAGACGGACCTCGGCTCACTCATACGGTTATCCAGATGCAACATCTGTACAAACGCAGAGATCAGTCGATGTTCAAATAAATACATTCTTCGATTCTCTTCAGTGCTACCGCTCAGTTACAGTTTGCCCTCTTGTGGACATCTGTGTGCAGCACATTGCCAACCCGTCTGCCTGAAGTGCTGGTTTTGCAGTAGGTGGATGACTGCTACCTGCACAAACAGCACTTTTGACAGCCAGAGGCCGACACCAGATCACAAAAACACTCAATTCAGGAAACACACATTTCTATAGATGCCTTTTCAGAAATCCAAGAACAAAACAGGATAATTTGACATTATGCAACACAGAGATGCAAAACGAAATTCAGTCGTAGCCTATTTGTAACACATGACAAACAAAACAAAAACAGCATTACATTCCTGTAGTGCTTTTCTAAAATTTGCATCATAAGGAATGTAAACAGCAGCAACAAAAACAATAAACGTGTACATGACTCAGCAATAGCAAATCAGATGATTTGCTATTGCTGAGTCATGATGAAGAATGATGACTATAGACGAGAGATCTTTTGTCCAGCGTGGGAAAGAAGTGCTCACACTGCAGTAGGCCAGGTTATCATCACTACCTGCACTGTAAGCACTTTATCGCACAATGGACTCTTAATCAAGACACGCAAGTATGATGATCACGCTTTATATTACTCCATTAACAATGTCGACAACATTTTATTTGTATGACAAATAATACATCTCCTGCAGTTTAAGTTATTAAAGTTTCCGTCCACCCACGGTTCACTACGGTGTATTTCTCACCAGGGCAGTGGACAGACGGAGGATGGACAGGAGGGTACGTGCAGAGGTGAAGGTGGTGTCTTTGCTGACTCGGGCCTCTTTCCTCATCTCTACGTAAGCAGCAGTGATGTAATCAGCCAGCGCCTCGGGCACCACAGGCTGCCGCTTCTTACACACAGCGATGTAACGTCTGAAGGGATTTACATTTCACAAAAATTGCACTTAGTTGGTAGTTTTGACATACTGTTAAAAGAAAAAGAAATCGCAGAGTGAGGCTGAAACACTTTGAAATATAAGGCGGATCATCGTCACCTCATCAGCTTCATGTCGATGGGGGTGAAGTGGGTGGGGGGCTGGCGTAGGTGCTGGTGGACGTAGGTGATGTGCTGCGCTAGACGCAGGTCGGCGTCAGCGTCCGGCTTGTCCTGGATCAGCCAAAGCAGGTCAAAACGGGAGAGCAAAGCAGCCGGCAGCTGAATGTTCTGCTCGATGCTCTTCCGGGGATTGTAGCGGCCATAGGCGGGGTTGGCTGCTGCTAGAATAGAGCAACGGGCATTGAGGGAGGTCATGATGCCCGCCTGGAAAAGAGCGAAAAATATTAGTTTGAGATGTGCCGTTCGATATTAATGTTTCTCCAAATGAATCCACCGGTGCCGTTGTCTTTACCTTAGCGATGGAGATGGTCTGCTGTTCCATCACCTCGTGGATGGCTGTGCGGTCGGCGTCGGCCATCTTGTCAAACTCATCAATGCAACAGACGCCCTGGTCAGCGAGCACCAAGGCTCCGCCTTCCAGAGTCATTTCTCCAGTGACAGGGTCACGCATCACCGCTGCAGTCAGACCGACACCAGAAGAGCCGCGGCCTGTTGTGTACTGGCCTGAAGACCAGAGAGGGGACAAGAGAAATGCATTTTATTTTTAAATTGCAAACCAAGACAGTCAGATACTGGTATCAGGTTGTCAGAGTAGAATGATTAAAACCCTAGAATGTAGGCAAAACTAAAGTGTCCAAAACCTGGCATAAAGAAAACAGCCGTTACTCTTCTCCAGTCAGAAAAAAAAAAAAAAAAAAAAATCACATAAAAAGTTAATATTTTACCATCTAAGCCTTACTGGAAAGAAAATGCCTTACTGGATAAAATATTAACCAGATACAGGACATTTACTCCACGGACAGGACTGTACTCACTTCGAGGAGCCAGGCGGTCAATGTAGGACAGCAGCTGGGACTTGGCGACTCCTGGGTCTCCCATCAGGCAGATGTTTATGGTACCTTGAGGGAGAAGAGTGTTGCGGTTAGTGCAAAATTACATAAAACGGCAAACGCTTTGTTTTTGAGAAAACATTACACGTAGCTCAGTGATCTGAACAAATGTAGTAATGTGACAGAATGACCTCCTTTTGTGTGGACGTGTTATGATTTGCAACTGGGACAATTTATATTTATCTTTGTAGTTGGCCTGTTTAATAAGAGGTTAAAAGGGTGCTTGAGTCAGTGCTCACCTCTGATTTTCATGCCTTTAGGTGCCTGTTGCACCCCTCCAACCAGCAGCAGGAGCAGAGCCTTCTTTACATCTTCATGTCCGTAGATCTCTGGTGCTATTGAGCCAGCTAGCTTCTCATAAAATCCTTCCTCTGCAACAGAAAAATACAATCACTTCAGAGCGTGAAAATGATCAGCATCATCCGGTTTTGGCATTCATATCGGTTACGGCAGTGATTTTACTGAAGTCCAGCTATCCAACACACAAGCGCCAACCTGTAATGTCACGCAGCTCCTCCTCAGTCAGATCGTCATTGCCAAGCTCATCATCATCCGACTTGTTCATGAGTGTGATGTTATGAGCCTCCAGGTAAGTTTCTGACAGAAGACCCTGAAATGACCAAAATCAGGATTAACTTTAGATACTTGCATACCAACACTTTAAAAAAAGCTCTCGCCACAGATTAGAAGTCAGTCAGAGACGCTTGAACGTGAAATGGGGTAAAAACAGACAAATCCTGAATTTAAGTTTGATGCCACATACACACCTGAGTGGCCTGTTTGAAGCCTGTGCGTAGAAGAGGGAGGAAGACCCCGGTGACGGCCACGTGGTCTCCTGGCTGGGCCAGACGCGTGTTTTCTCCACGGGCATAAATCGACATGCTCCGTGGAATATTTCCAACGGGCACCTGGTCACTCTGTTGGACAGAAGAAACTCATGAGACAATTGAAACTTCCTAAAACCCCAAATCAAAAATACAATTCATGGCAACAGTGAGCAGTGTATTGTATAAAGCTACTTACATGCTCCTGGATACGCAGCTCCTGGAACTTGACAAATTTGGAGCCTCTGGTCTGCAGGTAGAGCCGACCTCCAGATTTGTTGGTGACACACTCTTGGCTGGGACACATGACGAGGGGCATGAAGGTGGGAGACTGGATCTGAAGCACAAAAATACTTAGTGAGGGACACCTGATAAATGTATCGTCTTAAAATATAAAGATCACAGAACTCAAACCCATCTTACTGGTTGATAGGTCTCAGCACCACACTGGTCACACGTGTACGTAGCGACGGCCATCATGGGCTTGACCTCGGTGGCGCGGGTCACTATGCCTCGAACATTCACCAGATTCCCGATGCTGTCCGCTCGTACGTCTCGCACCACTTTGGGTTTAGCAGTGGTGGGAGGTTTAAAGTACAGCTCACTGTGGAAGAAAGTAAAGTACAATAAGTACACCTACTGCTTCAATAGTTAAATGTTAATACAAATCCAACCCCGAACTCAACTTACAATCTCCTCATGAGTTCAGGTGGGTACTGGTTACGAGTGTCCCGGGTGTCTGCTGGGTCTCGACCCCTTTGTTCCATCATCAGCCGGTGCTCAATGTACACGTCCAAAGAATCCTTGGCCACAATCTGGATACAACAAAAGCATTTATGTTTTAATAAGTAGGTATTTCACAAAGACATTGGTGCTATCTCATTTACGACAGCTGGTTGAATCAAAATGCTTTGACTTTATTTAAAAACCATCCAGGATCAATGTGTAAGCACACGTACATCTCTTTCTTTGTACTCTGGCAGCAGCTCGTGGATGGCGTCAGCGAACAGGCCGGTGTAGCGCTTGGCATTCTCACAGACGCTCTCAACCAGCTCTGGGTCTTCCTCCGCCACGTCGTCCAGTTCCACAAAGATGGGCACCTGCTCTCTGTGGGCCAGCGACACCTGTACGCACAGAATACTTAGTGAGAAGGTGAGCCACTTGATTACACGATCATGTCTGCACTATATAGCTTAGTAGATGCTAGATTTAACTAATATACTGGCATATACCAGATGTGTGAATCAGCAATATTCAAGTTGTTGATTTTCATATTAGTTTAATGCACGTTGTGCCTTTATTAAATAGCTATATTGAAAAGATGACACGACACAATTGAGTGAAGTGCAACAAAAGGGTCCCCGGCCAGACCTTTGTTGAGCTGGGGACAATGTGGTTCATGGTGACCCTGGTATGGTTGCCTTAAGGTAGCTTCATAAGCTAAAAATAACAAATTATAAAAAAGTGTAAGTAAACACTTTGTGTGTCAACTGTAGTTTAAAAGACACTTAGCAAATTGCTGAAATTATTATAAAAAGAGGACAAAAAGATAACTGGTTGATAATTTCTAATTGACCGGTCTGACATAAATCCCTCATCACTCATAATACATTTAGGTTAATGTCAATATCATCCTTCAGTCAAGAACATTGCTATTTAAGGCCACAACAGCCCCCTTTAAAAGCTACACATTCACTGTTTACTATACTTACAAGCTGAGCTCCATATTTGAAAACCTTCTTCCCATTGTCATCCTCTGAGTAAAACTCTTGCAGGAACCTTTTGCATTTGTCTGCAAAACAAAACAAAAACAACACCGTCAGCATTATTTCACAGCAGAAATGGGCAAGCCACATCCAGCAGACACTAGGTGGTGTTTACTGTATATTCACAAGAATAAATAATAGCTTACTGATGTTATCTTTTGGTCTGTTTAGACATTGAAGGGGTTTAAAAGCTGGATCAACAACACCAATGGGCCTAGAAACTGGGAGCTAGTTTGTTGTCCTGCGACGACCCCCTTTGTTGAGTAACATGGCATCCTGTAATCTCGATGAGTCACTACTGCCAACAGTAGAGCTCACACTGCCACCGGCAGACTACGTGAATCAAATTCCACCGGAGTGCACCGACTATCATAGTTGTATAGAGTTAAATAACCGATGTTACGCAGCTGATATCTGAGGGTAAGAATGTAAATACAACAGACGCTCTCAGTTCAGTGTCCATTTTTTTTTCTTTGAGAAAATATCCCCTCACTTCTCCAAAGAGCCACAACTACTAACACTGTTTAATTCCCCGTAACAAGAAACGAAACTATCCGCCGCTCGACGGATAAAATACTCCACTTACTTTGACGCTGTGGCAGAAAATCTGTATCTCCGGTTTAATATTTCTGTGTTTCGAGGATGTTATTGTAAACAAAGCAGCACATGGCTTTTGTGCCTCGTCACTCGAGTATCCCTACGCGACCCCCCCCCCCCCCCCCCCGTTCCCCCACCACCACCACCACATCCGCTCTTCAAAATAGTCCCGGCTGTTGTTTTCAAACCATGGCCAGCCATCTTCCAACGTTAGCTCAGGTTAGCTGGAGTTGTGTTAAACATACATGGACCGCTCCCTTAAATATTAGCCATTGTCATGACATATCCATTGTTAAGTTTTGGATTTTAAGTTGAAGGATAAAACATTAATCTAAATACAATATTACAGCGACACATTTCCAACGGGCATTTGGAACGAGTTTCAAATATTAGCAGCTATTTCCGTTGCTTTTAAGAGTTTTACATATTAGCCGTTGGGGCGCAGATAACAGTTATTGTGAGCGTTAAAACGAAACTGTTTGTTTGTGTAACATAGACATAAAGGATGTAGTCCAAGAGTCAAAACCCCCACGAACCAGCCTTTCGAAGTGCCCTTAAGCAAGGCACAGCGGCCGGCTTACCAGCTAGCATTTCATCTAAACTGCACGTTAACTTGTGTTACTGACAGAACGTTAAAGAGAGCTAGCTCATTGGCTAGCATGCTAATGTGCCGTTGGTTGTGGAGGCTATAGGAGACGTTAGTGAAAGACAATCCTGATTTCAGGACCGGTAAAAGGCCTGAAACAACACGGGTATTGTGGGTCTTCATAAGTCAAAAGAGAGCTGGTTGCATCTATTTAAGTTATTTAGTGGAGATTCATCGAGGGGGAAACGCGGGTTTACAGAAGAACAACAACGCTCGTTAGTCCACGGTTTACCCATCATGCCGGTCTAGCTAATCGTAATCTAGTTACTTATAAAACGCCAATGTCGATGACCAACATTACGACTATTCTTCAATTGCTTTGTCGTTATTGTGAAGTTGTGTTTGTTTATCTGAAATTGTAAAGTTTGCACAATTAACAAAAAAAAAAAGAGCATGTGATGTCAACTGTAAAATAAAATAAAAAATTGTGTTCCTAACAAATTCCACCCGCTTTCATTAACTTAACTCTGTTTAAGTTATTGTCGAACATGTGCTTGCACGGTCGCGCGCCTGCTCCTTTGTTTAAACGTCTCCATCCGGGTCACTACGTAACGTTATAGTTACACAAGCTCACAGAGAACGTAGAACTAGTTAACGTTACCAACAAGTTAGCAAACGTTCAGAAAGGTTAGTGCTACATCGATCTGTCACCCATTGAACGATACATGCACACTAACATGCATAACTTACAGGGTGTGGGTCTAAATAAACGTAAGTTAGTTCAGAATACTTTGTAACGTCACTGCAGAGAATTACGGTTGTTTAGATGAGCTGACTTTATACCCACTACACCAAGTGATATAAATCAGTAACGTGTGTTTCCATAAAGCATGTTAGAGAGCGCACTTAAGTTGAAATGCAGTAATTTAGGCCAACCTGTTGCTGCCATGCCGTTACGTGTAAAGTTAGGTTAACCCATTATTACCTTTCTCTGCCGCATAATCCTTACGAGCCATGGCTGCAGACCCTCAGGTGAGATAACTTGACCACTAGAATGCTAAAAAAGCCTCCAACGGACCCAAAATACAGTTTAAATTCACGATTTAAACGCTTCACTGTGACCGGAGGACCAGTTGTTCATTCACGAGCAGCTCGCGGTTCTTCCCTCAAGAAGTGGCGCGAGTCTGACGTCTGCAGCGTCCAATCGTATCGCTTCTTTCCACAGCGAGGGGCGGGCTCTAGTGGTGGCGCGAAAGTTGCGGGCGATTGTGTGTCACGTGACTCAACAAACTTCCGCCCTGTTAGTCAGGTTTGGCGCGAAAGGCGATGATTGGATTTCATACAACAGAGTGACCCCAGAGTGAACTCAAACACTGTAGACTCAAAGACAGGATACTGTAGACTCAAAGATAGGATGCAGTATATTAATACTAAGGCATCGCCAAAATAAATCTTTATTTTTTAGATTAGACGCATACATTATGTTACTTATTGTGACATTTGAAAATGTGTTTTCATACTAGTAGACATAATGGTCAAAGACCCTAAACTCATCCTCCACATATTATATGGCTTTGCTTTTTGTGTTTCTTATCTTGCAAGATGGGAACACAAACTGCATTTCATTGCTCATGCTTGTTTTGCACAATGACAATAAATTAAATCTTTAACCCAACTGGGTTAATAAATTCCAAAAGAAAAACAAGCATATATTATCAATCTTAAAATGATCTTAGATCAGTTTAATTTCTGTAAACTGAACACAATTGTTTCTCTACAGTGAATGAATGAATGTGAGCAATATATTGGGCGTGTATTGCTGAATGTGAGTGTATTGCTTTTAATATCATTAGTTATCTTCAAGTTTTATTATGTATTTACTTTTTTTCCTTAGCATTTACTAACCCCGGGCATATCGTTTTGCCCACTTGTAAACACTTTTTCCTTGTGATCCTATTAAAGATACTTTCAGTCTTATTTTGCTGAATTAACCATATTTTAAGTAACATTAAATTGGGTCACACAAAAAAGATGCCGTCAACAACAGAAACAGATATTATGACACAAACTTCAAAACGTGGGAAACAGGAGGGGAGGCTTTCAGCTGGCTGCCAGCCTTCAGGGATCTAACTGAACTTAACAACTGAACATTTCTTTTGTTCAAAACATAAACATTCGTAATAGTGAATGGCAATAACTTTTGTCCCCAAACCTCATAATCAATTACGTCTTTCTCTTTTCCTCCAACAAAATGAAGACTGAATTAGATGTGATAAGGGAACTCCGTAAGGGGTCATGAAAAAGAACAGATGGCCCGAACACTCAAATGTACTGAAACCACTGAACACACTAGTGTTGAAGCGATGCATTAATGAAAAAGAACTGTGGTTCCCCGGGCGGTCCAGGCCTCTGTGCCCTCAGTCAAAGAGCTCATCAAGGACGCTGGCGGACGTGTGTCGCGTGGAAGGCTGCACAGCAAAAACAAGGGAGGAAAAAGTTGCCAGGAGGTTAGTCCTTAATCTTTAGTCAAGCAAAGAAAACCCATTCAAAACTGAATTCATGTACTACTAGAGGCACTGTCCCAACTTACGTGTGTAATTTGTTGTAAAGATTTTTTTTTTTTACCAGTGTATATGCAGATTCATGGTCAGAGTCACTCTCGTAATCCTCAATCTCAGGCTCCTCTTCTTCTTCTGCGCTGTCATCCTCAATCAGAGATAGTCTGGAGAGAAAACAGTTTATTCTCATGTAATTATTCTTACCCGATGAATCACAAAATTAAGACAACTATTCCAAATATTAAAACAATTCTGCAGTGAAACAGTTTGTGTTCTCCTTTAAAAATCAGTCTTACAAGGTGAGGGGAGAGTTCAGGTCCTGCTGATCCAAAGGGGGGCCGGTCTGGCTGGAGGAGAGCTGGGCTCGTCTGACGGGCTTCACTTTTCTCATGTTGGACCTGGTGAACAGCAGCAATTACATTCTAGCAGGTAGCCATACTAAACGTGTAAAACACCAATATTTGTTGCGGGAATGAGGATTTGCTTTGTTTTTGTATCTGTTCATTATCCTGTCAGACAGATAAAACTTACCCTAAGGCGAACTCATCCCCAGACTCCGGATCGGTTAAGCCGCTGCTGATATCAGACTCAGTGGCTCTGGAGGCCAGGTGCTTGGCTGGATGTCTCTGTACAGTGGAGGTGAGTGCTGGAGTGGGAAGGCTGCTGTGGATACTTATGCTGTCCAACCAGGATCCTCGGACTGTGCTGGCCACTGAACCTAGAGGAGTTGGAAGAGCAGAGGAGGTTATTCATTACCTGTGACACTTCGTTAAATTTAAGTGTTTTACAACAGAGAAGGTAAATATGGATTCACGAAAGAGCAAATGAGATGATCAACCAAAAGAAAACTGAATGGTTTTAATAAATTATATAAAATCTCTTTAAGTGTGTCTGCAACAACCGCTGCTGTAATGTTTGATGAAATGAATACAACCCAAAATTGTCGAACCCCCGTCTAGACCACAGGTTTATCAGACATGTTTTTCACTCACACAACAGATACACTCCGGTGTCAGTGCAGGAGTGCGTCTCAGCTCTGTCTCATGGCTGAAGCATATATTTAGGCTTCAAGTTCATTTTGACAAAACGTATGTAAACGTGAGGTAGATGCCCCAAAAAAATGGCACAAAATAACTATCTGACTGCAGAGCCATGGCGGCGATGCAGTCAGCTGTGTGTCAATATATTAAAGTAATAATAATCAACTTATTATCAAAATTGTCATTAGCTGCAGCTCTAGTTGAGTTGCCATTGAGGGTCAGAGAAACCTTCCTTTCACCACATTACTTTGAACTCCAACAACTGTTGAAGTTAAATCACCTTTTACAGTTATTACATTTAACATGAAGAGCTGTGAATCCATACACACCGTTTGTTGTGTCTGTGTGTGTAACATGTGTGTCCATCTCACCCTGAGGAGTTGTCCTCTTGCGTTTAGCTACAGGGGTATCGTGAGAGGAGACGGCATCACTTCTCTCCTCCCGTCGCCTGGCTTTAGCAGAGGATCGGCCATCCAAGGAACGCTGATACAGTCTGACTGACGGCCAGGAGAGGGCAGCACCGGGACACTCCGACTTCAGAAACGCTACCCTGAGAGGGGACGAGATAGAGAGGCAGAGAGATGAGGACAAAGACAGAGAAACCTTTGTTAATGTTTAGCTGTCAAATGTAAAACACAAGCACTGGGTTCAAGTAAAAGGGCCACTGTTTGATATGACTCTGATTTTGTTATGGCATATAATGCTTATATTTATAAGTTAGTACTCATATCATATTTGACCAAACATGTTTGTAAGGATGAGTTGAGATAGTTTCTTACAACACAGCGCGGTCCTGTCGCAGCAGCTTGAAACTGAACTCGCTGAGGATCTCCAAGAAGGCCACATTGGATTGCTGCTCTTCTCCCTCTGGTGGGTCTCGAAATGCAAAACGTACACCTTCCCTAAGAGCAGACACAACAGACTAAAGAGCTCAGAATGAACAGCTACAGTGTGAAAAACACTTAATGTACACCCTACAAGTGTGACAATTCATCAAAAAATAAATGATCATGTAAGAGGAAAAATATTTCCGGTTAAACCGCCCTCACGGCTGTAAGAAAGTAAATAAGTCAAATGCAAAGGGCTGACAGGCCTGGTCCACATGTGTTTGGCAGGGACACAAGAGTTACTTACGTGTGCAGGGCCACCAGTGGTTTGCGGGCACGATTAAGATCGATGCCAAAGCTCATGGCAAGCCTCTTGGCCAAGTCTCTGATCTCACCGAGATCCTGCCTGCTGTGGTCCTCCGTAAGCATCTCTGAGAACAGCTAGCGATACACAAACATGACTTTAAATAGACGTGTTACGCAAAAGGCATACCGTACAAACAGATGTGAACGAACTGTTCCACTTGATCACTCGTTAAAAAAAAATACTTCTAAGCAGTTCAGTCGCTGGTTTTAATTTGGTTGGTGAAGAGAAGTTTGCCACATGAAACACTGAATTGACTTAAAAATGAAAAAGATTTATATGTTTTATAGAAGTTTCTGTGATTGGCCATCTGTTAGGCATAACCCAAATGTTAGTCAAAATCCACAAATCCACAATTTGAAGATGCAAATGTGCCTCACAAAAGAAACATTTTCAACATGTAGAAATAAAGCAATAAAATGATAAAATTGCCTCATTATGTATGTACGTAACAATACACAATAATTGAAGCAGATACAATTATGAAAACAAATTAAAAACACCACTAACGTCAAATATTTTACTATCAAAAGATGTGATTACTGTTCATTTCATGCATTCATTAAAAGTTCACACTGCATGATATTCATTCTCATGAATACTTAAAGGCTGCTTGTTCTCCTGTTGGTGCACACCTGCTGCAGACTCAGACAGACAGTCTTGGCGCTCTGTACGGGATTGATGACCTTGCTCTTGCTCATAGTCTCCTTAATGATGTCGCCAAAGTCTGTGAAGTACTGGAGAGAAAGTAGTCATCGATAGTCTATTTAATTAACAGCATTGTCTAAAAAGGTAGGAATAATCCACTGCCTTCTCGTCATCTGTGCTTCTTTTAACCGCTCTGACTCATTCTCAGCACCTCGCTGAGATCTTCTCACCATCCTCCACTTTCTTACACGTCCTCTCCATTATTAATGTTTTATTAACTCCTTTCCTGCATTCCTAATCCAATTGATTCACTTTTAATTCCACAATTTCTAAACTCACCAATTTAACTATTAAGACATTTTGCTTACATGTTCAACCAACAGTAACATATATAATATGCAAGGCTAATCAAATGGACCACCTTGCTGTAGTGCTTGAAGACGTTGGTGGCCGCGGTGAGGTCCAGCACCCCGTAGATGACCAGCTTACAGTAGCCGGCCAGCTGGTTGCGCTTCCTCTGGAGAAGAGTTATCTTCAGCGTCTCCTCATCCTCAACTAGAGAAAAAAAAGCCAGAGGAAAGAGAAGGGAAGGGAGAGCATGAGTAACAGTAACAAACCGGTTATTAACTTGAAAGATGTAGACGGGAGAGGCAGGGAGAAAACCTTGAAGTCTTGATAAGACACAAGCAAACCAGAGCGCGCGATGAAAGACTGGTATTTGGCTTGTGGTGCATTAAATAAAGGGAAGGGCCTCTGGGAGAACTTTGGCAGTGTGTGTGTTTGCAAAACACTACACACCCACGAGGAAAACAAAGTCATTTTCTGAACATTCAGTAGTTGAACTAGAATTATCACATTGCGATTGCATGCATCCACATGTCATCACGACATCATTTTATCCTATTTGACATCTAACGATAAAGCAAGAATCTCTGTCTGTACGCGGATGTCTTTCGCATATCTCGACAACCGTTCATCCGTTGTCCTTCACACTTGCCGGGTGTATCTCCGGGGAGTGCCGTGTCGAATTTGGCACAATTTAGACTAGCGAAGACTTCAATATTAATAAACTTTGAATAAACTAGCCAACAGTGCTCTGTTCAGCAGCAGGGGCGGGGCTTCAGGGCTCTGCAGACTCATACGTAAGCCTCGACTTTGGTACGTTTTGCCCTCGTGAGTAAGACTATTTCTTTAGTGTAAGACTTGATACAAACCTACAACACTGGCAGTGGGAAAGATGAAGGTAAAACTATTAACTATTATTAGTAAAACTATTAATACCTTACAATAAAAGTCCTGCATTGAAATGTTTTCTGCAATCGTAGAATAAAAGAAGCATTGTCAGCAAAATGTACTTAAACTCACTTAATGTCTGTTCAAGTTGGAGCTTTCAATTCTAATACGATGCTGTTTAGTTTAATGCATAATAATGACTCATATTATAGTTGTTATATTGTGTCAAAACTGAAACTGCAAGGTAACCAGTAACATTTATCCGTTAATGTAAATGTAATACTTCAATGTTTTCCTCTGAAGTGGACAAAAATACCATCGAGCTCAGCATCTTCAGTGTCTGAGAAGACGTAGTCCAGGAGGAACGACGCCATCTCAGAGCGCAGGGAATCAGACGGCAGGTGGACCAGCGTTTGGAGGTCGGGTTCAAAGCGGGCTGAACTCGTACTGTACAAGAGCAGCAAGTCACACAACAGCTCAAATGCCTGAGGATGGAAGGAAACAAACTATTAGTTCAGCTCAGCTTGCCAACAGTTCTGAGAAGTCGTTCTGTGTCAATGGGCAAAAGAGGAGCAAGCCAAAAACATTGGGCCTGTCTCCGACGCAAAGACATAAAAATAACGTTTTAACTTGTAATAAGCCACTCACATACAGTCTTAAGAGTTCAAAATGACTGTTACTTCACACATGACTTACCTGATCTCTGATCTCAGTCTGGTTCAGAGACAGACACGTTTCACAAACTTTGCAGAACGAACGCATCTCCTTCTTCAGACGCTTCAATTCCCCCTGGAGCAGATGGTGAAGGGACACAGGTAAGAGGTAGACAGAATGCGTTATAATGACGTGCTCAGTGTGAATCAATGAGTGAGAGAAACTGCAGAAAAAGTGAAAATGAGCTCAAGGGAATGAAGATCAGCTGAGATAAACTATTCAAAAAGTGTGAACTAGTGACAAATAAAGGTCTGAGAGTCACTCCGGGCTTGGATGCGCACTAACAGATTGTTGTATTAATTGCCTGCCGTCTGCGCAGCTGGTGAACTGTTGAACAGACGAGAAGAGTTCCACAAATACACAGGAAGGCCACCAACATGGCCTCCGTGGGTTGGCTGTGATCACATAGGCTGGCATTTCCAGGAGCCAACATGGTGTGTGAAAGACTGAGTCAAGGGCAAACTATTACGAAGCATCCAAAGAAGGATGAATGCAGTGTTGTATAATCAGTCAGATGATCACCTCAGCTGGTGTGGAGTTAACTGCATTCACTTTAGCCCACATCAGGTAAAAGGCAGCACATTTCAGAGCCGACACCATGAGCTGAAATTTCACAAAAGGAAAATGACAACCAGTATCTGCAGAGATCGAGGTGCAAAAGGCAAACAAATATTTTCCACTATGGCCTTTATTATCACAACACAACACTCCCCCTCAAATATTGAAATGTGTGACTGTATCACAGACCTCATTGTCAAACTCTCTGGACTCCATCCTGCTCTTCAGCAGCTCCAGACAGGAGTCGAACAGCTTCCAGCCTGTCGGGTCTTTGGCACTGGACAACAAACACGAGCAACAACACAGACGCACACTTCTGTGTCACAAATAATCTGTACTACTACTACTACCACCACCACCACCACCACCACCACCACACGTACCATATGAACACACTTACCTGCTCAGGGCTGCAATCCTTTTCAAAGCAGTGGCTGCACTGTAGACATGATCTTCATCTGCAGTACCCTAAATACACAAAACACACACAGACTCACTCTAGAGGGAACAGATGCTCACCGATACGTTTTTTTCTTTCCCTACAAAATTGACATTCAGACTAAAAAACACAAATTAATTAGAAAGACGTGCTCACATTTATCACACCTGTCAGTTTTATTTTTTTGTGTGCCATATTTCGGTGTTCTGGAACACAATCGTGTGTTTTCATAGTTTAGTTATAAACAGCTGATATGCATGTATTCATGTACTACAACGTTTAACTGATGAGGTTATGCTTTAAGGACAACTTAAATACAACATACTATATTAACTGAACATCATCCCAGAGTGAGAAATTGTTGTTAATGTAATAAAGATACATGAAGAACTTCTATTCATGGCTTTGAATAAACGTAATTATAATTATGGAGGCTGCAGTTTGTGGTGCACGTTGACCTGTGTTGCATTATACAGAGGTGTTTCCGTTATAACCCTCACTGATATAAACGGGGTGGACAAAATAGTATGAGCATGCTTTTTTATAACGAGCAACATTTGACTGTGTTCAAGCTCCACTGACACGCTCCCCCACCTGCACCAGGTCACTTAAGTAGGCGTTGAGGCACTCCGTCAGGCCGTCCATCAGCTGGCTGAATGCCAGGTTTGTGCGGGAGGAGAAGGTGTAGCAATCGGCGCAAAGGGTGCTGACCAGTTTGGCACAAGCCTCCAGCACGGTGACATCTGTGTGCTTCTCTATAATACCACAAACCTGAGCCAGCAGCAGGTCCAGATGCTGAGAAGGAGAGGAGAGTGTGATGGGGGACAGATCGAGGGAGAACAAGTTAAGTAGAAGGAAAGTATGGGAGAGGGGAAATGATTACGAAGGAACACGATGTAATTTCCTAAAGAGATTTTAACAATCTTTTAAAGGTAATTGATTTTCCTCCCCATTTCCTCCATTCCTACCTTATCCAGCCGCGGAGTGCTGCTGTACATCTCCAGAGAAAAGTAAAGGGGAGCTTTGAGAAGGAGGCTCACCTTCCCTGCATCGGCTGAGTACTGAGGGGGAACAACACGGGCTCAGCATTAAAAAACAGTAAACGGAAATAAATAATCACAGCACAAGTACACTTGGCATAGTAATTTAGCCTTCACTCGAAATATAATATGAGGCAGCAGTATATACATATAATTAAAGTAAGTACGGTGGCAATGCTTCTGATGCTTCGTCAACACTTATTAAATTAAATCCTGTGTACAATATAATAAAATGTTATATTAAGTATGTTCAGTGAACCTTGTGTACCTTGGCCAGCAGCTGTGGAAGTAAAGGGATGAAGTGTGTGGTGATACGTCTCCTGTCTTGTTCCTGGAGCTTCTTATCCTTCATGCCCACGATCTGATCCCACATGCGCACGTTCAGTGAACAGAACCGGGCAGCAGTTCAACCGTGTGAAGACAAAAAGCATTGTGAACATTTCCCAATGTTTGTGAATGTAAAATATGAAACTTTGAGTCTTATAAACAAAGTGGGCAGACTCATGCCCTGCACTCATTGTGATAAACTGTCTATGCTGAAAAAGGATGAAACCTGAAAGCTAACCAAAAACAAATGTGTGAGAACAGAGGCAAACATTTGTACACATGATTCAGGCTGATGTGGAATATCCAATTTAATTTATTCCAGTTTAGTGTCACAAAGTTGCATCTTGTAGTTTTAAAACTATGACTTTTTGTATGATGGGTACATTTGAAGTAAAAACAAAGACTGACATCTCTCCTGCCCCCGAGCTCCACTGTTCCTTAAAACATAAACAAGAAAAAAAAGATTGTGCATTTGTGTGTGTGCCACCACCTTCTTGCCCCGAGTCCTCCCGACAGGTGGGGTTGCCTCCACTGCCTGTCTGATGGCACACATCATCAGCTCTACGAGAGCCCCCTCCTCCTCATACACCAGACCTGACAACACAGACAGCTGCAAAACTGAGTGGGTGATGGTTGAGACGACGCGATGCAGGGACAGCGAGGGAGCAGAAACAACTAACTGTGATAAAACATGACTTGCATAAATTATTTCGGTGTATTGGTGTTAAGGGGAGCTCAATGCACTGATGCAGCTAAGACGTAAGTCGTATCTTGTTCCTCACCAGCCTCATGTAGCAGCAATGTCGTCATAGTCTCCCAGTCTCTCAGCTCAGATCCTGCCACACCCCACAGACTATCCACCAGGTAAGCCCCGTGCTCATGGAACTGTCAAGAGAATTGACGGTTAATTAATTGCTTTAAATTAGCTTCACAGCGCGTTTCTGAACTTCAATGGCCATCATTTATTTTAGCCATGACACAAGGGATGGATTGCAGTTTAATACGATCTAAATCATGTTCTCCGTCGTTCAGAGGGTTCCAGTATATATAACTTAAGATGTGCTGCGAGACTCCGCTACTTGAGAAAATTGGCCCTTTGGGCGTAATGTAGTTTTATTGTTTGTGTTGTAAGAATAACATGTCCTGCTAAGCGTTGTGGGTAAAATAAAACATGATTTGAACAATAAACACTGTGTTGTGGTTAGTCTACCTTTATTCGTGAAAACATAATATCAATGATTGGAATAGTGCGGAGGCGGGGACTGAAGGAGACACTACCTCACTCTGGATGAAGAAGGAGATGAGGATTTGAAAGAAGGCTGCATTTTTACTTTTATCATTTTCCTGGGTGTCACTGGCAAGCACACTTTTCAGCCTAAGATACAAACATAACAAACAACAAAAAATTACATTAAAGGCACAATGAGTAGGATTTTCCTAAAAACAATGTTTAGTCTGATACAAAAATAATTCCTTTGAGAAATCCCTTCTGGCCCACTAGAGACCCTCTGCCTGTGTTCTCCTTCTGTTTATTCTGCTGTGTTTGGGACGTTTCTCCGCCCCTCGCTCTGCCTCCAGCTGTCACTCCTCTGCCTCTCCTCCCCTGGGACTCTCTTATACCCCGGGTGACACTGTAATTGTTGTCATCCGATTCAGAAGCTTAGGAAGCTCCACTAAATTATCCTGTCTGGAAAAAAATATGCTACGCCCATTAGCTAGCTAGACGGGAGACCGCTAAACTCACTGGCTAGCGTCGTTGAGCCAGGAAGCCAGGGTTAACAGAATAATCCTACTCATCCTGCCTTTAACCAAGATGGAAAATTAGCTCACTGATTGAAGTCTGAAGTCCCATTAGTGCAGCAATAACATGCTCCATTATACAGGAAAGTATTTGTGTGATCTACGCTGCATGTTTAAACAAAAATAAGATTTCATCCAAGCTTTAGTGTGAATAAAATTCATGAAAAAAGGTTTTGATGTTTTGTTTTTGGTGGAATGTCTTTGAGGAAATCAAATAGAAATTTAAACACATTTGTTGAATATGGAATGATCCACAGGTACGGGGGTGCAGCTTAATGACACGACTACAACATTTAGGCTACGTTCAGACTGCAGGCAAATCTGAAAAATGGAGGGTCATCCCCAAATGTGGTTTGGATCCGATTTACAAAAATCAAATATTTTGTGTTTTAATCTTTTTGCTGTCCAGACTTTCAAAATAAATCTGGATGCGCCAAAAACTGGATTTGGTCTGGCAGTCTGAACAAACGTTTAGTCGGACAATGTGCAGAAAGGAGGGATGAAGATGTACTTGTTAAAGAGGAAGACGCCGGCTACAGAAGCCAGCGCTCTGTTGGAAGCGTAAACCAGAGGATAGATGTTACCGCACTCCTCCTCTCTCAGACCTTCTTCTGTCCTCCTGCACACGAGAACACACAAAGCCAGTTACAGACCATCAAGTTAGCAACATTAACAACACAAGAGAAAAAACATTTGACTTAATTGACTGAACTATTCTTGCAGACTTTTGTGTATAATTTTGAAATATGTTTTTTCTTCAGATAGACATCAGTTGGATTTTTTTTTAAATTTCATGATCACATTTTCATCTATTTTGTTAACTAATCCTAAAAACAGCTAATTTACAAGTAAGTCAGTGGTGCGAGATGTCGGCCAACCACACTGATTCATCAGCAAAGAGTGTTATAACAGTTATGAGCAACCATGACACTTCTATTGTTGAGAAACTGGATTCAAGGACAACCAGGATATATTTGCAGTATTTAGTTATTTTCACATTTCAGACACAATTTGATTGTTACTAATGCTCTTAACTGCCTTTCAGTAGAACTTTTATGTAAATAAAGCTCAAAATAATCAATGCAAAACAGAGAAAATGCATTTAAAATTGTATAAAATTTGCTATAATTGGGATGTTTTGATCCACTAAAATGAAATTCCTAGACTGTATGTTACAGATAGCGGCTCAGAGAAACCATCAGAGACAAAAAAAAAAGCCCTCACTGTTGGAGCAGCAGCAACAGATTGACCACTTCCACTGCCACCTCTGAGTCCTTGTCCAGCACCATAGTGAGCATCCTCTCCTAAAACACACACACACACACACACACACACACACACACAGTTATGCAGTGGCAAACAAATGATGGAAAATCCTGCCAGCAGACTTCAATGCATAAAAATGACTCACAAATGTACCCAAACCCACAGATATGCATGCACACACACTGATTAGGCGCTAAGCCATGCCATGAAAACCATTTATCTGCCTCAGCACATGTGGCTTAGGAGGTTTTTTTGTGTTTGAGAAAAGCTTATTAACCATCAGTAATTGGCAGCAATTAACGCTCCAGACACACGCCCAGACAAAGGATGAGACCGTCACAACAAACAGGAATGGTGAAAAAAGAAAGATTTGAAAGGCAAAGAAATAAGGGGAGGGGCCACAAAATACTGTGAAGTGAGACATAGGCAGGCAACGAAAAATAAACAACACAATAGGCTGAAACAATAGATTAAACACAGATTCTGTGCAGACAGACAAAAAGACAGACAGGAGGAGAAAAGAGGCATTAAATGAGGTTGCCAATCCAGAGGGAAGCCTCACTTTAAATCTGCTGGTGAAAAGCTCCAGGCGGCCAATGAATTCCTTCTCCTGGTACAGACCCTGCAGGGCACGCACACACTGCAGACGCACTGGACTTTGCTGAAGGAAAGAAGAAGAGAGTACAGTACCACACACTGTATAACCTACATACAGACTGAATCAGCCTGTTCCTAGTTAATAATTTCTCTTTTTGCAAGTGTGTGTGTATGTGGTCTTTCCTGTGTCTGTGTGCAGACATTTCTATCTCCACTGCTGGCCTGCGGAGGGCTGCAGACAGACAGATGCTCTGTGACAGAGGTGATGTTGTGGAAATGCAGATGTAGTGCTGCATATGTGTGTTTACCTTGTCATGCAGGGTCCACCCCAGGTATTTAAGACATCCATCATTCAGGAAGTCTTCAGGGTCCGTTTTCAGCCACATGCCCAACTCCTCAATACACGTAGCCCGGATCTCAGGCAACCGGTCACGGTAACGGTGCACAAACACACCACGGAACGCGGCGTTCATCATGGAAGACAGCTCCTCTCTGTTCTCCTGCATCTAAAAACACACACATATATATAAAACATCGGTACACTTGACTTGAGACCGTGTTAAAAGCAAACGCAGATTCCAGTGTTCTGATTACATAAAAAAAAGTTAAATTACTCATGGATTGATGGACCACTTTAATGTCCCGACCTGCCTGTTTAGTATGTGAAAGTGGCCGTGTGTCTGCACTCATGACAGTGTTTGTGTATGCGTCACCTCACTGACGGTCGCCTGCAGCTCCTCCAGTCGGCCAGGGGCTCTGTCATGCGCCCCCCTGCCGTTCTCCATGTCGTATTGCCGCTGGGTGGTCTGCAGCTGAACAGACACTATCACAGCTACTTCCACCAGCACAGTCATCAACTTCATGGCTAATAGAGAAAAGCATCCAGGTTAGCACGGCTAGACGGAAACGACAGGACTACACACAACCTGGGGTTGATTTTTCAATCAACAGCTCACAGGCGTAACTGAAACCTTTATTTACGCACGGAAAGGCAAGGTTAAAAATAAAGATACTTTTCTTATCATCTGACCGTGTTCTTTGATTGTATTGTTTCCGGTGAAATGTAGGTTAAAAGTAAAATTGTGAATTAATCATATGCATTAGTATTGATGGAAACATATCAGGAATATTCACATATATCACAGGAAAACAGTGAACTCCACAGACAATGCTGCAGACAGTTTGGCATCTCCTTTGATCCTTGATACTTTGAAATTCGCCGACAAGACCGAACCGGTATAGACAGTCGCTTCAGTGTCGGGGTTATTCATCTTTTAATCTGATTTTACAATTTTAATGGAGAGGCACATCAGGTACAGTCAACATCCACACAACTGCATGGGTCCAATAGTAAGATTAATAACATCTAAAGACTTGTGTCCCTTTTAATTACCTCCAGTATAAAAAGTGAATCCTTGGTAATAACGTACATTACTTACCAACCTAACCACATAATGGTTAAGCTGTTAAATCCTATTTTGTGGGTTCAAAAGAAAACAATGAGGAACAATAAAAGCCAGCCATACAGAAGGAATACTTTCTGAAAAACAAAGAACTTCTCCAGCAACAAAAACAGATGTCAGCTGAATGCAGCAGTTATTTCTGGCACCCAGAGAAACACAGGTTTCTAAGCCTCAAAAACTAAAGCAAGTGACTTAAATTACTAGCATACTGAGGTCCTTACCAACGAACAACAAGTGTAGCCTCTAATCCATAATCAAAACTCCCCTGTGAAGTCAGTGTGTGTGTGTATATTTTTCTAGCATTTCATGCACCAGTATTGTGCCGACGTGCTTACCAATCAGGGTGCTGGTGTGTCGGAAGGCTCTGACCTGGGAGTCAGAGAGGCCGGTGAGCAGAGCCAGCAGGGAGGGGAAGAGGTACTCATCATAAATGAGGCTATTCCGACACGATCTCACCAGAACCCGAACAAACTCGCACAGGCCGGCTTTGAAATGCTTCAGCTGGGGGCCTGGAGTGCACAGAGGGTAGTTCACTGAATCCTGGAAGACGTAAAGAAACAAAAGAAATGGAGGAAAGACATCACACACTGTGTGCTTTGTATAGTTCTTTGAGGCAAAAGTGGTTGCTGTTCTAATGACAATTACATCAGTGGCAAACCAAAGTGATTAACTCATTAATGTGTCCATTTATAAGCATAGATTCTAATTAGTCTGTTCCATCACGCTGTACTCCATCCTTCAGATTGTAATCTCCGAGGATATGTTGTTTGACTTTCTCAGCATCTTCAAGAAGGATTATTAGAAGTAAGAAGGGATGACAAAGACTACGAACAAGATTCAAACTTGCAGATATGTACCTATCATCTTTAAGAGCCATATTTACTTTTAGGATATATTTAAACAAATCTAAACTATGTCTCACCTCATTGAACTCTTTGGTTAGTGTGCCGATGATCTCAGCATTCTGCATGCTGTCCAACATCTCTCTGCTAACCACACCTGGACAAAAGAATTTAACACCTGAACATAGTAAGTGTGATAATACATTAAATCTGCTTCTTGTATTCGACCCAAAAATGAAATGGCATCATGATTTCTGTTTCTTTTTTGCTCCACGCTCACAAAATATTGATATACTGTGATGTCAATATACAGAGGATTAACACAGCTCCTACACGTTGCATCGTTACCATACTGGGAGATCAATAGTTGACTGCTGATCATCGTCTGAGCTGAAATTGGAAGGATAATCTTTTGAACTTTGACTCCCTCCCCCTATCTCTCAGGCTCCCTCTTGACCTCTGACCTTTGCATCCACAGGACTGAACAATGAAGTTGATGAGCACCAGCAGCCCCGCCTCTCGGCTTTGCTTGTAGCTGTCCAGCCACTCGTCCACCACCGTCTTCAGATTGACAGGGAGATAGCAGCCAATGAGAACGCTGGGCTCAGATCAAAGGGTGAATGAATATAATAACTACATATGTCATTAAAATATTATGGATTTCAGCTTTCACCTTTCCTCCTACCATTGGCCTACCATAGGTTTCTCTCAGTAACATATGTGGGTCTGTATGCCCCAACGATCTCACACACTTCTATTTTCTGCTCATTTTAAATTCCAGTATTATTCGCCATCTACTTTGCATAATCCTTTCTGGCAACCATGGCACTATTGAACCTAAATGGACACTACTTTAGAACATCTGTTGTGTGATAGTGTAGCGTATATTAAGAACATAGAAAAATATAGCAGTGCACTAGAACTGAGAAACATTTGCGTAACAGATTAAAGATTAGTTAACTGCAGTTTTGCTGAATGTGCTGAATGAAAGTGAGCCTTCACCCGGAATCACCATCTGCATTGTGCTGCTGCTCTTCACTGTAGTGGCAGACTTTTTTTATTACTGCTCAACAGACTTTTTTTTGGTCTTTCTATTGTTATGTGATGCATTTTTTGTAGTCTTTAACCAGAAGAGACTGGGCACAGCACCACAAAGGTTTGTATGGCCACATGCTGTCAATCATTGACTACACAACCCAGTGAAAACACTTCTTCCTCTTCGCGTATCAAAGCCGATTCTGTCGGGTCAAATCAGTCAGCCACTGACAGCAGAGGATAATCTCTCTCATTGTTGCTCATAGAGCCTTGTTTCTCTTCTCATTACACATTCCTCCTACAGCACCTCCCTCCCTTCATGTGTTTATCTCTACATCCCCTTCCCCCTTTGCTCTTCAGCTGACGGTTTGCTCACCACCATGGCACTCTTTCCAGAGCGGACAGCATCATAGATATTCTCTGCACTGATGCCCCGGTTGTCCTCGTTCACTCTTGTCACAGGTCTAGGAGAGGGCTGCTGGGAGGGGTCTGGAGAAGTGGGGATGGGGCTGCTACTGGGGCTGGACACCCTCAATGCAGCTTTATGCCTAGGTCTCTTGGGTGGCTTGAGATGAAAGAGATGGGAGGATAGCTCAGCAGTGGAGAAAGGGAATTGATGTCAACTGAATTAGCGGTAGCCATGGCAAGATACGGTGGAGGCTTACCACAGTGTTGCAGTTAATATGACTCTGATGAAGCTTTTTTTGATCTTTTATAAGAACTAAGAGATGAACGCTACTGGATTCCACCCTGAACTATACTCCATTCTGAATAATCACAATGAAAAATATCTGAATGAGTGAACCATCTTGAGAGAGAATAAGATAATTTACCTGAGGTCCAGTTACTGCCTGTTTTCTCCGCTTTGAGACTTTCAGCGTGGCCGCATAGTCACTGCCAGAATCTGAGAAGTCATCAAACTCCTCAACACTAACAGACAAGTAAAAAAAAAAATGAATCAAGACAAATCTCAGCATTAACAAATATGTTTTGGTCAAGCTAACAAGACTACAGAGCCAGACAGATATCATGATACAAACGTTGATAATTTGTACCCCTTAGTCATTGTAACATTCTGTTGTTGTGGCCAACAGTCGGGTCAGTTAGGTAGAATCTCCCAATGTCCCGCAAACTATTATCAATATTGGGTTTATTCTATTTGTCCTCGTCTCTTCAACTATCTTTTTTATACAGTTTTGACTGTATATTGGATGCTGTTTCAGCACACTTTACCAGCTAGTTATAGCTGCTACAGATGCCTTTAAATCAGGACTGAGATATGTGGATATATACTGTTTGAGTTTGAGAAATGGAACATTGTGTTATCTTTGACAGCTCTTTATTCCTCGTTTATTTACATGCATCTTAAATTAGCTGAATATGTGTTCCTGATAAATGCTCCATAATACAATATGTTCAACAACAAGTTATACTTTGTGACAAGTCTTAAGAGTTATGTTTACCTTAGCCAAAACAAATGTACCTGCACAAGTAAGAACAAATGCTAGGCTAGGCTAACCTTACCTGTCCGAAAAGTAGTCTCCACTTGCCATTTTCACTGAAAGAGGACACGGATTATAAAGGTGGTTTTGGTCTGCAGGTTAGCTGGTCTTTGCTAGGACGCTACTATGTGGGAGAGGAGACACAATTAGCCACAATACCTAATTTAGCCCTTGAGATAAACTCCTAGCATTAGCTAACGTTAGCTAGCTACTTGCGTAGCCTCCTTTACAGTATTTCAAATGTCCGTTAACGGACTTAAAATAGTAGCCAGCTATCTACTACAGCGAAAATTACCCGATAATCATCATTAGCAAAGCATTTACATACTTTTACTACCTGATAATATAATAACCGATCACTTTGTCCCTTTCTTAAAAGGCTTATCGTAATTTATTCCTCCGTCTTCACTGCCTGATGAGATTCAAGGGCGCGCAAACGTACGCAATATGATACGCGATGCCCATTGGCCAGAACCTTCTCAGATCAGACGATGATTGGTCCTTCGAGAAGGTCACGTGATGATCATTGGTTATTCACACAACAAGTAGTTCTGCTACACCAGACAGAAAACACGGCGTAAATCAAACACGTCCATTAACCACAGTGTATTTTTAAACAATACAATCTATTAAAATTACGAATTTAACTATTGCTGAATATAAGGGTATAAATACTTGTTACATATCTGCAGGTAACTTTCTTTACCCTCTTTATTGGTATGTTTTCTATAGGTTTCTACATTTACTGCCATATGGTATTGTATCTATGTTCAATCTGTCTGTCTGGTCTGCCTGTCTGTCCAGTATTTAGGACCCTGAGGTGGTTGGCTCAGCTGCTCCCCGCCATGCAACCGCAGGCTCCTCAACAAACTCTCCCATGTTGGTGCTCCTCAGCACGGCCCATTGTTCTGGGTTTGACGGGTTATGGTCAAACCAGCTGAGGTGAAACACACAACTTCTGGTCGAAACCTTAAAAATAAAATACCTATTGGACTTGCTTCACCGTGTTTTTTGTAGGATCATATTTGGCCTGGAAAAAGTGCTTCAACTGTATATTTTGCTCAACAGTGACAGTAAAACAGCATCAGTGTCCAAGTCGGTTTGTAGCATAAAACGTTTAAATGCAGCCAACATGCTAAAATGAATTATTACTAAACATTCTAATTATATTGCTCCAATTAGTCTGTCAGCTTTTGCTTACAAAATTACCTGTTTCAGGTGAGAGACATTTAAAAAGTGACACATCTTCTGAAACTTAAATGAAAAAAAATGTTTAAATGTTTTAGGGCACTTATAAGACGTCCCACTGAGGCAATAAGCAAAGCAAAACATATATGCTTGCAATTAGTGGGAATAGGGCAACACAGGTTATCCAACATAACTGGTGCTGCAATTTTTGGGCCCTTGAAAAACAGCTCACCCTTTAGGCCCATGTCCAGCTCCCTGTATCACACCTGCTCAAAATTGTTGCAATATATTTTTATGGTTTAATCATCCAATATACAAAAATAATGAAATTAACAATAAATAAAACATTTCAAGAGGCTTTAAACGCTGTAGTTTTGAGCTGTTCGTTAGAGCATAACAATGTTTATTATCTTGTATATTTCATTTTCATTCAATTTAACCAAATTTATTGCTGCCATTTTATTTTACTCTGTTTTTACATTGGTTTTAGTTTTGTCTCTTTTACACACAAAAAAACCTTGCCTTTGCCTTTATTTTGAAAACAGTCACGTTTCCGGTAGTATGCTGCCAACTCATGTGAGCTTGACTCAGTGTGTTGGACGATGCTGAGGGACGGGAGTGCCCCACTCACATTCACATTACATTTACGCACAACAGCGGATCTCCCAGGAAGGACAAATTAACTGGACACGGTGGATGGAGACATATTTGTGATATAAAAACCAGCCCGGATTTATCTGTTCACTTATTGGGGAAAACTATGAGTCTTTTAAACGAGGGATATTATTTTTTTACTTTTGGGTGCATCTAAACCGGCCATTCATTAATTTATAAAGGAGCTGCACGCACCCTTCTGGTTTTATATAAACCCGCCCTCTCCCCGGCTTTTTCTCTGAGTTCCGAGGTGAGGATGGATACCCGGCTATCTTTCTGCAGGTACCCGCTGCTGGTGCTGCTCTGTGCGGTCTGTGCACTGTCGGGGACCCGGAGCCCCGTGGCTGCTGCGGGGAGGAGCTGCGCCGACACCCGGCAGGTGTACGCAGAGAAGGGGTACAGCACTGGCACCGCTCCGCTGACTCAAATCTCCGGTAAGACGCTTCATCTTTAGCCTGCGGGTGGAGATAAATTAATTACACAACTAAGACATCTTTTGGGGACTCACGCAGAAGAGTCCCATCTTCATCTGTTAAGAAGCATGTGCCTAATTCAAGTTTATACTATAATTTAAGATACATGTCTCAGCAGAAATGTATGTGGGTCAGCATGCTCTAGTTTGTCTCAACAGTAATAACATACCATTATGCACATTAAGGTCAATATAAACTCGCTGCTTACCACCACACATTATTTATTATGGCAACATTATTAATAGCCTGTTATAAACCCCTTTAAATAACAAACACACTACAAGTGACGACAGAAAAGTCATACCTAAAAGTACAAGGTAGCACAAAACTCACTAATAACCACCAGAGACACAATGCAGGAATATCATGTTGAGTTTTCCTCAAGAGAAATTATACAGGGTGGTTTAAAACAAATTACACCCGCCCCCTCCTCCCCTCTGTGCAGTTTAAATAGGATGATTAAGGGGATGAGCAAATTGCCAACACCGGAGCAACAAAGAACCTCGCCCCTAATTAGTCTTTGCCTACTGGCCCACTGTTAAATCCCCGCATATACCCATAGGCCCTGTTCACTGTTGATAATCTTATCTGTTAAATGAAAACATCACATGGATTACAAACGGTTGGATTTTGGATAATTTGAAGTTTTGGTGTGAGAGAAGAGAGAGAAGGGGAGAGGGGTCAGTAGGTGGACATTTGTTTAAATGTGGATGTCTGACCAAGTCTGGGAAAAAATGTTGGAGCACTTGAGTGTCTGAAGATGTAGTCTACTTCTTGGAGGTTCAGCTTTGCTTAAATCAGCGAGAGAATGACTGTGTAAGTGTGTGTGTGTTACCCACAATTTAGGAGTGAAATTTATGTTTGTGAAATTGCAGATCTCAAGTGTGAGGATTTATTTTGTGGCAATTTAGCTCTGTGTGTGAGTCACTGAGACAACTGCAATATTGATTGATTGATCGTGTGTGTGTGTGTGTGTGTGCGTTGGGCTATTACTGCCTGAGTCTTGGCTCACTGTCCCGTGGGCCAGGGGAGCAGATGGCCGGGAGAGCGAAGGATGAAGAGAGGCAGTTTAGAAATGGAAATAGAGGGATGAGAGAGGGCTAATAGTGAGACACACAGAGAGAACAAAAGAGGCAGAGGGGAACATCAGCGAGGGTGGAGTTTGGAGAGTTTCGACTGTATTAACAGCAGCAATATTCATGCTCGATGTAAAATCATAGAAACAAAGAATTCAAACCTTTTCCCCATTCACAGTGCCGTGTTTTTTCTTCCTCCCCTGGTTGTCGTTTGCATATCATTACCTCTGACATATCAAAGACCCAACCTGAGCTGACAAAGAAAGACAGATTGAAGTTGAATAATTCATGTCGGGAAATTACAATTTTCTATCACACCCTTATCTTTGATAAGATTTCCCCACAGTAACTGAACAGACTGATAAGTGGAGTAATGGACTTTCTCACTAAAAACATCTGCTTTGACCTGATAAAAGACCTACTGATGTTATTGAGAACAAGCCTTGGTTTTTGTTGAGGTATTAATAACAACTGTATTTGTATAGCACCTTTTAGCCACAAAAACAGAATTATACATTATGTTATGATTAAACCAAAATAATGATTTCTCCAAAGAAGTTACAAAAACACGCATGATCGATCCTATCCTCTTTCTCTTCTGGCCTGGTTTGACTTTGTCCTCCAGGTGAGCACCTGCGGCTCTGTCCTCAGGACTACACCTGCTGCTCCAGTCAGATGGAGGAGACGCTGGCCCTCCAGAGCGAGAGAGACTTCCTCAAAGCCGTCGAGGAGAACAGCCAGTTCCTTTTGACTACCTTCACGCAGAGACACCGCAGGTTTGATGGTGAGAGACGGATGCATTATTATGATTATGCTTAATGGGTTGAAATTGATTGAAAAAAAAATCCTTCTTCTTGAAGCCACAATGGGTACATTTTAAGGGGGAAAAAAAGGGACACGGCCTCTCCTTGTCTCACCCTCCTTATCTACCGAGTTAGTGCTGATGAGTGACAGCTGATTAAAAACGTATTTATGATCTCCTACTGCACAGTTCCTCTCAGATGGTCGGATTTATGAGTTTCAAAATTGACTTTGGAAGCTAAAAACACTGCAATGCATGCATATTGCAGAGATCCTAACATGCTTCTTATTTATGTTTAATCAACACACAAAAAAGGCTGAATTTCAAGAAGTACTCCAACAAGTTTTGTATTGCACTTTCATAAAATTGGGGGACTCACAAGAGACAGATAATATAAATAATGGTCACAATTGTGGCTGCAGAGGTCGAGATATCCTGACATTTAGTCTCTAGTTTTGGTTAAACTCCAGAAACACTGGAGTTCCTTTTGCCATAAAGCAACTCGATAGCGTCACAAATGTAACTCTTTTTAAAACGGCACACCTCCAGTTTGTAACTCAGACTTTCTGTTATAAACCTGTAGTCACCAAGCATAGCTGAGTTACCTAATGACATCACAATGACATCCTCAGAGTTATTTTGTCAGACCTTCGAGGGACAGACGACATTTTACAATCACGGACTCACCACGGCCAGTAAACTGAACTTCATGTATAAAATCGGTGGAATGTCCCTTTCAACAAATGGTCACTGTGGGGAAACTTATCCAGACAGCTTAAGTGACTGCATTTCAGAGAATTCAGCCCACGTTGTCTCAAATTCTGTATGTATGGCTGCAGGTTTGCAGCATCAATAGCAGAGAGCTGAATTAACACTTTCTCCTCCCAGCTGGTGTGGACTGCTATCACCTTTTTTGCCCCCCTCCTCAGCCTTTTACATAATGTACGTGATGAATCATTTAAAGATCCTGAAGGAGTGGGAGACTGCATATGAGTCCTAAATAGAGTACACGTTGTTACACTCATTTACCAGCGTGCAGGTTCTGATGTAACTGTCCCTATGAGCTGTTAATGTTGGAGCGGAGGGGGTGTCTGAGCGCCTACGTACAGTACATAGAAACCTATCTAAGATACTACAAGAGAATAAAATGGGTGACAAATTCATATCTAATCTCTGCTTTTCCTGTCTGTTTGTCTGCAGAGTTCTTCAGAGAGCTTATAGACTTGTCAGAGAAGTCTATGAACCAGATGTTTACCAAGACCTACGGCCGTCTCTTCACCCAGAATGCACACGTCTTCCAGGAGCTGTTTGTGGAGCTGCGCAGATATTATTCTGGTTAGTTTCATCACTTTATTCATCCCACTTTAATCTTATGTATTCAGATAGTCTAATGGTCCTTGTAAAGCGCTACCAGTACCTTACTGACACCTGATTACCTTATTTGCATGCCCCCTTTCTTCTCTCATCCCATGTTTCCTGTCCATCTTTACTCTCAACTTTCAAAAAAGTAATGTAAACCTAAATTACTGGACGATTTTGTTAGCCAAAAGATCAGCATCTGATTTGACAACAACCAAATTTCAGGCGACAATATGGGCCTCCATCACCTCCATGAGGAATGAATCATTGCACATACGTGTTTAAAAACACTATGTTTGGTTGGTCTGGTTAAAGTTGGTAAGTATGGTAAAGTAGCTGTGATGATTCTTGTTGCAGTGGGAGTCTAGTGTCGTCTTATCAGTCCACATCCCTGTTGTGGTAAATCCACAGCCGCTCTGGGCAGCAGAAAAGAGGCAGTATTGTCTTTTGAGGAGAATTAAAATGCCGATAAGAATTGGAGAAAAAAAAATAGAGAGAGAATTGGAATCCCACGGATGACTGTTTCTATTTCTGTTCCGGATCGCTCTATTTTGGCATTGCAGCCACTCACTAGCGAGTCTGTCTGCAGGCTGTTGCTGCTTAGTGAACCTGTCTTTGTCTGCCAAGCAACATGTATGGCTAATTTGAGGCTGTATTGTAGACTACAGATTGGAGAGTTGCATTCTCAGAATCTGTCCGCCAATTGATTAATGCACAAAGAGACTGACAAGGATTTAAAGGAAGACGTGAAAAAAATAGTGAACACAACATATTGTGCTAAGGTTGTGTTTAATAGACCATATAGATATTAATGGTGCAAAAGATATTGTTTTGTGGAAGTCAATTCTTCGCTTTTATATAGTCGGTTAAAAAAATGTGCCAATATATTTGTACTTTATTTGATTACAGTATCCTGTGTACCCCATGCTTTCACCTAAAAGAGTAGTGCACAAGGTACAATCATTTTATACTGATAAACAGAGAGTTCGTTCCCCCTTATGTCAGTCAAAAGTTGCAGGAATGGTGGTGGGACTACTTAATGTGGCTAGACCCCATAGTTAACTATATCTCAGCCTTTTCCAAAACTGTCAAAATTAACTTCAACCAAGTTATTTATTTTACAGAGAAGCGGTTGTTGGCAACACAAATCTTAGCTCTCAGGCTCCCTCCAACAATACTCATTTAAATATGTATGAACAGCGGTCGAGCAGGAGGCGCTGCATGCTAAAGTACTAGGGACTAACTCACAGTGTGTTTGCTGGGTTTACGAGCATCAGGTGACATGGCACTTGGGGTGAACTATTCCTTTAACATAATAATATTAGTAATATGGGCATCATTGGAGCACGCTGTATAAGGATATGGTTCTAAATACCATGCTCTTTCTTTAATGAATCCCAACAGGAACACTGTTTTTGAGTTGACAGATTACAGATACTGTATGCTGACAGTTGCTCTTGTGTCCACAGGGGGCAGTGTCAGTCTGTCAGAGGTTCTCTCAGACTTCTGGTCCAGACTGGTGGAGCGAGTCTTCTCTCTGGTTAATCCCCAGTATCAGTTTAGTGAGGACTACCTGGAGTGTGTCAGCAAACACGCCGAACAACTGCAGCCCTTTGGGGAAGTGCCCCGCAGACTGCGTGTACAAGTATGTGTCTTGTGATGAAAGACACTAAGATGCCTTTGATACAACATAATTTACAGTTATGATTGATTATGATCAATTGACTAACATTGTTGTGCTCTCTTCCCGTTTAAATTCAGGTGTCGAGGGCTTTCATTGCAGCCAGAGCTCTATCTCAGGGCTTGGCTACTGGTCGGGATATTGTTAACAAAGCAACAAAGGTGAGTTGTCTCTTAACTGTTGTCTATTCCTCTTTTAAAACTGCATCGGCAAGATTTGAATGTATAGAATAGAATGCTTTATAGCCTAAATCTAAAAGTGAGGGCCTTTATAATGATATGTATCATTATTTCTATGAAACAACTCAAAACAAAGTTGGAGTGAGCTTCACAATCATGCAACATAAAAGACTGTAGATTCACCTTATTTTGGTGTTAAGTTATAAAGGTGGTTAATAGAAGACTGTACATTTAAAAAAAAAAAAATGCCCAAGGTGATATATTCAGACTGCTTGTTGTATCTGACCAACAATCCAAATATCATATTTGACAAAGAAAAGCATAAAATCCTCACATTTGAGAAGTTGGAGTCATGAAATATTTGGCATTTTTGGTTAAAAAATATGTATTATTTGATTATCAAAATGGTTGTTGATAAATATTTTGTTTATTAATAAATCAACAAATCATTTTAGCTCTACATTTGTCAGTCTTGTCCCTATTAGTATCAACAAATTACAGAATCAGTTAATAAACTAAGAAAGTGCTTGTTTTTCACGCTTTAAAGGTCAGAGCACTACAACACTGTAGTCGTTTAAAGTTACAGGTTCTCAATATGATATTCAGAGCAGAGGGATTGCCTCCAGACACGTGCATCTGCCCCGGCTACGTAAATCGACTTCATTCTCTTCTCAGGACGCCATTACTCCACTGTAGACCATTTCAACGGAATCACATTGCTCTGCAACAGCTTGGGTCCATGTTTACTTCCTGCAAGTTTATGTCATTCACATACAGTGCAACAGGGACACATTTGGGATGTTTATGTGTTCAACTGTGAAATGGTCTATATCTTTACATTGCAACTATATAGCTGTTTGCTGAAATATTAATGCTCTGAGTATGAAGAACCTTTTAATAATATTATTCTTCTTGACCTACCTCTTCGACCCACTGCTTTGTGTTTCAGTTGACTGCAGATTCAGAGTGTGTGCGTGGCCTGATGCGTCAGTGGTACTGCCCACTGTGTCGAGGCGTGCCCTCCCTGCGGCCCTGCCACTCCCTGTGCCTTAACGTGATGAAAGGCTGCTTAGCCAATCAGGGTGACCTGGACACAGAATGGAACAATTTCATTGGTGGGTGAGAGTATAGGTGAACAATACGTCCTAGTTGTTGTGCTAGTGCTGTTGTTGGTTAAGTGGGGTTAGGGTCAGGTGCATGACACATTGACACACTCGTATTACAAAGAGCCAAAGACGCCTTTGGTTTATAGATCCTAAGGAAAAAAAATCTCATGGCCCAAATGACATTTAACAGCCTTTTTGAATATTATCATTATTAAATTGAGCATACCTAAAAGTACAGTAATTGTATTGCCCTCATTTTCCTTTCACTTCCTTTTCCCCTAAAGAATTCCTCCTTCATTAATCATTCATGCTTCTCTGCTCCTTCACAATTGATCTGTCTTCCTATGTTTCCTTTCCCCTTTCATCAAACCCATATGTTCCTTCCTTTTTTTCCTTTTCATGTGCAGTGCTTCCTCTTACCTTTCATCGCTCAATCCATGTGTACTACATCCAAACCCATTTTACCCTCATGTACCCTTTTTATCCAACCATTATTCTTCACACTTTTCTTCATGTGATGTTCGCTTGCTTTCTAATCTTCCAGTTCTGTAAGCTCATACACAGATGTCAATCAAATCTTTTTAGCTGCTTAGCCAGTGAGAGATTCCAGTCACAGGAAACCATTGTCACCAACAGTTATTTCTCTGCGTGCAACACCAGACAATGAGAACTTGGAAGAGTGTAGTCATAGCAAACGTTATCACCCTTCTGTATTTCCCTCTGTCCTGTTTCAGATGCTCTGTACCAGGTTTCAGAGAAGTTGGAGGGGCCGTTCAACATGGAGCTTGCAGCCGACTCCATCTCTGTGAAAGTGTCAGAGGCCATCATGCACATGCAGGAAAACAGCGTCAGCATCTCCACTAAGGCAAGGAAGATGGCACAATCAGATGCTGGGGAAATAAACATTGATGCATCTTTATTTTTTTCCCAGGAATTTGCAGACTAGCTATTCTTCTAGTACTCATTGTACCTTTTGTGAGTGTACAAAGATCATCTACCGTCTTTAACAAAGCCTTCTTACAAATCAAAACTATAATCCTGATTGTTGTTTAATTCTAATCTTAATGAGACAGCATGCAAAGCAAGAAAATGACAAGAATTATACACAGAGAGCATGACAGCCTCACAGTATGATTAAAACATGGCAGACGTCCCAGCAGCTAATCCACCAGAGAGACACCCACATCTCGTTAGAAACAGGAAAGCTCCTGGTATGTGGTGGCAGCCCTTTAAGGAACAGGGAGCTCTTTCCTTTTCAGCTCAGCTTTGTGTGTTTGCTGCCTTTCACTAACAGTGTGATTGTGGAGGTTATGGACCACCGTTTCAACAATCTTATATTGCAAGTTTCCAGTTCAGTTACAACACTCGTGCATACTTAGAAGCTGCTTTTTTTTGCAAGGTTATGATTTGCCAGCACTAACATTCAGGTCAGTTAACAACAGCCCAGAACATTGCATTTTTGGGCTGTTTTTGCTGTTTGGTGGTGTCAGAGAGAGCACACTTAAAATGCTTTCACCCACAAAAAGAGCGACTTCTTTGTAGACCCGTTCTTGGGGTGTTGCTAAAGGCCATTAAGAGAAATGGTAATATGTATTATGTTTATACCTTTCTTAGAGATTTTGACTGTAAAGCCATGACAGGAAATTAAGAAAGAAAGGGGGTCGGGGAATGAATCGGAGACATTGCGGTTGTACATGGAAGGCTGCTTGACCCCCAAATTATTGTTTACGAGGCAGTTTAAAGTAGAGTGAGTGTAATAATAAAGTTAAGTTACAACATTTTATCACAAACTGTGTTCTGGAGATGAAAGAATATCTGTGCAAGAATATTCAGGGGTGGACATATCCTGCAAGTATCACAGTAGTGGAAAAACTATCATGAAAGTTATGGTATATTGAAATTATAGAAACTATCGTTGCACAGCTATTTACACTAGTTTGGCTTTGTTGTTGTTTACCCCAGGTGTTCCAGGGTTGTGGAAGCCCCAGGCCAGCACCAGGACGGTCCAAACGTTCACCCAAAGAGTCAGGGGGCAACAGGAGGCCTTTCCGCACCTACAGCCCTGAGGAGAAACCCACCACTGCTGCAGGCACCAACCTGGACCGACTGGTAAAGAAGAAACATAGCCTGTGTAAACGGGGTGACGTAGCTACACATCCATTCATATTTTGAAATAGTTCAAGAAGTTAAATATAAGAGTTGTGAGAGTGAACCAAAACATTTAAGTTGGGAAATAGAAAAAACAAAACGATGAGCTGGAATATGGTAAAACTCTCCATAAAGCTGTAGTAAACTGCTGTCGGGTGATAACTATCCGTGGGTTCATCTCTACGAGCAACTCTTTCTACATTACACACAGTAATTTGCCCTATTGTTTGTATGAAAACAAAAGATAAGTTAAGCTTTGAGTACTCAAAAATGTTGTTTTGTGAAGGGTCATATTCTTGGGTTGAGTGTGATTTTGATTTTGAAACCAATAAAGAATGTCAAATGTTTGCACTGTGCATGAGTCAGGATTCAGACATAGACATATCTATACAAAAAGCAAATAGAGGATGAGCAACAGTAATAAGTCTAGGCTTGTACAGGAAACTAATAATACAAAGTGCAGCAGTCAGAACCCAGACAGGACTCCTGTGACCACAGAGTGGTATTGAAAGATAGAAGACCAAGAAAATAAATGAATTGACACCAAGAGCAGAGGAGGGAGAAGGTGGATGGTAGGCATTCATATCTATTTTTCTTTTTACATAAAAGACATGTGGTTTAAGAACTGACCCAGAAGAAGGGTCATGTCAGTTTTTGACTGTGGCCAACGTCAGCACTGAAGCTTCAATATGCTTCCTCCAGCCAGCCATACCAAACAAGGATACTTTAAAAGCAGGTCTGAGTCATAACCGATTTCTTTCCGCCTCCGCGCAGGTTACCGAGCTAAAGGAGCGACTGCGGCCCATGCGAGGCTTCTGGGTGTCCCTCCCACACACCATCTGCAACGATGAGAAGATGGCCTCCGACGTCACTAATGAGGACCGATGCTGGAACGGGCAGACCCGTGGGAGGTGAGAGGGATCAGAGGGGATGGTGGTGTTGGGTAGAGGTGGAGGGCAACTGAGTGACGGTGCAGAGGTGGAAGGATGGAACAGATGGAACTGAGTTTATTTAGTTTTGCCACTACCAGTCACCCATATGCTCTCTGCGTGGGTCTGCCTTCTTTTATGCACACAAGAGAAAGCCCAACACCATATATCTGGACTGATGTAGAGGCACTGTGCAGGCGTGTGTGCGTGTTGTGAGAGGAAAAACAAATCTGCATAATGGATGATTTTTTTTGTCTATGATGTTTCAGCTGCATTATGCAGCAGTTGTATGTCAAAGTAAACCCACCTTAGCAGCTTTAATGACAAAGTGTGACTGCAGCCTAAAAAATGTGTTGGTATATAGTGTTGTACTACTATAATTATCTTGGCCAAAATGATACATGTCATGCACATTGCAATTATTCAATGCTAAAGTGGGATAGTTGAATTAATGGTGTCTTATTAATTCATTATTAGCAGTTGTTTTTATAATATAACATTGGTAAACATGTATTTGGGGCATTCCAATATGTAGTTGTATGGTGCCTGTTCTGTAGATATAGTAAAAATATAGATATATTAGTATATAATAGATATATTATATACTAACGTTTAGTGGCTAACTCACAGCCGCTGCTTTGCACTGTTTTCATATAGCGGTTAAAGCTGATAATGCCGTCCAGACCGACTGCGTTGTCACAGATGCGTAGCATCCACCCTCTGGTTCCCCCACAGGTCACAAGTCTACAAGGTTCATTTATTGTCATTGTGCAATAGGGTTGCACATCGAAATGCAGTTTGTTGTCCCACTTTGCTACATAAGAAAAACAAACAAAACAAAAAAATGCTCATTAAAATGAAATGTTATTATATGTGGAGGGTGGAGGATGAGTTTAGGAGTCTCACAGCCAGAAGAAAAAAGCTGCTCTGAAGTCTGGTGATACTTCTGTATCTCTTGTCAGATGGCAGCAGGGTGAACAGGCTGTGACGGGTTTTATCTTTTAAAATACTTCGAGCTTTTCGCAGGCTACCAATGAAGTTCTAGGCGGTTTAATTGTGCACGCCCCATGCCAGTTAGTAATGTTTGCAGTCAGGATGCTTTCCACTGCTCCTCTGTAAAAGTTAACAAGAACCATGCACAGGAATTTTGCCTGACATTTCCTTAAGAAATAGAGCAGTTTATGAGCTTTCTTCACTAGTTTGGAGATGTGTGATGACCATATCAGGTTGTTTGTGATTCCGATTCCCAGGAATTTAAAACTGGTAACTTGTTACACCTCAGCTCTATTGATGTAGACAATAGTGTGTGTCTTTACCCTTCCTAAAATTAACAACCAGCTCCTTGGTTTTACTGACGTTGAGCAGTAAGTTGTTCTCCGATCACCTCTCTACAAGGTTGTTGATTTCCTCTTGGTATGAAGTCTCATTGTTGACTGTAATCTGGCCGATGAAGGTAGTGTCATCTGCAAACTTCACAACAGAGTTCTCTTCACGTTTCGGGTAGCAGTCGTGAACAGAAGGGGCTGAGCACACAGCCCTGGGGGGCTCCGGTGTTCAACACCAGAGTGGAGGAGGTGTGGTTGCCTGTCTGGACTGCCTGGGGTCGGTTTGTGTGTCTAATAACCATTAGACAGAGTGATCAGTTTCAAGGGGGACATTGTGTTGAAGGCTGAGCTGAAATCAACAAACATTCTGATGTAGGTGTTGTTATTTTCAAGATGTGCGAGTGCTGAGTGGAGAGCAGTGGAGACGGCGTTCTCTGTGGATCTGTTGGCTTTGTATAAAAACTGGTGAGAGTCCAGCCTGTCATGGGTGATTTTGACATGCTGTAGAACCAGGTAGTTTTACTGCTAATAGCTAACACCATTAGCTATGAGCCGCTGGATCAGGCATCGCCATGTTGAGATGGAATTGAAATGCTTCCAATCTCGTTTTATGCAAATTTTTAAAAACAAGATGTTGCAACTCTACTTCTTTGTTCTCTGGACTGAGGGCAGAGTTGACACTAAAGTGATGCACTATATCGCCTGATGCCTCTCGAGGAAGAAGTGGTATTACAAGAAAGTATGGGCCCTATTGCGACAACAACCTATGCAGCCAATGCACAAGTGCCATAAACCTGCATTATTTCTAATAGCCAGCAAGGGGCGACTCCTCTGGTTGCAAAAATAAGTCATATTGTATAGAAGTCAATGGGAAAATTACCTTACTTCTGTGGTGGAAAATTTTTGTTCTCAAATCAATAATGAAGTCATCAGAAGATTCAAAGTTGTCTTTTTCCGTTTATTCTCTTGCAAGAGGGAAGAAAGCACAGCAACTACGTATTCAGTAGACTGCGTGAATGCTTCTTCGACGAAGTGCAATATTCAACATTATTTATGCATACAAAGGTTCACGCCTTTACAACTTCAGATAATGCGTCAAAAGGGGAGTAAAAGTATTTCTGACACAGGCCGTTTGTCTCTGCGGACATCCACCTCCGGAGTCAAGGCCTCTCTGTGTCTCCGTCTTACCAACAAAGAAACAGTGTCTCTTCACTTCTCACCCTTGTGGGAAAAGATAACAAGACACCTGGATACAAAACTAATTAAAATCATCTGCAGAAACTGCTGTTCTGTGTCTGCTTGTGTTCCACAAATCAGTTTTACATTCTTTAAAATTTCACATGATACTACAACATATTTCCCATTACACTTCTCACTTGATTTTGGTCTTAAATCGCTAGCTTCAATACAGCATGATGTTCATTTAGTAAATTATGGTCCCATTTAGATTAAAAGAGAGACAGAGTGAGTTGCTGGTGAATATAGCGAATCATTGAAGATTATTGTAAAAATACACAATGTTGATGCTCGTCAATTTTGTTTGAGTTAAACCTCCCTGCTGCTATTTGAAGCCACACTGTGGGAAGTTGCCTAGCACTGATTTGAAAAGCTCTATGCTTGCGTCCATGATGTTTTTGTACATGAATGCCTCTGTGTGTGTACAGGTACCTCCCGGATGTTATGGGCGACGGGCTGGTCAGCCAGATCAACAACCCCGAGGTAGATGTCGACATTTCCAGGCCGGATGTGAGGACCAGACAGCTGATCATGGAGCTGAGGGTGGTGACCAACAAACTGAGACACGCTCAGAGTGGACAGGACATGGACTTCATGGACAGTCAGTATAAATACTTTCGTATTTACCAAAGGGAGTGTTAAATGAAGCATTTCAATTAGTTATTCTCTATATTTTTATGAAATGTTTTATTTCTGTTCCACGAATCAGTGATAATTCTCTTTTTTTCTTGTTCCAGGTGAGGAGGGCAGTGGCTCAGGAGGTGGAGATCAGGGTGAAAGGTACAATGATGATTGGCCCGGCTATGGGCCTTATTCCCCGCCCAACAACAAACCCCCTCGCAACCCCGCTTCCGACCCTGCAAAGCCGCCTCGAGTCCGAGAAAGAAACGGGTCCAAGTGGAACAGAAACAACGGTCACGGACGGGACAGATCTGCAACCAGCCAGCTCTCTTTCTCCCTGTTTCCTTTGTTGTCATTGCCTTTCATAGTCACTGTTGCCCCCATGTGGAGATAGCTGGTTATTACAGCCTGGAGGTGGATGAGGTTCTCTGAGTCTCAAGCACATTATGAAGAGAAATAAAAAGTCATTCCATTTGGTTACACCAGCAGACAAAAGACAAAACCAGGCCAAATTAGCAATAATTAAAAATCAGTTTACAGCACAAAATAAAAAGGCTAACGTGAATATTTTTCCTACTGCCCAAGCCACAAAAGAGGTATTACCAGGCTACAATAATACTTGATACCGCCATTTTTTCAGTGGCATTTGTTTGACCTATTGGAGTATTGATGCTGAATGGTGTGCAGTGCTGGGGCATCGTCTTTGGGGGTGAAGGAGAAACAAAAAGTACAACAGCAAATGAATTGGCAGGATGTTTGGCTGATGAAGCTCATGGTCTTTGGTCTGGTGCTCTATGAGATGGAGGTTATTCGTGCCGGATAACAACCGTTTAGTTTCAGTCAGCAGCTGATTTGATCTGAGTGAGTTTGTTTGCTGCCATTCTCGTGAAATTAAGTTAATTAATTTAACTGATCTTGATTTCAGTCGGGTGGAGTTTCATTTTTCATCTTGTGGAAGTGATCAGATTTAATTTACTCGCTTAATTAAACCTTCGTATTTTTGCTTGGAGATTAAAAAACGTAATTAGTGTGATTCTTGAAACCAAACAAGGGGCTTTTTTTGAATGTACCTACATTGCTGTTACTTGTGTAGACAAGGGGTTAATTAATGTAATATATTGATTGTTTTTTATTTATTTGTAAAATAATACTTAATTGTTTTTTTTAAGGCAAGGGTTCAGTTATTTTATGTTTTAAAATAACTATTTGTCTTTAACTTTCTCTGGTTAAAAAAAGGAAACATCAAGCAGTGTTTATTTATACTTTTTGTAAACCAATCATTTAAAAATATTGTTATTGAACCAATCACAACAAAACTCTTAATTATTGGACAATATTGGGGCAAAAGACTTGTGTTTTCAGTCTTAACCAGAGATAGTTAGAGAGCAGTCTGTGTGAATGTGTGTTTGTATGATGGTTTTAAATTGTTTGTCGTATGTTTTGGTTTCAAGGTTCTGATGTCATGTTGAGAAGATGTTGGGATGTTTTTTAATTCGGGGCTTTTGTACTTATTTTTCCTAAAAGCAACAAAAGATGATGAAAACAGCAAGAGAGCTCATGAATCAAAATTGGATTGAATGTTCACGAAAGACAAATTTTGTCAAGAACTGAGAGACGATGGCTCTTAATTTTCATACTGGATGTGTTTTGATGAAGATAAAATCAAAGAATATTCAAGAAGGAAAAAACAAAACTTGTGATGAGTGGTCATCCGTAGACGGAGAGGAGAGTGAACTAAAATAATTCGTTCTATCATTTTGGGAAATGTGCTTATTTGCTTTTTTGCCATTCATGTCTGTACAGTAAAACTGTAGCCAGCAAACGGTTAGCTTAGCATAAAGACTGGAAACGGGGAAACAGCTAGCCTGTTTCTTTCTTTTTGCTTACCAGCACCGGGATCACAAATGAACACTTTGTGTCACGTTTGTATAATCTTTAAAATAAAAGTGTAAAAAGGGTTATGGGACTATTTCTTGGCTGAGAGCAGTTGCCAAGTAGCCAGCCGATACTCCAGGAAGTTACTGGTCTTAGTTAAGAAATAGTCATGCTATGTAAAATGGACAATTTACTTTTTGTAAATAATATTTTGCTCAAATTAAACCAGATAAGTGTTAATTCCTAAACTTTAGAGGTGCTTCGTTACCTTTAAACCGAGCTAAACAAGCTGTCTCCCCCTTTTTACAGTTTTTAAGCTAAGCTAACCAGCTGCTAGCTCCAGCTCCAACTCTTGGCAAGAAAGTAAGTGGGTGTATTTAAGTTAAAGATGATAAAAGTCAATTGATACGATCTCAAAAAAAGACAGCAGAGATGTGGATGGAGAATATAAAAAGAATGTATAGATGCTGCGAAAAGGACACTTTTCTGTTGAATGAGGAATTGTGAAATTCACTTGGTTGTAACATAAGCACACTTCTAGTCAAACGGGCTATTGCACCTGTACAAACAAAAGCAAGAGAAGAGTTTCATTCTTGAATTTTGTGAAAAACATTTGCTTCTTACTTTCAATCACTAGCAATCTAATTGAGTTTTTCAGTTAAATGGAACGAAACCCTTCAACGTAAGTAGGGACCTTATACAAGACTTCACCACAAACAGTATTATGTTGCACAACTACAAGTGAAACACAGTATTTCAAAAGCAACAGTATTGTAATCATATGTGCTTTTGACGGCAGTCAGATTAGCTGCCAATGCTTCCATTGAATTTCAGGTAAATTGGTAAATTGTTCTTTAGCACAACCTCTCATCCATCCCCACAACTCGCACAGTCCTTTATGGTGAAAGTACAGCACAACTTTTTTCATGTTGTAACAGTTTTTTGGTATCAAACGAGTGATATTTTTTGCTTCATTAAAAAATAACTCAAGAAAAGTATATTGATGTGTTTTAGTGTTATTTTATTTTAACAAAAGGTTCTGCATCACAGATGTCCAAACAAATCATGTAATTCTGCACTAGCAGTAAATAGTATTTGAGCATTAATCAAACTCTTAACGGCTTGTGTTCATGGCATGTGTCTCATACCGTTGAGGCTCCTGTGTTTTCCTTTCAGCCTTTGAGGTGAGTGGTCTCTTTGTTCGGATCTCCATCGTGTGAGCGCTTCTTGTTCTGAGCGAGGCAGTTGATGCATCCACGCTGACAAGGACAGGAAATATAAGACGGTCAACACAACATTCACTGTTTTTAGTCAATGCCTTGTGATATTATGCTTGCAGACTGTAAATCTTTAACATGGATGCAGAAATCAGAAAATCTTAAGTAAACAATCAGGTAATTTGAAAAGACAACAATCTTTATTACTTTGATACATGCAGTATTATTTTAGCAATTCATTTTCCACAGATAGTTTACCACAGTTCTCAAAAAACAAAAACTATATTATAGATTCATTTTATATTTGTTACCTTCCACAACAAGAAGCCAAGGACTGCCAAAAGCAGGAGCAATGCAATCACAGTCAGGAAGATTATCCACCAGGCCACTTTGGTGAAATATTCAGCTTTTCTCTCGAGGAACACTGTCAGTTTTATCTGAGGATATATACATTTTAGTGTTTCATCTGTTTGTCCTGTTAGTTACATCAGTGTGATGGTAGTTACTGCATAAGTACGCTGGGAATTTAAACATTTATCTAAGCCCAAACGGTAGAGATGTCTTCCAACAACACCAAACCATTTTAAAACACTTTTGGTTACCTTTGTCCCAAGCTTCTCCGGTTTAAGTCCAATATTCTCTGGAGAGTTTGTCAAACTGAGATTAGCATCCACAACAATGTCCAGGTAGTTCAAAGAGCTGTAATCCTGTGTGGGAGAGGCACAATGAACAATTAATGTTGTTGGACAGGCTGGCAATAAAGAGCCACAAAGTCAGTTTGAATAATTCTTGGAAACAAGGTCTTAAAGCAACAAAACTGAGGCATTGTCATCACTGTTATCTGTCAGAGATGATGCATTTCAGACATGAGAGGAAGGCATTTTTACAGAAATTAAACACCTCTGTGAAAGTGGTGTTCCAGAGGCGGGAATGCAGAACCATCACTGCAGCACTGTCCAAACCCAGCAGAGGGCAGCGTATCTGCACACACTTCAGTCCATCTGAGCAGGACTGAAAGGGAGGACAACACGTCTGAGGCTCACATGGGACAATCGAAGCAAACTAAATTTTCCTACAGCCTATTCTTTCTTCAATAACATTTATGATAATAATGCTTTCTTACCAAAGTTTTGTATTTCCTTCTTTTTGGAAGTAATGGGAACCCATCAGAGAACGCTTCATGTTCAGCTTCATGTTCAGCTTCATGTTCAGCTTCACGTCTTTTCCTTGAGGAGTCATGCCAACCCTTGATATCAAACAACATCCGGTTGAGTGTTTATTATTACAGATGTTGCTTGTATTTTGAATAGTCAAACAGAAAAAGGTGGAGGTGTTCATTACCTTTCCTTTTGAAGTGGATTCACCTCATCCACAGGTGAGCAGGGGACAGACTGTACACCTTTACTGCTGATCTGAGTCAAGTACAGGAGCCATTTTCCTGCAGAGTTCTCCTTTGGCCAGTGGATGTTTAGTGATGCATTGGCAAAAGATTTCAGTGGTCTGCCCAAATTTGTTATCTGGTAGACAAATAAGATATTAGAACAGTTTCCTTTGACAAGTTTGTGTGGACAAAAAGCAATTTAATGCATTTTAAAGTCAGTAAGCAAAAAATGGTGGCTCACCCTAAATTCATATTGAACTGGAGTTCCAATTTCATCCACTGATGTTATGGCGCTCTCACTCCTCAAGCTTTCACCAAGTGACACTTGAGAGGGCCTGGCTAGTCTGTCAAACAAAAAATGGACTTCAATGTTATTATCCTTTGATTATTCAAAGCATTTTATTTACTTTTCAAGTCTGAATTTACTGTGAAATGCTCTTTAAAAAAAACAAACACTTTTTATTACAACAAAAAAATGGCAGTCTCCACGTAAAAATAGCATAAATACAAAAAACCTCTGGGTCATTTATATTTGTGTTTGAATGAGGAAACGGTAATAAAAAACATGAAAACATCAATCTAGTACCTACCCATATACTTGGAGTTCCAGCTCAAAAAACACTTTGGCTAATGCCTCAACTGGTTGTATAGTCTGCATACTCGTCCTGCATCACAGGAATAACACAACACGTTGATTCATAATCATCTAAAGCCCACTGATCAATAACTGATTAACCTACTTGCGTTTCAAGTTGCAGTGTGACGTTGACGTCTTTTGTACTCAGTGAGATGCCGGATGTTGCAAGTAGGACATAAAAGGTAAAAGGTAACCTGAAAGAAATAGGGTTACCGTGATACAGTACATGCAAATGTTACTACACTCAAGAGGAGGATACTGAGCAGTTCTACTCACTTCTGCGTCTCTTTGGAGCGGGTTTCCCAGTTCACAGTCGATTAGTGTTCCTTTGTCATTGGCTGTACAACTCACTTGTGTTTCCTTTGAACAAATGCATGCAGAAAACAAGAACATTTGTCTTTGTTGGAATAAAGAGTATTCTTCTCCTTTATACTTTATTTGATTACTTTAAATACTAGTTACTATGTAGATTGATGAAAATAAGACATAAAGGCTCGGACTCGGGCTCCACTGCTGGTACCGATGAGCACAAGTGTACATGAAAGGTCTAACTTTACTATTTTAGTGTTGACTGGCGGTTAACCTTTTTACATTCTTGAAATACATTGTAAGTAACCGTACTGCTAGAAAGTAAGGTCATTTTCCGTTCACACAAGTTTTTCAATTAAAAAAAAAACTAACTTTGTGTCCGCTTGATTTACATTAGCATGGATTATTATTTTTTATATTGTCTTTTTAAAACAAGTATTAATTAAAAATGTAAAACAATGTTTTAGACAAGAGCTTAAATGAGCCATGTGTGTTAAGAGTTACTTATAACAGTTTTTATTGTGAATGACAAACACTTGTGAGCAGAGGATTGAACCATGTCAGAAGGAACAGCAAAGAACACTACTTTTATTACAAGGATTTAGTGTATAGTAACATGGAATAAACACCATTTGGACAAAAATGAATACTGTTAAATCTGGTGAGTTCATAGACAAGCTACAGAGTCGGAACTTACCACCAGTAGCCACTGACCAGGGTGAGGGTCACCATCCATCAAGCTGGGGGAGAAATTTAGGGAAACATCCGTTCAAACCTAATGAAAACAGTTTTGATATTTCACTCGAACACAGCCCCAGTTTGAGCAGGCACAGGATTTCTGCAGTCAAGGAAAGACAACATTAAAACAAGTCATTAAATCAAGCAATGCATTTAAAAAGTAGTAACAATACTAAATAACTGAAATTAACTCTCACCACAGGCTTACGGGATGAGGAGCAGTGTGGTTTATACAGCCTGGGAATTTGCTTTATATATATACAAATATACATACACATATATAGGAAACATAATGAGCTACACCTGGTGCCTATTGGGGCCTAATCAGGCTGAAGGTGGACTGATCTTTAAGGCGGACCAGCAAACACCCTTTGACACCCTAATTGAAAACATGAAGGTTACAGTAAAAATGTACAATTTCACATATTAAATGTGTGTTTTTACAGAAAAGCATTACAGCCTACATTGCAGTAGGCCTACAGGGAATTAGAGGTGTATTGTTTCACCAGGTGGCACCAGAGTATTTGTTAACAGAAGATAAGGGATCAAATTTGTCAGGCCTTCAGATCTGATTGCTGCCAATTACAGCAATCATCATTATTCAAATGTCTTTATTATGTTGTAGTAGAAGTAGTAGTATTTGTAATACTTAGCAGCTGTTGTTGTAGTCGTTTTGGTACTTCAAACAACAATACTTACTGTAGGTTCACTTCACTAAAACAGCAGCCAACACAACACATGGCATTTAAAATGAAACTAAATGATAAATGTCTTTAGTTTGGAAAGAAACAAGTTCAGGGGAATCAGTGGGCTACAATTCATGACACATATTAACACATTGTTGGTGTGAGTTTGGCTCATACTTTCTGATGCATCACATCCATTCTCTGTTCGACTTCCTGTCTCTCTGTGATGGATGTTTAAAAGAAAGAATGGACACAACGATATAACATAAACTCATACCCGGTGTTTACTGTCTATAAAATAATGCAGTAATTTATATGAGATTCTTTGGTTGATGCTTTCACCCACATAGTGACAAACAAACTATGACACATGGAAAATTCAGCAGCAGTGTGGTTGTGTGGTCAAAATTAGGTGTGAATCTATAGGGTCTATTCTGTTTCTTGTCAAGCTTTTAGTTTTAGTTTCAGAGCAGAGGCCAACACTTTTAAACTTTTTGACAATAGCAGCTTGCAGGAACGGACACACACAGGCACAGGCACATACCAAGGCAGTGATACCACAGAGTGTTTCCACTGCAGTAGTTGGGGGATGTGGTTTTCTTCTTCTTTAGTTGTTGAGAAGAGGAAGAGTGCTGCTCAGTCACTGGTCCCACCTACATCTTTGTGGCAGCTGCTGCTCAGACGCCTTTTCCTTTGACCCGTAGGTTGGTCTTTACTCAACCCTCCGCTTTTTTTCTGTAAAAATGACACCTGCTAGCCTTACTGTTTTTGCGGGTTATATTTTAATCTCACCAAATAAAACAGTAGAACTACTACTTAAACCAAGTATTACTAGTATTGAACTTGCAGTAATAATATGAAAAACTGTATGAGTATAAAGAGGAAGACTATAGAGGAAGATCTTAAGTATCAAGCACAACCTTTTATTATTAAAGTACTATACTATTAATAATATGTGATAGTCGTTTTCAGGCGTGCTAGTGTGGACGGAAAACAATGCTGAAACGCCAGTGTGGACGGAGATTGTTTTAATTTTAAGCAAAACCCGTTTCAAAACAAAAACGTATTAGTGTGGATGTAGTCTTAATTTAACCTCAAATTCAGGACATTGTTCCCATTGAAATTTTTTTTTTAATACCAACTATGGTTATAAAAAAACATACAATCTACTATTTAAAAACAATTCTGGTTGCATGCGGTTGAGTGGTTACTCTCTAGACATTGATTTGACTAAACGAGTGCACATCCAGGACAGCAGAATCCCAAACTATCACGTTAACGGTTTTTGCTATATTTACCCCACGGAGGCTTCTTGTACCCTAGATACATATCCTGTTGATGCTCAAGTACATTCTGAGTAAACATGCTTTGCGGTCTGTCAAAGCAGAGAAATGGCCAGCCACACCCTACAGTTCAGCCGCTGTGTGTGGCTTTGCTCGTTTCACAGACATTGACATGCAAATAGGACCACCGCAGTGCTTTGAAATAAACAAGGTAAAAGACCAGTGTTGAATAAAACTAACTATTTTTGAGAAGCTACATATGACACATTCATATTTAGCATTTCAGAAACTATTTCAAATGCTCTTTTTGTTCCAATCTAAATATGTAAGCTCTCTGCAGTAATCTAATGCAACTATTGTAAACCACTAATCTCTTTTATGAAAAACAATCGGTGTGAAATCTGGTAAAAATCTGTGGTATTTGTATCTTTAGAGGAAAGACAGATTTAAGTAGGTTACTTCAGCTCTATTTCTGTAACATGTAGACAGAGTCTTGCATGCCACTTAGTTCCTGAGATGAGAAGATGACATACAGTATCTGCTCTGAAGTGGTAAAGCCCACCAACGGACACATATACAGCAAACTTTTATCATCAAAGCACAAAGATGGCTACCTGATGTGCATTTAGGTGTGAGGAGAAACTGTTATCACAAGTCTCTGTGTTCATTGCCTGCTCTCTCATTCAAAAGCCTCAACACAAACATGATTCTAACATTATTTAATGTCCTCTGGGGAAATGTGATTAAATCCTACAGGGATACAATTGTATTTAGACTACATGTGATGCAATGTTTGAGTTGTACTAAACTTAAATATTAATACAGGAAGAGTATCTGTGACATATCCCCCAGAGTAGCAGTAATTTTAGCAACTATTTTATAAGATTAACACATTTAACCAAACTCACATCAAGATAATACACGGTTTATCACCTTACACCGTTTGTTTCTTTATCACCTTACACGGTGATAAAGAAACAAATAACATGTAGGCTTTGTTAAACATTGGCTTTCTTAGGTTACTCTGATGATGATGGGTAAAAAGCCCTTGCCCTCCAAAAGATCCCTGCACTATAATTTATTAGGTGATCAAATGTTTGTAAAATCTTAATCTGGAAAGTAAGTAACGGTAGCCATCAGATAAATGAGCTATAAAATAACATGACATCTCAAAATTATACTTGGTAAATGGATGGGAAATGGACTTGTACTTGTGTAGCACCACTCAAAGCGCTTTAACATTACATGTCATTCACTCATTCACACCCATTCATACAGTAGCAGAGGCTACCATGCAAGGTGCCACCTGCCCAACCGTCACAACCGTACTTAAGTATAATACTTAAGTGAATGTAATTGCTTTCCACCACTAGCGTTCAGCAGCCCTGCATTGTCCTGATGTAAAAGAGTCCACTGCAGCAGCAAAAGGTTCAGAGCATTTCTGTGGACAAGCAGAGCGTTACTCTAAGTGTTAAAGGTTACGATATTCAGAGCATTAATGAAGCAGCAAACAACTATTCACTATGTAAAGGTATGGTGGAGTAATGTCTACCTGAGCACAGAATGTTGACATAGCTGGGCCGCTCGTGTCATTTAGTGCATGTCAGTGCGTGCTAATTCATGACCGTCGCTCTGAACTGTTTTCATGCGGCGGTTACAGCCGATAACGCAATCCCGATCGACAGCATCATCATGGAGGCGCAGCACCGTTAGCATCGTTAGCTGTGAGCCGCTGGCTCATCCGTCGCCATGTTGAGGGCCGTTGAGATACAAGAGAAATGCTCTGAATTTTGAATTCAGCTATTTTAAACACACATTTCTTCCAGGCGGCTTTGTGCTTCCCCCTGAATTCTACAAACCAATCAGACTGACCCAGAAAAACCTCAACATCTTTTTAATATAATACTCAAATGAAATTATTACGAGTACTACTATCAATATCCTGTCTTTAATTTTACAGTTTCCCCTTTGCTTTGATACTACTCTATGACTTTGTAGGATTCGTAATGATTGTTATGCATTAATAATACAAGATTAATACAAGCAGTCTCTAATGTCTACAACTCATTTGTCTTTTGCCCAATTTATATCTCAATTCTGTTCTTGGTCAAGTTGAGTTCTGTCTAAATCGTAATAAAGTCATCCCTGTGTACTTATAACATCACAAAATGGACATCACAGAAAAAATAAAACAGTTTAAAATAGTTGTATCTGTATTTATGTATGATTGTATCAAACATAATGAAGGAAATATAACTGTGTGCCTTACATTCACTGAAAATGGGTCAGGGGCTAGCAAAATTGAACAGGAAGTGCATTTTCTATGTTTCAGCCAATCAGTAGGATTTCCACTTTGTTAACCTTGATCACCTTGTGACTAAATCTTCCATTGTGAAACGGCATCAGTTGTGTAGGAGAAGGGCTCTGTATCACCATGATCAGAAGACTGGCTGCTTTGATTCTTCTCAGTACATTGTGTGAGTGTAACTTTACTTTTATATTTTAAAATGAGTTCTAAAATACAGTTAGTTTTATGTAAAAATACAACAAAAACATTGGGTATTTTTTTCATGATGTATTTTAATTGTATGTATGCAATTGTATTGTACAGTAGGTACTATTTGTATTTCATTGTCTTCTGTTCGTAGTTCCCTGTTCTGTTTTTGTAACTGTTTTGTCCTTTTTCTTCAGCCTTGGTTCAAACTGCAGATGTCCCTCACCAGGTCTCTTGGACTCTGCTTGAACTTGGTGATAATTTCACTCTATCATGTACATTCAATGAAAAGGATGTCGGGTTGTTTTACTGGTATAAGCTGAAGTTTGGCTATATGGTCCAAACTGTTGCAGCAGGAACTTATAACAAAATATCACTTCAAGAACAATTTGACAAGTCAAGATTCTCAGTCACAAAAGTGAACACTCAGTATGTTCTTGACATCAGAAATGTCAGCAAAGAAGATGAAGCAACATACTTCTGTCAAGCAGGATCGGCATACACAATGAAAATCGGAAATGGAACACTTCTGGCTGTGAATGGTAAAGTATGTTCATTTCAGTGTTTTTTCTTGCTGCTTTGTCAAACAATCCACATGTTAACTGCCTTTTTGTGAATCACACAGACTTTAAAAATCAGAGATCTTTCTACGTGAAACAAAGTCCGGAGACTGAGTCGGTCTGGCCGGGCGACTCAGTGACTCTCCAGTGTTCACTTCTCTCCAAGAACAAAGAAAACAGAGTCCAGTGTCCAGGTGAACACAGTGTGCACTGGTTCAGATCTGGATCAGGAAAATCTCATCCAGGCATCATTTACACTCACAGTGATAAACAAGAAGAAAGAAGTTGTGTCTACAGTCTGTCCAAAACTATCCAGACCTCCTCTGATGCTGGGACTTACTACTGTGCTGTGGCCACATGTGGAGAGATCCTGTTTGGTGAAGGAACCAAAGTGGAGACAAGTAGGTTTTAAAGTCTTATTTAAATTATAATGCATCAATACTGATTATTATTCTGTTGCAATCTAAGAACAGTGCTGATAAGAGACACAAAAACATTATTTTGCTCCTTAAAGTTATACTTGCTGTTAGGACTTTGCCTTTCTTTCTTGTAAAATACTGGACAGTTTTACCTCTTCAGGCCTCTAAAAATGATTTAGATTAGATCAGCTGGAAGTGCTCACAGTAATAAATATTGTATGTACCCCTAGATGCGGGGTGGTGAGTTGAATTTGTGTTTCAAAGGGCCACAAACCCCGATGGTTGAAAACCACTGAAATAGTTCATTCTATTTACAGGCTACTTGCGGTGGACTTATTGCGGCAACACATGCTAAGTGCATCTCTAGTGCAGCTGGGGTCCTCCGCTACTCTTCCTCTCTTTTGTTAGTTGTGTGTGCGTGTTTTCTCTCCAGTTCCTGCAGTCCTCTTTCTCCCATCGTGGCCTCTCTGCCGCTCTCCTGTGTGCTTTATATGATCATTTTTGTTGTGATGTGTGTCAGTGACTGCAACCTTTCTCTTTATCTGAATTATTGCAATAATACAAGTCTGGTAAAGTTCGGGTCGTCCTTTAACCACAAGGTTGGCATATCTATCCCTGGCTCCTATTGTCCGCATTTGAGTGTGCTTGAGCGAGACACTGCACTTTGAGTAGCTCCCCGGGCACTTTACAGCAGCCCACTGCTTTTAATGCTTAAAATAGGTACATTTCTTTTTTACCTGTATGTTTATGACAAAGTTAAGCCGTCCAAATATAGCTTTTTTTTGTATCCACCCACTCGGTAGGTTTTTCTTTCTGGCTGAAATTACAATGGCAGTGTGGGTGAAGAGAGACATAACAATGTTCCTGTGAGATTATTGATTAAGTTGATTTATTTATGTTTTGTATTTTTTAATAATTTATTTTCTTAAATTGTTTGGTTAATTGTGTTAGTTTAGTCTTAAATCCTGAACTCTGTGAAGGTCAAGCCAGACAAAAACAGAAACTAAACAAGACTAGGTCCGTGCTAGCAACTTTGTAAGGCTGTACTTGCCACATGAGCTACAAAGGCGAAAAGTAGCATTTGTCAATTGGACAAAAGGTTCCTGGTGCTGTGGAACAATGACTTGGTTTTGCTTTTCGTTTTTCCTGTTATAGACAAAAATGTCTGGTAAGGCAAACAAGAGCTTATACCTAAAAGACAAATTAGGTACAATTGATGAGCGCTATCTGTATGAAACTACCTTCGGAGTTCACAGTCAGTAATGAAGACAACTGTTATCAATTAATAACGGTGTTAAAGTATTAACATTTTAGTTATTATTTTAGTGTTTTTTTAATTGTCTCTTTGGGATTTCTTTCCTCCTTCCAGGACCAGAACTGTACACACTCCTCATTGTGGTTGGGACGCTGCTGGGCTGCTGTGTAATTGTGATTGCAGCTCTACTTATCTCCAGAAATCAAAAGCCAGTTTGTAAACATTGCAAAGGTAGGTTCATCGTGAGTGTGTGGATTATTTGATACATTATCTAATTTAGGTGCCAGCACTGATATTTTTTCAACCAGTTTCTCCAGTAATTTCAATGGTTTTGAAATGTAACCACAATCTTATGTCATCAGTTAGTTGGTAGTCCTGAGATTAAAGACATTAAAGTGAAATGACAAAAATAACTTTATTGTTTTTAATGTCTTGCTTTCATTAACAGGAGAAGCTTCCAATCATGCTCAACATGACAGATCAGCTGAGGATCAACCAAGCAATGTAGTAAATATCATTTAAATATAATTTGATTAATGAACACCTACTGAATCAGATGGTTATTCTGCACTGGAATGCTGATTTACAGGATACAAACACACAGAACACGTCAAAAACTTTCTTCAAAGTTCAATTGACCTCTGAGCTTGCAGGGGTGTAAAATGCGTAATATGTTGGTGCTTGTCAGCTTGTTATTTCTTCAACGAAACACTACACTAACTGCTTTAAAACATTGTTTTCAATAATTTGGTTAATATATAAATCAGTGATCTTTTAATGTTTAATATTAAATCCAGTATAAATTGGTTCTGGTCTTACAGCTCAAACATCTAACAATCATAATTATCATCTGCAGGATGATGAAGCAGCAGTGAACTATATAGTGCTGGATTTCCCCTCAAGAGGTGCTAGAAGATGGAAGAATAACAGGGAGTTACCACAGGAGTGTCTGTACTCTGGCACAAGAGACCCTGAGTGAAGTGAAGTCACCAAGAAGAATGAACATCTTCATAGAATGCTGCAGGAAGGAGTCCTAAAACCCGGGAATGAGATCATCTTAGAATAGAGACGGCATTTATGTTTTGTGATTTTGTCTGGATGAACCAAGAATATGTATTTATCATTATTCACAATATAATTTTGCTTTAGTATTATTTGTGAGATTACTCAAAATTTGAATAAAAAAAAAATGTGAAAAAACACGTATTGCCTTTAAATAGACAATCCAAATGTTATTTACATTGTGATATTAGACATTTTTGTCACTCATAATATGTTTTGTTTGATAAAAACACCTGCTGTACAAATCAATTTTTTTCAGTTCGACACTATGTGTTGTTTAAAGTTGCTAGAATTGCAAAAAGCTTTTGACGCATATCTATTTGATGAGAGTCTTGAATCAAAGACTGTTGGCTGGATGGCACCACTCTTACTGTAGCTTGCTGAAGTCTTATTTATTAGGAAGAAAAGTATCAGAAAGTAGAAGTTGGTGGATGCTATGCCCATGAAGTGGAAATGGGAGAAATGTCGCTATGCATTAGGGTCAATAGATCACATCCAACTGTTAAGGATTTCAGTATTAGAAATATTATAAGTAGGATTAAATAACACCCCTAGTGGTGAGTAGAAGTGTCACAATAATAATAATGTCAAAATAGGTTAAAAAGTCACAAAATATTTACTTATGGAATGTATTATGTTTACAATATTCTTACTTGTAGAGGATATTATGTTACAGTATTTTACTCATTGAATGTATTAAACCATAGAAGTATAGTCACTAAAGGTATTAAAACACTGTATGAATAGTTTTGAGGGTCAGAAAGGGAACATTTTGAGTGAGACTTTACAGAGGTGCAGCAGAGAACAGAGGGATGGACAACTGACCACCAGGACCTGAGGAGGAGTCCGGACGACTTCAACCAAACACTGAGATGATAACTGCCCCAAGCCAGGAGGGGCTATTGAATTTCGGCCAATCACAGAGGCTGATACTGGACATTTAAACTTTCGGACAGAGACTTTTAAATATAGGCTTAGTTCCAGAGGGTTTTTGCCAGAGTTCGCGCCGTTACCACTCTGGGTAGTTTACCAGCTGGGCTGGGCTATTTAGTGGGCCTTGTGAGAACTCTGCCCTGGGGACATATTGATATCGATAGAGTAATTCAGTTTGCAACTGTTCTAGCTTCTCTTGTTTATTAAATACTTTTTGATTGTTAACCGGATCCAGTTCATTTTTGGTGCGACTGGAAAGTCCAGCGGTCTGGGTCTCCCCTGAAAACATCTAACCCTAACACAACAAAGGCGTGTTGGGAACACAATCAGTCCAATTTTGGTGAATAGGGAAGTCAAAAGCACAAAGTGTAGTATAGTATCCATCAGCAGAACTTCCCTGTAGATGTCAACAACAACAATTTATTTTCTTCGACTTCCTGCACCTGTAGGTTTTGCTTTGTCAGCATGTCTAATAGGCAAAAACTTCTATCGTGGCAGAAGTTCATAACATGAAGTCTGTCTGGTCCATTTCAGTAATTTCATTCCAGAGGTGGCTTCTCAGATCCGTGTCCTAGGAATACATTGGTATCAACTGAGGTAGACCTCCGTCTGAGGAAGCTTCCAGGTTGGGGAGGGAAGACATTCAAAACTTGGTTAGCTGAGAGTACTCCGGCTAAAGAGCTCCAGCGGGGAGAGTGGGGGTCAGTTGCAACAGTGACCTTTCAGCCAGTAAAAAAGCAACTATGCCTGCACCATTCACCATGCTCATACTCAGCCACACCCTCTTCACGTTCAACCTCAAAGTGTAGACCTTCTGACTATTCCTCATATTGTTTTCACAGTTTTGAAATCTACAGTGTGTAAGTACATTTTTGGCTCTATGGTATTTTTCTTCCACCATACCCATTTTCGTTACGCCACAAACATATTGTTGTTTGTTGGTATCTAGCACAGGAGTCCAAGGTGTGTCTGCTCTCACTGGGCCGAAAATAGAATAATTTTACAAATGTTTCCTTTTCGGAAATAAATGTATGAGCAAGTGGCATTGTTATTATAAGGTGTTTAAATTTAGACTGCATTTTAAAAACATTTTTTTAAGCCCACAACAAGGTGTCCTAAAACGACCCTTCCCACACAGGATTTGGGGGAAATGCACTCCTTGTTCATTTCACAAAATTGTGCCTTTCACGTTTGGGTTTGGCTCTAAGAAACCTGCTAAATTGTTAGCAGACACTTATACGTATCATTTCAGGGATCAAATCATCTTCATTACTGTTCACGTAGTCTGTGTGTAACGGAAGGTTATTTTGGGTCGATACAAAAGGGTCCCAACCGACCCCTCTCTCCCGTCTCCTCACTATGGAAATCTAGCACTTCAGATTTTTGTTGTTTTGAGTATTTGTATGTCACATCATGACCAGTCCCTGGGTATAAACGAAAACTGTGGTGGAAATATCCATGTTAAAATGAATTAAGAATGCCAAAAGAAAAAAAATTTCATCAGCTTGATATTATTGAAATTCAGCCCATCGCCGTCTTAACTCGCAGGCCACAGTTACTTCAGTTTCACTTCTATTAAATCTATTAGTCATACCCAGAGGGGGATTTCTTTAAAATGTGCAGTATGCCCATGAATCTGTATTGTATGTGTTAACAGATCAGCATGTTTCATTAGTAACACTAGAATTAGTAAAAATTATAAAAGTACTGTCATATATTGTTATTTGAGTCTACTGGGTTATTTCTTTTAACAGCTGTTTCTACCATGTTGTTCTCATTTTTTTTAAGACATTCAAACAGTGAGTCACACGGAAAAATACTGTATTAAAGGTTAAATGTCAAGGCGTTAATTTCACTGTCAGTTTGCTATCTCTTCTTATATATGTATTTATTAAGAAGGAAGCAGCATATCAACACAACCACTAATTCCTGTTAGTTTAATATTTACATATAGCGTCGCACAGAAAGTAGGCTGTGTGCTGTAGATGTCGGTGATAAATGAATAGATTTAAACGTACATGATACACAAAGGGACAGATAGAAACATTTTCTCAGAGTTCACAACTTTAATAACTCACAATGAAACAAACGCTTATAGATATGGGATCATTAGAGCACATGTATATTGCCCAAAGCTTAGCCGTTATACTATTTTTACAAAACAGACACACAATATCAAATTAAATACAAAACATGCTTTTTTAAGTCACCCAAAATAAATAATTATTTAATAATTTAAGAGGTGAAATGAACTCCCCACAGGGTGCAGACATAAAATCCAGTGTTCGGACTGTTAATCCAACCCCTGCAGCCTGACATCAGTGTAGATACTCTCTTCTTCCACTGTTTTTGAATTCTTTGACCCTCCTGTTCTAGCTTTCCGACCGGAGAAGGTTGGTGAAGAATAAACCAATAAATCCTCATCTGTCTGAAAAAATATATAGAGAAATGTTATGAGATGACAACATTAATACAATTAGGGAAAGGTACATGCTGACAACTTTACAGCTTCATCTTTTCTTTTTTTACCTGCTGACTCTGCTGATGACCACTGGCCGTCTCAACATTTGTTTTCAAGACAACAGCGACTGTAACATAAAATAAAAATACCAGCATTAATGTGAATCTAGTTTTGCCAAATACGGTTTGATAGCTAGATGTACGACTGACTTTGCTTACCTTTACAAACACCACAAGATTGTTTCTTGAGTTTCTTGATTGAATAAATAAGAATGGCAATAACGATCAGACTTGTAGCCAAAGCAGCACATAACAGAAAGATAATTGTGTTGTCCTTCTGCGAATTCCTTGTGTATCCTGATACAATATGAAAAGGAGCAAATAATGACAGTTCAAAGTTAATAAAAGTGTAATTTATGATGAAACACACAAATATGTTAATTTCCTCATACATTTCATGTGGTTACCTTCAGTGTGAAGTTTTGATCTATTTCCAGTAAACCTCTCCTCACATGTGGCCACAGCACAGTAGTACGATCCAGCATCAGAGGAGGGGACTTTCATAAAGAAGCTGTAGATCAATTTCTTTGTTGAGAGTCCCTCTGGGTTCTTTTCATGTTCTTCAACACTGTTTCCTTGAGTATAATCAAAACCTGGATGATATTGATGTGATCCAGCGCTAACACAGCACACACTGTGTTCTCCTGGACATGTGTTGATCTCAGAGTCAGAGAGGACTGAACAATTCTCCTGAATCACTGAGTCTCCTGGACGGACTGGATCAGATGGAGGGACTGCAGTGATATCAGGTTCTGGTCCTGGGGATTGAAATTAATTAATTAATTTTAAAACTAAAGACAACTGTTGACATTTTTTTCAAAGCTGTCATGCAATTAAGGTTGTATTTACCTTTAACTCTCAGGTCTGTTTTTTTCAAAAATGTTAAGTTCTTTTGGGATGTTTTCATACAGTAGTAAACTGCAGTATCACTCATCCTTGCTTTTTTAATATGCAGAACAAATGTTCCAGGCTCTTCTGTGGCTGTAATGCGAGAATTACTCTGAAAGCTAAATGTTTTTCCTAAGAATTGAGGAAAGTTCCCAGAAACAACTCTGATCCAATACAAGCTTCCCGAAGACTCACGGGCACAACTCAGCTTCACATCACTTCCTACATCAACAGTCCTCGTCTCAATGATCTGATCTTTGCATTCTGAAAAGACATTATTTTACATTAACAACACAGAAAGAATCATGTATGTTCTTTTTAAAATCACTATAAGAACAAGACTATACTTTAAAATATGTCTGGAGTAGATCTGACATTTCTACATGTACTTACGCCCCACTCTGAGAATCAGCAGTAAAAAAAACATGATCATTTTCTTGTTATTCCACTTGAGACTGCTGTAATTTAGACTGCATTAAGACGTGATTCACCTCAATGTAATAATTTCAAGTGGGAGTCAACAGTTTCAGAGCAATCTGATTGGTCTCTCGTTGTGTTGGCGTTTAACACCACAGAGGAAATAAAATCAACCATCTTTCCAACCCAAACACATGAAACAACATCAACAGCACATTTTTGTTTCATGGTTGGTTTCTATGACTAAAGCTGAAAGTAAACACAACAGATGATTTGATCTGAATGGGAACTATGTGACGTCTTTTTTAATAATTTATTTTGACAGGATGGTTAAGATGTGATTATGGTTATGTAACTAAAACTACTTGGTTTAGGTTTGGAAGTGATTGTAGTAATAGTAATAAAATATTTAGAAATGAAGGATTAACATTTCATCAAGGCACACTACTTCCTTGGATTTGAATATTGTATTGTTCAATGCTTTAGGAACGCTAATTCAAGGCTCTAAGGGTCTGAAGAGTTGTTATTTGATTGTATTTTAACAAAACATTCAGTTTATGGACTGCTCAGTATTATAGAAAATTTAAATGAAATTTTACAACCTTACAAGTAAAATGTGAACAAACTACATGGTCAGTGAGTATCTTCGACTGAACAAGATGAAATGATCATAATCAATTTCGAAAGGTGATTTGTGATTTCCACCTCTAGCTGAAAATATGCTGCATTGGCAGAAAACTGTGATTAGAGCAGTGAGAGTGAACCAAAACCGTAAAATCCAAACAATGAGTGGAAAGATGCTGAAACCGTCCATAGAGCTGATGGGTCAGGTGTCGGCCTCTCTTACATATGTAGTCATGAGATCCTTTGTTGATATATAATATTGATCACAGCTAAATTTAAATAGGGATTCAATTGATTTGTTTGATTGGTGTCCGTTTAAAAATGTATCCAGGTATTTGTTAGAGTAATACAGAAAGACAGAGGAGCCATCTCATGGTGAATATAATAGAAGCCAACCAATCCAGATGTTCCACATCATCAGTAAGGACTGGGGTTGGGAGTTGATAAGATTCTATTGATAACAATCCCATTATCGATTCTGCTTATTGGTCAGATTCTTTTACGATTCCCCTATTGATCAGTGGGAAAAAAAAGTAGGCCTACACAGTTGTAGGCATGTATGCCTCATAACATTTGAATGAATTACAATTCTCCTTTTTAAAAGAGAATAAGCAGCTGTCTCTCTGCCTCTATACCATGACTCCTTCTAAGCCAGCAGTGTAGGTGAAGAGTTTGGCTTCATGATGCATGAGTTTTTGCAACATGCAAAGAAAATAACAAGCTGGGATCAAAAAAGGAACTGATGACCTTAGAGGCATACAAGTCTGAAGGATTTTTTATTTTTTATTTTTTTTACTGGAACCAGTTCCTGATTCCCATCCCTAATGATGACCCTACAACTCAGTCAGTCAGTCAAGTGTAACAAAACACATCAGAAGGAAGAGCACAGTGGACAGTGTGGGGGAGAACGCTGTTACACCATACTACCACTACACCTGATAATTATGTAGCCAGGAGGTGAAGGGCAAGGAGCAGAGTACCTTCACAGAAAGTCATTCACCTTTAGGAAATTTATAGTTTTTGATTCAACTGATTGTTTGATCTGAAGACAATCCATGTAAACCAGAGGGAAATCCACAAGTGGACACCCTCAGAATAACAGTGACACGAACACCTGACAACATAATCCAGTACAACACCACAAACTCTGGTCTCAAAAGAATGACCAAAACAGAGTGGGGGTTTTGAGCAAACCTTGATTCAACTCACAAAGTGTAGAGACTGTAAATAGAAAAGACAACGGAAAAACTGCAGTGACATTTGTCAGACCGCTGCATTGCGGTTTGTGGCCTTTATCTTGATCAACATATTGTCGACCACAAGCCAAAATACGTCGTAGGTATAAGTGAAACCAACCTAAGTTGTTCTTTATAAAAGTGTTACCGGACAAATAAAAAATCATGATACAGATAATTCAGTTATTCCCTGACACAATGCTGTGTCCAGCCCCTGTACACATAATACACAGTTAAATATACTGAAGGGTGGAGGCAGGAAAATGTCTATAAAGAAAAAGACTGTAAATGTACCAACTCAAAACAGAAGCCATGCAGTGAAGACTTTCATGTAGTTTAAGTCCTGTTTAGTACCATCTGCTTTTTCTTTTCTTGCAGCGGACAGACAGACAGACAGACACAAATAGACACACATTCACCGTCATCACTGACAAACAAATGATGCATGGAAACTTGTTGGGGTTAGGCTTAAAACTAAGGTGTCAATACAAAGGGGCTTTTTTTTTACTTTCTCTTTCTCCGTTATAGCCTCAGGAAGCTGGGCTTGCACTGGTGGTTTTAAAAAGGCAAGTGGTAAAATATAATTTTTATGATTTTAATTGATACAGGAGTGGGTTATGGGTAAAGTCATGCTATGTCATGAACACTTTTTTTCTCACACTTTTCTGAGGTGGGAGGTGCTATACATTCACTGGTCATCCTCTGTCTGTCAAGAGCTGAACTTACATTTGCCCAGATGATCAACAAAAACCTTTTACAGCCTTGCTCAAATCTCTTCCAATGTGCATCACTTGGTGCAGTGATGGACTGGAGGCCTTTCCACATTAATGATAAATTAATCGATATATTTACGTTAAATAAAATAAAAAAATGGACTAAAGTGCATCTTTAAAAACATATGGACATTATTTGTACTTTGACTGAGCACATTAAGAAATCATTTAAAGTAAATCAGTCATTTCCCCCTTCAACTTTACACTCACTGCACATCCTGTTGAAGCCCATAGTCGGGTCTGTTCTGAGTAAACGGCTATGATGATTGGTCAAAGGGTGGAGAATCAGCCCACCGCAGCCTGTGTCTGTCAGTGTAGCTGCTGCATGTGGTTTTACTTGTTCTTCTCACGACAGATATGCAGAAGGCCTCTACAAGGTGCTGTGAGACCAGAGAGACGGAGGGGTTTATTCATTTGAGTGGTTGTCCTTCAACATTTGTTCATACTGTCAACATGTTTATAATACGTTTGTGTGTCAAATCAGTGACATGTTTTCTGTTTGAAGAATAAATCATGTTTAGCAGGGTTTTGCAATTTGCTAATGCTTCTCAATCTATGTGTTGTTATGTCCATGTCACATTTTATCAGTAGAATCTTACTGTGGCTGAGGCGAGGCGTTCCTGTAAAGCACAGAGAACGCCCACTGTTTTGATTGGCTCGTGAGGCAAAAGAATGCCCACTTTTTCTTCTTCTCTGCATTCTCAATACCGCTGGTTCTGGATGTTAGTTATTACTGTACATTATTTGTCTCCATAATCCGAAGTGGCTCCTTACTTTAAAATCGTGACATACACAGTTCAAAGTTCCACTAAACGCTACAGGCATCATGACATTATTAGCATCAATGGATGGTGAATTGCTTGCTAGAAGCTAGATAACTTTGTAAAGCTGGCAAGCCGGTTAGATTTGTTGAGATCAAGTTGGTAAAACAACGTGATTATATACTGCAGGCATTGTAGCAAAAGGTAAAGTCCTGTATTTTCTTTTTTCTGACAGGCTAAATCATTGAGTCCAACCAGTTATAATCAGTCATTAATACATTTATCTGGTTGTAATTGCAGTCTGGTCAGCGATAATAGGTCGTACATGCCCAGTTGAGCTATATGCAGCAGGTGGACAGAGCTATGATCTGTTTGGAGACCAATAACAAGAAAAACAAAGATATTAAATAACTATTTAAATTTAAAAAAGATCATTCAACATCCCTTTGTTTTTGTTTTTTAAATTGTGTTGAAACATTTTTAGTCAAAGGTGAAACAATAAAAATATGATGGGTTTTATTGGGACCTGCAATGCCCGCCCCCATTCACATCAATAAACTGGCACCAAAGTCTAAAGTCTAAATTAGAAAGCTGTGACAGTGATGCAATGACCCTTTATTATTCTATATACTCATTGATTACAAGAATACACAAGATTTCAGACCCGTGTTGGAACTTTGCCTCCTAAACTGGGTCTTTGCCTGCATTTGTTCCGTATGTTGATCAAGAAGCGTGTTCTTGAGAAGGAAGTGGATCTGTTTACCTAACCAATGCAACACCCACTGCCTGCTATGCTTCTCCCTGGCACAGCAGGTCAATCCACTCCTGGGGGTGGATGGCTTTGCACACAGGCCATGGCCAAGAAAGCTGAAAGATTCACGCCCCTACTATCCGCCCTATCAGTGCGCCGCAGTTGCTTGCTGCTTTGTGGTGACCGCAGCAGGGCTACACAACGCCAAAATCCCTCCTTAGTTGGGTTTGCATGTATTTGGCAGGTATGTCCTGATTGGCCAGCTACACTTATGCAGATTTTCAGTGGGAGAATGCATGCTCATGATTGGAGGAGAGTATTACCGATAAAGTCCGGTAGAGGGCTCCACCTGTGCACTTTATCAAATTACTCTGTTGTCTCTCATCCTTTGGGGTTTGATGTGTTTGTGTGTGAACTGTATCATCTGCCTATAAAAAGATTATTGTATACAAATTTGGTTATATGGAGCACTTAGTTATTGTAAGGGAAAAAGGGGGATAACTATTTTTAGTTATTGTACTAGTTTCCTCAAGCTGCCACTTCTAACCTAATTCATGTACATGAAAACAGAAATCAATCCAAATCTACTTATCACCGACATGATGACGATGCAGATTGTTTCCTTAAAAAAGTACCCTCTACAGGCTATTTAAATGTGGCCCTTACACATCATGATGAATGGTGGTCATAGAAGAAACGACCAACAGGTTTTATGCACCAACGTGGTTTGCTAAAATTCTGAATCATGTTCACGACAATTTCCCAGAAGTTGTCAAACAAATCGCCAATAGGAAAAAAGTAACACAAGTACACTTTTAAGACTTTAATTAAACCTTAACATAAAACTGAATTTAAACTCTTCCTGCTTTGTGGTCTCTATTTGTAGACAAAGACAGCTGCATGATGACGCCACCGGTTTTACTTATCATTATGACTGCGGTAGCCTTACCTGTCATGCATTTAACCAGCACTTAATCTGCATTTTACTCTTAATGATGAAAACAAACTTTCCAGTTTATACTTCACATGGCCACATTACACATTTAATTTCACCCGCAACATCTAACATTTTGGTAGAACTCTGATTTTAGAAGTGTTAAAGGTTGTTTTCAGGAGAACGGATTAAAAATAACCAACACAGAACACAGAAAGTGCATGCAGTGCATGCAGTCAGTGTGACGGCATCATAGATGGATGACAGGCCTTCGATCAGCTGCGCTTATCACGGTTTCAAACATACTGTACATAATGGAACACAATGCATTGTTTTAATGCAACCAACTAGTTTTACATATAAGGATAAGAACAAAAGATTATATCAAGCTATACATCATATGCACAACACTGCCTATCAGCCACATACAACAGCCTTTAACTTTAAAAAGAATAACATCAGCTATCACATACGGTACGAACTGATCTCAAACGGTCTGCATGCTAATCCAACCCAAAAGCCTTAACAGCAGGATAGATCTTCTCTCTCTCCGCTGCTTTTGCGTTCCTCGTTCCACCACTGCCAGATTCCATCACCGTAAAGACGACAGTAGAATAAATCCATGTGTCTTCATTTCTCTGGGGGAATGTATTGCAAATTATGTAAGATGACAAATACCAATCAATATACATCAATATACATGTTCTTTTGTTAAATTGATCTTACCTTCAAATTCTTTTTTGCAATATTTTCTAGCATGGAAACAGCAGCTACAATACGAAATATAAAATAAAAAAGTTTGTTACAATACTAATGATAATAAGTGTCAGCTAAATAATGTGTGATATAGAGATTTAACTTTCATTACCTTCATTATTGCAATAATCACACTTGTTTTTCTTGATGGCGTAAATGAGGACGGCTGTAGCGATCAGACTTGTAGCCAAAGCAGCACATAACAGAAAGATAATTGGGTTGTCCAGCGAAATCATTGTGTATCCTGATACAATATGAAAAGGAGCAAATAATGACAGTTCAAAGTTAATAAAAGTGTAATTTATGATGAAACACACAAATATGTTAATTTCCTCATACATTTCATGTGGTTACCTTCAGTGTGAAGTTTTGATCTATTTCCAGTAAACCTCTCCTCACATGTGGCCACAGCACAGTAGTACGATCCAGCATCAGAGGAGGGGACGTTCATAAAGAAGCTGTAGATCAATTTCTTTGTTGAGAGTCCCTCTGGGTTCTTTTCATGTTCTTCAAGACTGTTTCCTTGAGTATAATCAAAACCTGGATGATATTGATGTGATCCAGCGCTAACACAGCACACATTGTGTTCTCCTGGACATGTGTTGATCTCAGAGTCAGAGAGGACTGAACAATTCTCCTGAATCACTGAGTCTCCTGGACGGACTGGATCAGATGCAGTGATATCAGGTTCTGGTGATTGAAAAAAGTCAAGAACTTAATTCATTTTAAAACTAAAGACAACTGTTGACATTTTTTTTTAAACAAAGCTGTCATGAAATTAAGGTTGTATTTACCTTTAACTCTCAGGTCTGTTGCTTTCAAAAATGTTAAGTTCTTTTGGGATGTTTTCATACAGTAGTAAACTGCAGTATCACTCATCCTTGCTTTTTTAATATGCAGAACAAACGTTCCAGGCTCTTCTGTGGCTGTAATGTGAGGATCACTCTCAAAGCCATGTGTTTTTCCGAATAATTGAGGAAAGTTCCCAGAAACAACTCTGATCCAAAACAAGCTTCCCGAAGACTCACGGGCACAAGTCAGCTTCACATCACTTCCAACACCAACAGTCCTCGTCTCAATGATCTGATCTTTGCATTCTGAAAATACATTATTTTACATTAACAACACAGAAAGAATCATGTATGTTCTTCTCAAAATCACTATAAGAACAAGACTATACTTTAAAATATGTCTGGAGAAGATCTGACATTTCTACATGTACTTACGCCCCACTCTGACAATCAGCAGTAAAAAAAATATGATCATCATTTTCTTGATATTCCACTTGAGACTGCTGTAATTTAGACTGCATTAAGACGTGTTTTGCCCAAATGTAATCATATCAAGTGGGAGGTAACTGTTTCAGAGCAATCTGATTGGTCTCTCTTATACAGTAGTTTGGCGTGTAACACCACAGAGGAAATAAAATCAAACATCTTTTCACCTAAATACATCAAACAACTCCAACAGCCCGTTTTCATTTCATGGTGGGTTTCTATAACTGATACTGAGAGTAAATACAACAGATGATTCGATTTGATCTTAATGTGAACTACAGTTCTCCAAAAACAAAAAACATAGATTTTTGTGTTGTATATCTTTAGTATTTTGTTGGAGTTATAGGCTGATTTCCAGAAATCCTGAACAAGATATACTCATGGGGTGTTGTATTGTCTTTAAATGACCTTACCTCAACCTATCCAAAGTACATAGTGTGAAAAACATCTAAATTTGTTACTTATGTTTTCTGTGATTCTGGGGCGCAGCAGTAAAATCAGTTGTTTTTCCTCATCCTATTGACATACTTGGTATATTGAAGCTCTACAGAGTGCATCTTTAATTTTAGCAGACGTGGGAGAAATATCGTAAAAAAACATCCTTGTTCTCGACGATTGCGTCACATTTCCAACAGCAAAAAATGGCGTCCGAAAATATGAGTGCAGAGGATGTTCTAGACAAGGATTTTTTTTACTGTGTAGATTTGACCGTGTAGATTCGTAAGTGTTTTGGCTGACTCAGGTTTTCCACCGTATTCAGGTGGAGAGAGGCCGCTCGAGGCTGCTGCTGCTACGGGGAGGATTTAGCCGGCGGGGACCCTTAAGAACCAGAGCTTCAGAGAGCAAACGCTGACTGGTGGAGCCTTTGCTTAAATTGCCCTCCGTTGCTAACAAAAACAGAATCATTCTGCTGTAATGAATGTCAGCATGGGCAGTTTTTTTTGGATGATGTCGCCAATGACAACCCCCAAGCGAGCGAGTAGTGGGTGGTACTATGCATGAAAGTCTTCCCCCTTACCCAGACCCAGAGGTGTGCTATAGACAGGAAAATACAACAAAGACCAGCAGGGCAATATTGGGGCAATTTTTGTCAATGTATTTTTCTAATTATTTAAGCCTGTCTAAGTTTGGTGTAAGGGAGACACTTGCAGGAGGTGGAAATTAAGAAGCTGTCAGGTAGAGTCATTTCTGATAAGATTTTATTGATACCAATGCCATTATCGATTCTGCTTATCGTTCCGATTCTTTATCGATTCCCTTACAGATTCCTGATCAACTTTTGCAGCTGTTTTATTATCTCTTAGTCTCTGAACATGTTAAGAAGCATTACAATACAAATTTTTCTTTAAAGGATATACCTTGGAAAACAAAACTGATAAAATAAACATAATTTCTTCTTTAAAAAAATAGGCATGTTTGCCTAGTAACATTTGAACAACTTACAATTCTCCTTTTTAAAAGAGAATGAGCAACGGCCTCTCTGCCATGACTCCTTCTTGTGTCAAGTAACAGCAGCGTGGAGTTTGACGTCATGACATAAGTTTTTGCAAAATACAAAGATGAGAGGAATTGGTAACCTTAGAGGCATACAATTGTGATGGATCGGACAATTTAGAATCAGTTCTTTCACTGGAACCAGTTCCTGATTCCCATCTCTAATGATGACCCTACAACTCAGTCAGTCAGTCAAGTGTAACAAAAGACATCAGAAGGAAGAGCACAGTGGACAGAGTGGGGGAGGGCTGTTACACCATACTACCACTACACCTGATAATTATGTAGCTTAGGAGGTGAAGGGCAAGGAGCAGACCACCGTCGCAGAAAGTCATTCACCTTTAGGAAATTTATAGTTTTTGATTCAACTGACCTGCATTATTTGATCTGAAGACAATCCATGTAAACCAGAGAGAAAACCACAAGTGGACACCCTCAGAATAACAGTGACACGAACACCTGACAACATAATCCAGTACAACACCACAAACTCTGTTCTCAAAAGAATGACCAAAACAGAGTGGGGGTTTTGAGCAAACCTTGATTTAACTCACAAAGTGTAGAGACTGAAAATAGAAAAGACAACGGAAAATCTGCAGTGACATTTGTCAGACCGCTGCATTGCGGTTTGTGGCCTTTATCTAGATCAGGGGTCACCAACCTTTTTGAAACTGAGAGCTACTTCAAGGGTACTGAGCAGTACGAAGGGCTACTTGTTTGATACAAACTTCCTGAATAACAAAGTTGCACAGATCACCTTTTAATATTAATAATATATGTGAAGAGACTGATCACATGTCAATGTTAATTATTCCTCACAATAATTATGAACGATGATTGTGTATTTTGTTCAAAATCACACCTGTTATATTTTTGTAAAAATGATCACTTCTAACATTTTGTAGGAAATCATTAACTGTCATATCTTCACATCATGACTGGTTTGTACTAACCACTACCTTCGTAACATTTTTGAACAAATCATGAACTCTGTCCCATGTTTATACAAATGATCAGTTATTTAAGATAAAAAAATCAACTCTTTCACATGTTTAAATGAATCCTATTACATTAGTACTAATCACCACATTTTGGGAAATCTGGGTCAACTTTGCATTGCGCAATGAAGCCTGCATGCCGGCCTGTAGTCTGTAGTCGCCAGCTTTTTTTTGGGTACCTTTTTCTCCACGAAGAAACTGGAGTCTCGTAAAAAGTCTCGTCTATAGCCGAGGGGGGGGGGGATCCACCCCTCCGAGGCACGCGAGCGTCTTTGGTCGCCTGCGTTCAAACCTCTATCTAGTCTGGGCCTTTTCGATCGTACTGCGTTGCCTCGCCTCTACCCCCGCCACCTACGAGTTGTTGCCCCGCGGCCTGTTCCGAGGACTGACGGACCTGACGACGGTGTGCGGCGGGGGCGGTGCGTCCGGTGCCAACGGGAAGCGCCCGCCATTCGGAACCTGAAAACCTAGTGCGGTGCGGCGGCCTCTTCCTATTAAAATCTACATGAATGCAAGCGTTTTTGATTCAAAATGAACAGAAACTACAATTTTTAGACGGAGCTCCATGGGGACCTAGTGCTATTTTTAGAACATGCCTTGCAGGCGACTCACATGGTCCCTGCGGGCGACCAGGTGCCCGCGGGCACCGTGTTGGCTACCTCTGGTCTAGATAAACATATTGTTGACCACAAGCCAAAACACATCGTAGGCATAAGTGAAACCAACCTAAGTTGTTCTTTATAAAAGTGTTACTGGACAAAAGAAAACAACATACAATTAAATCAATAGTTCCCTGACACAATGCTGTGTCCAGCCCCTGTACACATAATACACAGTTAAATATACTGAAGGGTGGAGGCAGGAAAATGTCTAAAGAAAAAAACAGACAGACACAAATAGACACACATTCACCGTCATCACTGACAAACGACACATGGAAACTTATGCGTTGTGGTTGGCCTTCAATCTAAGGTGTTAATACAAAGGGGCTTTTTTTAAAACTTTCTCTTTCTCCGTTATAGCCTCAGAAAGCTGGGCTTCTCACACCTTTCTGAGGTGGGAGGTGCTATACATTCACTGGTCATCCTCTGTCTGTCAAGAGCTGAACTTACATTTGCCAGATGATCAACAAAAAAGTTTTACAGCCTTGCTGAAATCTCTTCCGATGTGCATCACTTGGCGCAGTGATGGACTGGAGGCCTTTCCACATTATTGATGAATGAATCAATATATTTACGTTAAAATTAAATTAAAACATGAACTAATGTGCATCTGCGATATTTCAAGATTGCACATGTATACGATGGTAGATAATTGCATCTTTGGAAAGACATGACAGATTAGGACAGTTGTGCTTTGACTGAGCACATTGAGATATATGTTAAAGTAAATCAGTCATTTCTCTCACCGCAACTTTACACTCACTGCACATCCTGTTGAAGCCCATAGTCGGGTCTGTTCCGAGTAAACGGCTATGATGATTGGTCAAAGGGTGGAGAATCAGCCCACCACAGCCTGTGTATGTCAGTGTAGCTGTTGCATGTGGTTTTGCTTGTAATTCCTCTCACAAGACATTAAGTAGGCCTCTACAAGGTGCTGTGAGACCAGACAGATAGAGGCTTTTATTCATTTGAGTGGTTGTCCTCCAACATTTGTTCATACTGTCAACATGATTTTGTAGTTAGCTGTGGGGGACAGATGCAGCAGTTCATGCACATGAACTGGGGACGTCACAGTTCATGTTCGGCATCTTAACAGCTGGGCCACAGGGCGTTTCTTTCATTAATTAGTCTGTACCAAAATGCACTGCAATCCAGCCAGTAGACATATCACACAATACCAGAAATGTCAACCTGCTAGTGGCGCTCAATTAAAAGTTGGGGGATCGAAAAATCGATTAGGACACATCTTCTGGAAACCTTGACTGTCTCTATAAACTTTCATTTAAATCCATTCAACATGTGTTGAGACATTACAGTAAGGATCAGTATTGTAGCTGAAATAGGCATTTGACATATAAATTGCTATTGCCACGAATTAATGTTTAAATCAGTGACATATTTTTTATTTGAAGAAAAAATATTTTTATTAGGCTCTAATTAGATAATGCCTTCTCAATCTGTGTTCTCATGTACAGGTTTACTGTCACATTTGCTCCAGTAGAAAGTGATTCTAGCTGATTTGATTGGCTCGTGGGGTCCAAGAACGCCCCCTCATTCTCTACTTTCTCAGTGCACACCTGAAACTGGCTACACCTAGTTTGTCTCCAGTATTCAGCATCAATGGATGTTGAATTGCTTACTAGAAGTTAGCTAGCTTTGTAAAGATAGCTAACTAGCTGGATTTGTTCAGATCAAGTTGGTACACGATGTGATTTCACAGAAGTGGGTGAAATGACCACGACCTCTGAACAGCGCATTATGTGGCTGTGGAACAAAAGGTGTTAAAATTGCATGTCGGCACCACGGACGAACACCGGTCTCGGGGTTGAAAGTCTTATTTTGTTTGACCCATTTAACTACGTCACTAGCTCTGACGGTTGCATCTATAGTCACTTGGATACGTTTAGTTTGTGGTTAAAATTACTCATGTTAAGCAATAAGCGTGCTTAGTTTGCCCCACTTGTTTCATCAAAGTCAGAATTAACGGGAGACACATTTAAAAATTTGACAAAAAGTGAGTGAGTGAGTGACTGACACATGCAGGACAATATAGTTACTGTGCAAAAAAAAAAAAGTCAGTAGCTCCTGTCAGTGTCGTTCTAGAAAAGGCTGTGGCTACTGCGTTCTCATCTTACGTAAACCAATGATCCATCTGTTGGCCTCCATCTATCTCTAGCTGGGACAATCACACACAAACCAAATGAGCACGAACACATCTCACAAAGTACACATATGCCACTAAGCCAACTTTAATCACCATTAAATATCTAATATATAGCTCAATGTAACTTTTTCACAGCAACCCTCAAGGTTGTGATATACCACCTGAACGTCAATACTAGGAATCACATCAACACACTACTTATTCAATTACTGTCTTTATTTGCAAATAGATTTAGACACACAGTATCGTTTTGTTGAGAGGCTTGATAGTGTGGAATGTAATCGTTTTTTCTTTTGCCCTGATTATTTAAAACAGTTTTAATATTTAAATGTCAAGTTAATTTAGGGTTAAGACAGACTGTATGTCACATTGCTTTTCACTTGCGGGAATTATGAAAAATATATTTAATCATTTTTTAATTTTTTTCATTATACTAGAATATCAACAAAAGCCATTAAAACATGTCAAAATGAAACGTAAAACATTGTTCAAGGTTATCAAAGTAAGAGACTGTAACCAATATCAGATTATATTATTACATATATTATTATATAGATTGTTAATCTTTCACTAAAGTCCTGACATCATTGTAGACGGTCTCTCCCTCTGCTGTTGTTACATTCTTTCTCTCTGCTCTGCCAGTTTTCCTCTTGGTGAAGGTTGGTGCAGAATAAACCAACCTGTCCTCATTTCTCTGAAAAAATATGAAAAAAGCATATTTTAATTTCTATATATGTAGAGTGGAAACAAATGCCAATAACTTTTCCATAGTGATCTTTTCTTTATAAACCTTACCTGCTGACCTTGGTGGTCACCGCTGGCTGTTGCAGCATTTGTTTGCCGAGCTGTGTTATGAAATAAAAACAGAGATTTAGGATGAAAGACCCTGAAGGTTAATTTACACATATCAGTTGTGTTAATTCTGGAAAGTTAGCTTTTGCAAGATACTGTTAGAAACTTATATTACCGTTGCAACGATCACACGTTTTCCCCTTGATGGTATGAATCAGGAAGGCAATAACAATCAGACTCATAGCCAGAGCTGCAACTAGCAGAATCAGAAGAACTGTGTTGGCCTTCTGCAAATCCCACATGTTGAGTGCTGAAAGTATATGAAAATGAGCAAATAATTGGAGTTAACAACTATTTTGACAAGATGATATAAGGCATACGGTACAATTACTTTGTGATACATGATCTAAATTAATCTTGATTTATATGGAAATGTTCTGCCGTTACCTTCAATTTCCAGTTGTCTTCCGTTTCCAAATAATATCTCTCCACATGTGGCCACAGCGCAGTAATAAGTCCCGGCATCAGAGGAGCTGACGTTCTTAGAGAAGCTGTAGACACATTTCTGTGGAGAGTGAGGCTCAGGACTCTTCTCACATCCATCACGGGTTCCATGTGCATAGATGACACTAGGATAAGATTCATCTGATCTGGCTCTGAACCAGAACACACTCTGTTCTTCTGGACACGTTTTATTCTCAGAGTCTGAGAGGACTGAACACTGCAGAGTCAAGGGGCCTCCTGGACGGACTGGATCAGATGTACGCTCTTGTATGACGGCAGTGATATCAGGTTCTGGTCCTGAGAAATACAAACATGATAATAATGCTTTAGTGAGCATTGAAGTACTTAAAAAATGTTTGTATATATAATGGCACACACTTTCCTATAAATGATGGAAACATGTACTATCTTCATTCATACATGTAGGATAATTAAATTATGTAAACTACTTTTATAAATGTTTACCTCCAATTCTCAGAAATGTTCCTTTCAAAAGTATCACATCAAGTTGGTTCACTCTTAAACAGTAGTAAACTCCAGTATCGCTTAGCTTTGCTTCATGAATATGCAGGAGAAATGTTCCAGGTCCTTGTTTTAATGTAATGCGAGGAGTCGTATTAACAACATCATCATCAAAATTATGTGTTCCTTTAAAGAATTCAGGTAAGTTTCCAGAAACAAGCCTGATCCAAAACAAGGTTGATATGTCCAGAGATGTATTGCGAACACAAGTCAAAGTCACATCTTGTCCAACACTCTTTGTCTCAATGATCAGATCATCTGTGCATCCTGAAAATATGAAGAGAAACATGGTTCAGTGATTATTAACAGAGAAAGAATCAGGTATGTCCTGCTAAATTACTGTAAGAACATGACAATGATATAAATATACATCTGAAGTAAATCTGACATTGCTACATGTACTTACGCCCCACTCTGAGAATCAGCAGTAAATAAAATACGATCATCATTTTCTTGTTAATCCACTTGAGACTGCAGTTAAATTAGATCAAATTAGAAGATGGTGCGTCTTAATGTAATCATATCATGTGGGAGGGAACAGTTTCAGAGCAATCTGATTGGCCTGTCATTATTTTCCAACCTAAACTAATGAAACAACACCAACAGCGCACTTTTGTTTCATGGTGGGTTTCTACAACTGACACTGACTAAATATGACATGATTTAATACTAATGTGAATCACATTTATCCAGAAACAATCTGGTTAAAAATAATTCATTCACTCGTGTACTACCATATTTATGAAGGATGTAGCCTGGTTTCTAGAAACCCTAAACTAGATTGCTGGTGCATTCTTTTGTGATTCATGGTGTGAGATGTTATCCCTGTCCAGGATGCACTAAGCCATTTCCTTCCTGAAAGATTAAGGTGTGGTTAAAGTTAGGCAACAATAAAGACTTTAAGGTTATGATCATTGAAATGGCAAATTAACAAGATTCAAGGGGGAATCCAGCAATTAAGTATTACACTCCCAAAAAGTTGGAGAACTTAAAAGAGATGGATTAAATTTGTGGTCAAAATTGAAGCAGCAGAGGAAAAGACATCCTGATTCTTTGTTTCTACAATGAGTCAAGCTCCAAAAACACTGGATCCTACGTTTCCTTTAGTGCAACTCAAAAGAGTCTTTCATTAGAGCTTCACTGACGAGTATAAGTCTCTTAAACTTAAACGCTCCAGTTTGCAGTGCAGAATTTTTGTTATACATTTCTCTCTAAACCCACTGATGGATGTAAATGACAAATTGCAAACAAACCAGACTGAATTACTGCCACTCATTATGTTTGTGTGTTACCTTACACATTTAAGGATTGTAGCATTTATGCATCAAAACTGAGATTCAGTTGCTTTGTGCTAACTCATGGCTCTAACATGTCCAGCTTTAGGATTTCATTCGAAGTGATTCAAAGCGTGTAAAATATGCAAAACTATTTAATTCAAAATACTAACAGTTTGTCGGGATGCTGTCTAAAGAAGAGTGCCAAGCTCTAAATGCTTTACAATCCAGCGTCTCTGCCAATTTAAGCCTTTGTTTGTGTAATCTTCACACAGTTAAGTGCTTGTATTTGTGCACATATTCAGCATATTGCATGTCCTCTCTTTTCTCCAGTAAATGGCTCCTCTGTGTTAGACTGTTCCAACTCCTCCCCTCTGGTAGGCGCTACAGAGCACTGTACGCCAAAACCACCAGACACAGGAACAGCTTCTTTCCACTGGCTGTCACTCTCATGTACAATTAATCAGACATACTGCACTATTATCTGCACTAATACCCCAAATCCATTGTCCATTGTCATTGTTGTTGTTCTTTATGTTCATATATGTTCTTGGATATATATTTATATTGTACATAGTAGGTAAATGTTAAAGTTTAGTTTCTCTGTTCTACTTTGTTGTCTTTAATGTCCTTGTTTTTATATTTTTCTTGTTTATTTGTATATTCTATGTATGTACGTTGAGAGCAATGTGAAAACCAAATTCCATATATGCGTATACATCAGGGCCAATGAAGCTGATTCTGATTCTAATTCTGACTGGATTTGATAACATGTGCCATTTGCTCTCTATTTACATCACCGCCATCTTTTAGTGAAAGTCAAGTGTTTCAACAAACGGTAGATTTACAATTAACCTTTTTTAAACTGGCCTGTCCCATTGAATATAAATGCATGACACTTAATGTGTCTGTAAATATGTAGGTCTATGTTTCTGGGCCAAACAGAAAATTCTACAACATTGTCTGCAGCACTCAGTTAATCAGGAATGTATTGATCAGTTTGATTTGTGTGCAGAAAAGAAGCATTCATCCATTTGCCATCACGATACACAGAGATAGAGACATGTTAAATGTTATGCACGCTAGCCAATTCAGATGCTCCACATCATCAATGATGACCCGCCCACTCCTGCCTGTCAGTCATATCAGCAGGAAGAGCACAGCGTACAGAGGAGGGCGGTTAAACCATCCCTCCTCTATACTCACATCACTTCTTTTCAGGGGGCTGGTGAGAGGCCGCAGCAGAGCTCCACTCTCACAGTATCACATTCACCTGGAGGCGATTTAAAGTTTCTGACTCGTATATATTTATCTGTCCAGTGTGAACCTGGGACAAAACCACAAATAAAACAATATAATCAATAACAAGGTGATTATCATGAAACAATCCTGGGTCACTTTATTTACAGTTGACATCCTCACACTAACATTAAAATGCAGCCCAGTACAACACCACAAACTCCAGCGTTAAAATAATTATCAAAACAGCGTTACGGTTTCCTGACAACTTGAAGGTTGAATGGAGAAAGAAATTAGAAAGACAACCTATCTATCTACAGTTTAGGACCGAAACTTCCGTCACACTTGTTAGACCAGCTCGTTGTGGTTTGTGGCCTTCATCAGGTTCAACGTATCGTTGACAACGAGCCAAAACACGCTTTGTACTTTCACACACAAACGGACAGAAATAGACACACATTCACAGTCACCACTGACAAACAAATGATGCGTGGAAACTTAAGCATTGCTGTAGCCGGGCCTCAAACTAAGGTGTCAATACAAACCTACCTTTCTCTGTTTTAGCCTCAGGAAGCTCGGCTTGAACGATGTTTTACCTTTTAATAACACACTTGTTTTTATGATTGTTATTAATATCACATGAACTTACAGGAGTAGGTTAAGGGTTCAGGAGGGTCGGACAGATGCACCCAGTCACGCTATGTCCTGACCATTTTTCATCACACTCCTCTGCAGTTTTGTGCTGTTCATTTGTAATTGCTGTCAGAGGGGGAGGTGCTCATCCTTCACTGGACCCCAGTGGTGGACCATCAGGGCCTGCAAGGCCTTCTCTGCTGGCCTAAACAGAATCACAAAGTTATAGCTATTTTATAATATAATACTTTTTCTTAAATACACTACATGTATTATAATTTATAAAAATATTTTTCCCATTACCTTATTTTCTCATTGCACAGCTACTGTCTTCCTCAGTTGCTCTGCTTCCAGTGCAGCTTGTTTTAAGTAGAGTAGTAGTTTTAAGTTTATCCAATCAGATTTCACCTGTGTCTCTAGGTAAGAAGAGAGGCCTGAGGCCTGCAGACTCACAAGTGAATCCCTTTGCAGTTTAAGTGAATGGGGACGATATTGTTGATTGTCGTAGTGTTCAACCAATCAGATCTTTAGTTTGACATGTTGAGCGTATTCTTTGACGTGCCAGAGCCTGCTAGCTAGCCTAGCCATACGTAATTGGTCAGTGGGCTAGCCTGACATGTTGGGCATGTATCTGCACTCTGCCGTTAGTTTATTTGTAGGAGTTGAGCTTCATTTTTACACAAAACAAATAACCTGTTGGGGTTAGGGGTCGGACATTTGATTCTCTGTTTGGGCTTTTGTTTTCTTTTACAAAGCAGGAATTATGGTCTGGAGAAATGGGGGTTGTGTGGCGATTACTTTAGCCATGCTTGAATCTACCTAAACGCTGCGGGGAGAGTTTGTAGCGTGTGTGCTGCTGTTGGTTTTCCTGCTAAGCTAGTTTAGCATAGCGGGCCTCCCAGAACACACGTGCCTCACCAGGGTACAATGTTGTTCTTCTGTGGTGGGCGTGTCAGACAGCACGTTGCCTGTTACATCGGGTGGGAACATCATATTTCCCACAATTTAGGCCATGCATTTTCCAAATGCAATATTCAAACGTATTGTTCGGTTCGTAATGCTTACCGAACCGTGAGCCTCGTACCAAACGGTTGAATACGATACGTGTATTGTTCAGGGACGTGCGGTCAGGGGAGGCAGGGGAGGCAGAGCCTCACCTGTCATCATGAAAAGTAAAAAACAAATAATGATAAAATAAAATAAAAATGAATATTTATCTACTGATCTGTGCTATAAATGTAATTTCTGTATGATTCCCATCATTTCAAGCATTTTTGTAATCAAAATCGCTGAATTTGCGCATTTCCTGTTCAAACAGAGAGGAGACGCGAGGTGAGGCAGCGACAAGCTGTGCCTCACCTCAGATTGCACAATCCCTCACAAACTGGGTTGAACGCGTGCCTTTTGCTTTCTCATTGTTAGTCACCACTGTAATATTTGTTGACACTTTTATTATATGTCCTTTCTTTCCATAGAATAGGTCATGTATTTTACGTATGTGTAGAACATATTTAGTCTTGCTAATCTGACAGAAACCGCAGTGAAAAAGCACAGAGGGGAGGCAAACAGTGGGCCTTTCTCAATATGCGTACTTCTCTGTACTTGTGACAGCTTCTCTGCTTTTTGGCCCAGAAGGATCTGATGCAGACTGTTCCTGAGGCAACAAAGTTACTCCAGCTGGTGCTCACTATACCGGCTACAACAGTGTCTGTGGAAAGGTCATTCTCTGCTTTGAAAAGACTCAAAACATACAGTCGGAATCGGACTGACCAAGGACGACTTTCATCCCTGGCAATGATCTCCATTGAGACGGAGAGACTTCTAAAACTGAAAGAAGATAAGGAGGACTTTTACAACAAAGTCACGGAGATTTTTGTCCAGAAGGATAGACGAATGGACTTAATTTACAAGTAAAGGTAAGACCATGCATACACTGCAGTAACCTATTTTTTATTTGTATTGAATGAGTATGAATTGTGGAATTGTGATGGCAAATTAAAAGCACACGGAGGGTGCAGAGGAAATGCGCTCTTTCTCTCAGCCGCTATAAATTGAACGTTCTTGCTTGTTATAAATATGAAAAACAACCAGTAGTCAATGTGCAAGCTGCCAATTGAATGGTGATTTAAGCTACTCTATTGGGTTCATATATTTGTAAATCTGACTCTTAAAGAGTCAGTGCCTCACCAGCCACGAACCTCACCGCACGTCACTGGTATTGTTACACCCCTGGAAACAAATACTAACCTGTAGCTGTGGCGTCATAATGAGGTTATTAGGAGATGGCTCAACTGTAGTAGGACAGCACTGAAGGCCCAGGTATAAAATACACGGCCCACCACTGTATACAGTACTATAGCTCAATGTAACTTTTTCACAACAACGCTCAAGGTTATGATATACCACCTGAACTTATAGGCACAATCCTAAAATCATTTTTATAGGAATCACAACACATTACTTATTCAAATACTGTCTTTATTTGCAAATAGATTTAGACATACAGTATAGTTTTGTTGAGAGGCTTGATAGGGTGGAATGGAATTGTTTTTTCTTTTGCCCTGATTATTTAAAACACTTAATATTTAGATCTCAAGTTCATTTAGGGTTACTGTATGTCACATTGCTTTTCACTTGCAGGAATTATGAAAAATGTATGCAATCCTTATTTAATTTTTTTCATTATACTAGATGAACCCTGTGGATTTTATTCATGCAAATTCTATTTTCAAAGTAGTCTGTACATTTTTTTTGTCCAGGAGCAAATGTGAGCACATTGCTCTGAGAAGTCTTCAAAACAATGAAAATTGTGAAAATCAACGGATTTTAAGAGTGGTAAGAGATCAGCATGAGCAAAAACAATAAGCACTAAAAAAGGATTATGCTGTTTGAGCCTCCTGGTTTATTTCTGTAAAAGTATTGAACTAGTTTCTACTGCGCTACAAACATTTAATAAGAAAAATCAATCAATCTCCCTGTCTTATACAAGATCAACTAACTAAAGTTATTTTCAAAATAAACCAATTCTGACTAAACATTATCAATGAAATTATGCCATTATAAAAGAAAAGAGAAAACTTTTGAACAGACTGAAAACGGTACATCTTAGCATTGATACATAGGAGAAGTTTACAGCCTTAAAACTGCACATCAGACGAAACACAGATGGAAACCTTCCTCAACCCTCTGACTCTTTTAAGGTCGGTAGTAGAATATGGTCAAATATTTGAGGAAACTTCGTCAAAGATTTAATAAACAATGCATAAAATTAAACAAGAATTAAGAGATATGAGATGCTGTAGAATATCAACAAAAGCCATTAAAACATGTCAAAATGAAACGTAAAACATTTTTCAAGGTTATAAAAGTAAAAGACTGTAACCGATATCAGATGTGTAGCAGCATATTAACAACAGTTTATACTAGCTTTAATTAGCAAATCCAGTAGATTGTTAATCTTTCACTAAAGTCCTGACATCAGTGTAGACGGTCTCTCCCTCTGCTGTTGTTACATTCTTTCTCTCTGCTCTGCCAGTTTTCCTCTTGGTGAAGGTTGGTGCAGAATAAACCAACATGTCCTCATTTCTCTGAATAAATATGAAAACAGCATATTTTAATTTCTATATATGTAGAGTGGAAAAAAAATGCCAATAACTTTTCCATTGTGAACTTTTCTTTATAAACCTTACCTGCTGACCTTGGTGGTCACCGCTGGCTGTTGCAGCATTTGTTTGCCGAGCTGTATTATAAAATAAAAACAGAGATTTAGGATGAAAGACCCTGAAGGTTAATTTACACATATCAGTTGTGTTAATTCTGGAAAGTTAGCTTTTACAAGATACTGTTAGAAACTTATATTACCGTTGCAACGATCACACGTTTTCATCTTGATGGTATAAATCAGGAAGGCAATAACAATCAGACTCATAGCCAGAACTACAAATAGCAGAATCAGAACTGTGTAGGTCTTCTGCAAATCCCCCATGTTGAGTTCTGAAAGTATATGAAAATGAGCAAATAATTGAAGTTAACAACTATTTTGACAAGATGATATAAGGCATATGGTACAATTGCTTTGTGATACATCACACGTGTCAAACTCAAGGCCTGCAGGCCGAATCCGGCCCGCCATGTCATTTTATGTGGCCCGCGAATCCACCAGCAAAAAAAATAAAAAAAAATAAAATTTTAATTTTGGAAAAAAAAATTTAAGTTAGACTTGAAAATAAAAATATCCCCATGGTCGAAATTATGAGATAGAAAGTTGAAATTATGAGATAGCATGTTGTCTGTGTACCGACATTAAAACTATCACAACAGGTGGACAGGAGAGGGAACAGCCCGTAAAGCGGTTTTCCAACAAGTGATTGAGTTGAAAAAGATCGACAAATAATCCCAAAATGTCCACGAAGAGAAAAATTGATGCAGAGGGAAGAAAATGTAATTTAAGATGGGAAAGCGAATACATGTCTGTGCTTCAGGGAGAAAAACGGGTCTGTCTTCTGTGTTATGATGCGTGTCGGTGATGAAGGATACAATTCACGTCGGCATTTTGACACCAAACACGGAGCTAAATTTAGCCTCCAAGAAAAACATAAAATTGTCCAAGAATTAAAAGGCAGACTGCAATCACAGCAGAATATATTTACAAAAGTTACAGCCCAGTGCATGCTAAAGGTATGTGAGCAGGTGAGCTCCGACCAGATACAGACTTTTACAAATGTCAGTTTGTGAAGAAACACCATCGCAGACCGAGTTCAGGAACTAGCAGGCAATCTAACAACACAGCTAGCTAAGAGACGAGATACATCATCTATCAATGTTTGTAAGAGGCTCAAGGCAGACTTGACTGTCAGTGAGGAGCTCTTGGATGTAGCTGCCATGCACGGGACAACGGCAGGGAGGGACATTAGTGATGCAGAGAGGTGACAAAAATAGCTTTGAACAAAGTTAATGTAATAACTTGTGTTTGATGATTGTTATTTTCTTTAAAAGTTTGATCTTTGATAGAGTAATGTGGGTTTCTTAACCCTAAATTAAAATGATTTATGTTATAATAACAGAAATGTGCTTAAATATCATTTTACATTTATATAACTGCATGTACAATATTTTTACACTTGAATAAACAATAATCAAAAGCAGAGACAGTTATTTAACAATATGTTAGGAGTAGTTACAGTTATACAGTCTTACAGTTACAACCGGCCCTTTGAGGGAAACCATGATGCTGATGTGGCCCGGAGTGAAAATGAGTTTGACACCCTTGTACATGATCTAAATTAATCTTGATTTAGATGGAAATGTTCTGCCGTTACCTTCAATTTCCCGTTTTGTTCCGTTTCCAAATAATATCTCTCCACATGTGGCCACAGCGCAGTAATAAGTCCTATTACATGTCCTCTCTTTTCTGCAGTGAATGGCTCCTCTGTGTTAGACTGTTCCAACTCCTCCCCTCTGGTAAGGCAAGGCAAGGCAAGGCAAGTTTATTTGTATAGCACATTTCAACAACAAGGTAATTCAAAGTGCTTCACATAAAACCACTAAAAGCATCAAAACATAAGGCAAAAGAAAAGGAGATTTAAAAACAATTAAAACATTCATTGAAACATTAAAAACAGTCATTACAACATTAAAAAACAGTGTAAGAAATAAAATACAGTAATAAAATGCAGGAAATTGATTAATATATTAATTGAATCTGGTTCAATTAAAGGCAGCAGTAAACAGAAAAGTCTTCAATCTTGATTTAAAGGAGCTGAGGGTCTCAGCAGACCTGCAGCTTTCTGGGACTTTGTTCCAGATATGTGGAGCAGAAAAACTGAACGCTGCTTCTCCATGTTTAGTTCTGGGAACTAGACTCTGGGAACAGAAAGCAGACCGGTCCCAGACGACCTAAGGGGTCGGGATGGTTCATAAGGTAGCAGCAGATCAGAGATGTATTTTGGCCCTAAACCATTCAGTGCTTTGTAAACCAACAGCAGGATTTTAAGTCAATTCTTTGTTTGACAGGAAGCCAGTGCAAAGACCTCAGAACTGGAGTGATGTGATCCACCCTCCTGGTCTTAGTGAGGACTCGAGCTGCAGCGTTCTGAATCAGCTGCAGCTTCCTGACAGACTTTTTACAGAGACCTGTAAACACACCGTTACAGTAGTCCAGTCTACTGAAGATAAATGCATGGACAAGTTTTTCCAAATCCTGTTGAGACATAAATCCTCTAATCCTTGATATATTCTTCAGATGATAGTAGGCTGATTTTGTAATTGTCTTGATATGGCTGTTCAGGTTGAGGTCTGAATCCATAACTACACCCAGATTTCTGGCTTGGTTTGTGGGTTTTAACGTCAGTGATTGAAGCTGAGCGGTGATTTTCAATCGTTCGTCCTTGGTACCAAAAACAATTACTTCTGTTTTGTCTTTGTTTAATTGAAGAAAATTCTGGCACATCCAGTTGTTGATTTGTTCAATGCATTTACCCAGCCCTTTTATGAGATTATAGTCCCCTGGTGACATAGTTATGTAGATTTGTGTGTCGTCTGCATAATTATGATAACACACTTTGTTGTTTTCCATAATCTGAGCTAGTGGAAGCATGTAGATGTTGAACAGAAGAGGCCCCAGTATTGAACCTTGGGGAACACCACATGTCATTTTAGTCAGCTCTGATGTGTAATTTGCTACAGACACAAAGTATTCTCGGTCCTTCAAGTAGGATTCAAACCAGTTAAGTGCTGTGCTAGAAGGTCCCACCCAGATTTTTAGTCTTTCTAGGAGTATGGCATGGTCGACCATGTCGAATGCAGCACTGAGATCCAGTAATACTAAGACTGAGCTTCTGCCATTGTCTGTGTTTAAGTGGATGTCGTTGAAAACCTTAACAATAGCAGTTTCAGTACTGTGGTGCTGTCGAAAGCCTGACTGGAAAACATCAAAGCAGTTATTTACAGCCAAGAAGTTGTTCAGCTGTTGGAAAACCGCTTTTTCAATTATTTTACTTAAAAATGGGAGGTTTGATATTGGCCTATAATTTTTCATTGTTGCGGAGTCTAAACTAGCCTTCTTTCGGAGTGGTTTAATAACTGCAGTTTTTAGGGCTTGTGGGAAGACACCTGAGAGAAGGGCTGTGTTTACAATTTGTAAAAGATCAGTGGACATGCAGTTTGAAATATTTTTGAAAAAGTGTGTTGGTAGAATATCCAAGCAGCAGGAGGATGACTTCAGATGTTGTATAATGTCTTCCAGGCTTCTACGGTCGATTGAATGAAATTGTGTCATGACATTTGAATGGATGTTATTTAGAGAAGGGGACAACACATATCCTGTGGTTGGTGTGGAGGCACTGACTGCTTGTCTAATTTTCTGAATTTTGTCAGTAAAAAAGGAGGCAAATTGATTGCATGCCCAGGTGGATTGGAGCTCAGCAGCTACCGACACTGGAGGGTTTGTTAGCCTGTCGACGGTAGCAAATAAGGCGCGTGTATTGTTATTGTTTTTGGTTATGATGTCAAAGAAGAAGGACTGCCTTGCATTTCTAAGTTCCAAATTATAATTGCGAAGTCTCTCTTTATAGATGTCACAGTGAACCTGGAGATTAGTTTTTCACCACCTGCGCTCAGCTTTCCGACACTCTCGTTTCTCTATTTTGACCAGCGTAGCATTTCTCTAAGGAGATCTTTGCTTACCCGAGACAACCTTCACTTTAGTGGGTGCAACGGCATCAATAATATTTTTAACTTTAAAATTGAAGCCATCTACAAGCTCATTGACTGAGATGCAAGAGAGGGCTGGTGTGGAGGAGAACTTCTGAATAAATAGTTCACTGGTGTTTTCAGAGATGTAACGCTTCGTCACAACCTTGGTTTGGACATTTGTGTGCAAGGAGATTGCACTCTCAAAGAAAACACAGAAATGATCAGAGAGTGCAACATCAGTCACAGCGACCTTGGAAATGTTTACACCTTTGGTGATGATTAGGTCCAGAGTGTGACCCCTGTTGTGGGTGGGTCCTGTCACATGCTGAGTCAGATCATAGTTATCAAGGACACCACATAGTTCTATAGACCCTCTGTCCTGGGGATTATCAACATGGATATTAAAATCACCAACAATAACAACACAGTCAAAATCAATACAGATTATAGACAGCAGTTCAGTAAACTCATCAAAGAAGGTTGCACAGTATTTAGGCGGTCTGTAAATGTTTAGGAATAAAGCTTGAGTGGAATTCAGAGCCACATATTCAAAAGAACTAAAATGACCAAAGGACATCTGCTTGCATTGAAGAGAATCATTAAATAAAATAGCAACTCCACCTCCTTTCTTATGCGCTCTTGTTTCACTCATGAAACTGAAGTTGTGAGGTGTTGATTCAATAAGCATTGTTATCTTGATTTAACCATGTTTCAGTTAAAAACAAAATGTCCAGTTTGTGCCTAACAATAAAATCATTGATTAAAAATGTTTTTCCTGACAGAGACCTGACATTTAATAAAGCTAAGTTTAATGTGGTTAAAGCTTTCTTTGCCCAATTTATTTGGACAGGCTGACGAGGAATGTATGTTAAGTTTGCCGGTTTACTATTGTTTCTTCGCAGCCTCACCTTTCTTTTTCTATGAACTATCAGGACAGGAATTGAGAAGGCTAGCTGCATACAGGGCCCCGACTTTTCCTGGAGAGAGTCATTGGTGTCATTAGCCTTGTAGCCTGGACCCAGAAGATATCAATCATAGCATCCAAGATAGTGGATCACATCACTCCAGCTCTGAGTCCTCCGCACCGGCCTGCCCTGCCTTGCCCTGCCTTTATCAGGTAGGGGAGACAGAGGATGGTTGTGGAGCCGAGGTGGAGGTGGGGGAAGGGCAGGGTGCTTTAACTTTGCCGATTGTGTCAAAACTGGCTGAGGACTAGGAGCCAGTTTCGGGGGTGGGGCTGGAGCTGTACGTCGAGGAGTGGGGCGAGGAGTGTGTTTGGTTCCAGCAATGACCAGCTCTTTCATGTGGTCAGTGAACTCCAGGTGGGGGGAGGATGGGGAGAGTGTGAGAGAGGAAAGGGACCTGGATGGAGTTTGGGGGGTGGAAGTAGGTGCTGGGGAGGGAGGTAAAGACTCCTCGTCTCGGAAGGGTGGGGAAAGTGGGAGATCGGAGGCGGTCCGTGATGATGAGGTTGGAGACTCCTCCTTTTGGCTGTCGCTAGGCGGGGGCATCCTTCCCGTAAGGTCTCCATGGCGATGCTGTGTGGTTATCTCTTGTTTAGACTCCTCTTGTGTCTTGTCCTTGGCAGTAGGAACAGACGGATGACGCAGAGAGAAAAATAGGTTAGAGGTAAACAGTTTTACCCCTAACTTGTTCAAGCAAACTCCATGTGCCTTAAAAAGATGTCTGCGCTCCCAGAAAAGGTAGAAATTGTTGATAAAATGTACTGAATGGTCAGTACATACAGTTGACAGCCATTTGTTCAGTGCATTCAGTTCATTTTGTCTCTCATGTTAGAGACCATATCTTTCGGAAAGCAGAGTATTTTGGTATTCTTGCTGCACAGTGTTCTGACATCTTTTACAGCATAGTCACCAACAATCAGAGTCTCAGGCCCAGTCATTAGCTTTGCCTGCGGCCTTTTACTCTCACATTTACTCTCAGTTCTTACCCTGCTTTGAGGAGATAGCTGCTTATCCAGGTCATCAGATGGAGATTTAGGATCCTGCGACAATGGAGCAAATCTGTTTTGAAGTTGTAGGCTTGGTTGTTGTGGAGGTTTTTTGCAGGTTTTACTTTTCTCAGCTGTCCTTAGCTTTGTCCGTCTGAGTGCAGGGGTTGAGGAGGAGTTCTGCCTGTGTGGTAGTGCAGGCCAGCCAGTCGCATCACAAATCTCAGGGTGCTGGGCTCTGCCTGTTAGTCATCCTCCCACATCCTGAGGGTATAATTTTCTCTTCGGCTTTGCACCGAGAGAGTTCCAGGGAGGACTACCATTTGAAGATTCATTATCTGCTCTCTCCTCCTGTTTCTTGGTAGGCCTGGTGGTGCTAGTTAGCTGTGTCTTAGCTTGCGTTTGTCCAGTGTTTTGAGTCCATGGTAAAGTGGTATCATTCCCACACAGTCCATTTACCTCCACATTTACTTCTAGTCAGTGGATTTTTGTTTCCAAGACTGCAATCTTCTGTAGGAGTTTGTAGTAGTCATCCGTGGAGAAGGGAGGCTTCTTGCTGCTACTTAGCTTTAGTTTAGCTGCTAGTTAGCATTAGCTAACAACCCAAATAACTCGACGATTTTCTGGATTTGTCTTCACTCAAACGTTGAAGAGTGATATATGTGATATATCTGGCAAGATATATGTGATATATCTGGCAAATTGAAGCAAGAAAATGCAAGCAGAGGCTAGCAGATGCAAGAGCAAGCGCTACAGAGCACTTAACGCTAAAACCACCAGACACAGGAACAGCTTCTTTCCACTGGCCGTCACTCTCATGAACAATTAATCAGACATACTGCAGTATTATCTCCATTTGCACTATTACCACCATTCTGCACTAATATCCCAAGTCCATTGCCATTGTTGTTGTTCTTTATGTTCATATATATTCTTGGATATATATTTATATTTATATTGTACATAGTAGTTGAATGTTAAAGCTTAGTTTCTCTGTTCTACTTTGTTGTCTTTAATGTCCTTGTTTCTATATTTTTCTTGTTTATTTGTATATTCCATGTATGTACGTTGAGAGCAATGTGTAAACCGGAGTCAATAAAGCTGATTCTCATTCTCATTCTGAGTAAGAAGAACAAAGAACAGCACTGAAGGCTTTATTTTTCTGTTGACCAGTAAAGAACCATGGAAACCAGAAGAAACTGTCAAAGAAGGTGTATTGTGTCACCTGTGTGCATGTGATTAAAATCAAAATATTGCTGCACATCGCGACCTTAAAATACACACATGCAGTCAATAAGACCGATCTCTTTTCTTCAGATCGGATTCAAACTTCAAAATGTACTGGTACAAGCAGTATCTTGGATATATGGTCCAACCATCGTTGCAATAGTTTTTGGGAGAATGACAGTTTGTGAGCAATTTAACAACTCATGGTTCACAGCAAAGACGACAGAGTAAAGGACTAGAAGTATCACATTTGACAAAGACAAAATGTGTGTGACAGTAAAATATCAGTGGGACGGTCTAAAACAAAACATTTAATCCAGATATGCATGAAATGCTAAATATTACATAATAGCCACATAGAACAGCCTTTAACTTTAAAAATAATAACATCAGCACACATACGGTACCAACTGATCTCAAACAGTCCACTTAACATGCTAATCCAACCCAAAAGCCTTAACAGCAGCATAGATCTTCTCTCTCTCCGCTGCTTTTGCGTTCCTCGTTCCACCACTGCCAGATTTCATCACGGTAAAGACGACAGTAGAATAAATCCATGTGTCTTCATTTCTCTGAAGAAATACATAGCATGTTATGTAAGATGACAAATACCAATAAAATACCAATAGTGATTTTGGATAAGTTGATCTTACCTTTAAATTCCTTTTTGCAACATTTTCAAGCAGGGAAACAGCAGCTACAATATGAAATAAACAAAAAGAATATAAAGAGATAAAAATGGATACGGATGCACTACTTTGTTACAACACTAATGATAATAACTAACTGTTAGAAACATATATTACCGTTGCAACGATCACACGTTTTCCTCATGATGGTATAAATCAGGAAGGCAATAACAATCAGACTCACAGCCAGAGCTGCAAATAGCAGAATCAGAACTGTGTTGGCCTTCTGCAAATCCCACATGTTGAGTTCTGAAACAATATGAAAATGAGCAAAAAATTGAAGTTAACAACTATTTTGACAAGATGATATAAGGCATATGGTACAATTGCTTTGTGATACATGATCTAAATTAATCTTGATTTATATGGAAATGTTCTGCCGTTACCTTCAATTTCCAGTTCTGTTCCGCTTCCAAATAATATCTCTCCACATGTGGCCACAGCGCAGTAATAAGTCCCGGCATCAGAGTAGCTGACGTTCTTAGAGAAGCTGTAGACACATTTCTGTAGAGAGTGAGGCTCAGGACTCTTCTCACATCCATCACTGGTTCCATGTGCATAAATGACACTAGGATAAGATTCATCTAATCCGGCTCTGAACCAGTACACACTCTGTGTTCCTTTCAAAAGTATCACATCAAGTTGGTTCACTCTTAAACAGTAGTAAACTCCAGTATCGCTTAGCTTTGCTTCATGAATATGCAGGAGAAATGTTCCAGGTCCTTGTTTTAATGTAATGCGAGGAGTCGTATTAACACCATCATTATCAAAATTATGTGTTCCTTTAAATAATTCAGGTAAGTTTCCAGAAACAAGCCTGATCCAAAACAAGGTTGCTATTTCCACAGATGTATCGCGAGCACAAGTCAAAGTCACATTTTCTCCAACACTCTTTGTCTCAATGATCAGATCATCTGTGCATCCTGAAAATATGAAGAGAAACATGGTTCAGTGATTATTAACAGAGAAATAATCAGGTATGTCCTGCTAAATTACTGTAAGAACATGACAATGATATAAATATATATCTGAAGTAAATCTGACATTGCTACATGTACTTACGCCCCACTCTGAGAATCAGCAGTAAATAAAATACAATCATCATTTTCTTGTTAATCCACTTGAGACTGCAGTTAAATTAGATCAAATTAGAAGATGATGCGTCTTAATGTAATCATATCATGTGGGAGGGAACAGTTTCAGAGCAATCTGATTGGCCTGTCATTATTTTCCAACCTAAAAATATGAAACAACACCAACAGCGCACTTTTGTTTCATGGTGGGTTTCTACAACTGACACTGACGAAATATGACATGATTTGATTTGATACTAATGTGAACCACAATTATCCAGAAACAATTTGGTTAAAAGAAAACTATTTTTCATTCACTCGTGTACTACCATATTTATGAGGGATGTAGCCTGGTTTCCAGAAACCCTAAACTAGATTGCTGGTGCATTTTTTTGTGATTCATGGGGTGAGATGTTATCCCTGTCCAGGATGCACGAAACCATTTCCTCCCTGAAAGATTAAGGTGTGGTTAAAGTTAGGCAACAATAAAGACTTTAAGGTTAAGATCATTGGAATGGCAAATTACCAAGATTAGAGGGGGAATGACACTCCCAAAAAGTTGGAGAACTTACAAGAGACGGATACAATTCTAAACAAAGAGTGACTTGACTCAAAGTTCCTACTTTGAGTCGAGCTCCAAAAACACTGGATCCTACGTTTCCTTTAGTGCAACTCAAAAGCGTCTTTCATTAGAGCTTCACTGACTAATCTAATTTAACTTAAAAGCTCCAGTTTTCAGTGCAGAATTTTAATGATATATTTCTCTCTAAACCCACTGATGGATGTAAATGACGAATTGCAAACAAGTCCAATATGAATGTTTCTCCAAAAGAGAACCAGACTGAATTACTGCCACTCATTATGTTTGTGTGTTAGCTTACACATTTAAGGATTGTAGCATTTATGCATCAAAACTGAGATCCAGTTGCTTTGTGCCTAACTCATGGCTCTAACATGTCCAGCTTTAGGATTCGATTCCAAGTGTGTAAAACATGCAAAACTATTTAATTCAAAATACTAACAGTTTGTCGGGATGCTGTCTAAAGAAGAGTGCCAAACTCTAAGTGCTTTACAATCCAGCGTCCCTGCCAATTTAAGCCTTTGTTTGTGTTTTCTTCACACAGTTGAGTGCTTGTATTTGTGCACATATTCAGCATATTACATGTCCTCTCTTTTCTGCAGTAAATGGCTCCTCTGTGTTAGACTGTTCCAACTCCTCCCCTCTGGTAGGCGCTACAGAGCACTGTACGCCAAAACCACCAGACACAGGAACAGCTTCTTTCCACTGGCCGTCACTCTCATGAACAATTAATCAGACATACTGCACTATTATCTGCACTAATACCCCAAATCCATTGTCCATTGTCATTGTTGTTGTTCTTTATGTTCACATATATTCTTGGATATATATTTATATTGTACATAGTAGGTAAATGTTAAATGTTAAAGCTTAGTTTCTCTGTTGTACTTTGTTGTCTTTAATGTCCTTGTTTTCATATTTTTCTTGTTTATTTGTATATTCTATGTATGTACGTTGAGAGCAATGTGAAAACCGGAGTCAAATTCCATATATGACTATGCAAATTCTACAACATTGTCTGCAGCACTCAGTTAATCAGGAATGTATTGATCAGTTTGATTTGTGTGCAGAAAAGAAGCATTCATCCATTTGCCATCACGATACACAGAGATAGAGACATGTTAAATGTTATGCACGCTAGAAAATTCAGACTGAAACTTCCATCACATTTGTTAGACCAGCTCGTTGTGGTTTGTGGCCTTCATCAGGTTCAACGTATTGTTGACAACGAGCCAAAACATGCTTTGTACTTTCACACACAAACGGACAGAAATAGACACACATTCACAGTCACCGCTGACAAACAAATGACGGATGGAAACTTAAGCATTGCTGTAGCCGGTGTTCGGGTTAGAACAAAGGATGAAGAGCTGCAAGGCCGCAGGACTTCTCTCTGCTGCGAACGTCTTACTGCGCACGCGCAGCAGAAAAAATGAGCTGGATCCGGTTCAAAATTAAAAACAATATTTAATGTACTACACAAAGTTCACTTACAAACTGAATTAACTATCAATAGTGATGTTCTCGAGAGCAGAGACCACATACACGCATCTCCTCACAGTCCGGCGCGGCCAGTTAGCTGAAAATGAGAGCTGCAGTGATCTGAGGTAAACTCCCTAAAACATTGTCTTTTGTATCCCCTGAGAGTCGGAAAGTGTCCGATACTGTCATAAAACGTCTGAATGATCCTCCGTGGCGATTAGTGATTGGCTCCATTTGAATCCTGTCCCCTCCCATTATCGATCCTTTAGCTAAACATCTTGGCTCCTCGCAAAACATCTTGGCTCCACCTCTCCGTCGTGGTCAGCTTTGGCATTTGACCGTCCCACTGGCCCCATCCTCCATCGATGAGGTCGCCTCCATTTGCTGCTGCATGTCTGTGTAGCCTCACTCAGAATCCCTATCTGACCCTCAAGACTTACAGTGTTTTAATACCTACAGTGACTATACTTCTATGATCTAATACATTCAATGAGTTAATATACTGTAACATATAATATCCTCTATAAGTGAGGATATTATAAACATAATACATTCCATATGGAAACATATTGTTTATATTTATTATTGTGACACTTCTACTGACCACTAGGGGTGTTATTTAATCCTACTAATAATGCGTTTCTAATACTGAAATTCTCCACACCGGGCCTCAAACTATTGTGTCAATCTAAACCTACCTTTCTCTGTTTTAGCCTCAGGAAGCTCGGCTTGAACGATGTTTTACCTTTTAATAACACACTTGTTTTGATGATTGTTATTAATATCACATCAACTTACAGGAGTAGGTTAAGGGTTCAGGAGGGTCGGACAAACGCACCCAGTCACGCTATGTCATGACTCAGGTGGTGAATAAATCTGCAGATTAAAACACAACATATTATATGCATCTGTGATATTTTAAGACTGCACATGCATACGGTCGTAGATGGTTGCATCTTAAAAACATGAAGGATAGACAGTATCTATAGTTTAAATGAACACAGTAACAAGTAAAAATAAAACAATAAGTTTGCTTGCTGAAGCTTATTGTAGCTCTTCCCTCACTACACATCCTGTTGAATAGTCTGTTGACAGTAAACAGTCTTGAAGGTGGTCAAAGTGTGCAAAAGTGGCCCACCACAGCTTCTGTCTGTCAGTGTAGCTGTTGCATGTTGCATTGCTTGCTCCTCTCGCTTCATGCAGAAGGGATTTACAAAGTGCTGTGAGACCAGACAGATTGACGTGTTTATTCAATTGAGTAGTTGTCCCCTTACATTTTTTACATTGTATATGTTTTAAAATGGAAACTAATTGTGTCTACAACATATAATGCTCAGTATGTGTTTTTGTTGGCCATACTTTGCTCTACAGTTGAGGGAAGTTGTGGTGGACAGCTACACAGCAGTTCACTGGTGAAAAACACTGACAGTCTATTTGATCCCTCTCACTTTGTGTCTTAATGTGCATTTCAAAGCAGACATTTAGACTTGTGAAACACACAAGTGTAACTAGTAACATCATTCATTAAATGGGCCTGTCCTTAATGTTATTGGTTTTACTAGTGCTTTTTGTGCTAAAACAAATCAAAGTATCTGTTATTAAAAAAGAGGAAATGATAAGCAAACTGTCACGAATTCCCCTTCATATTAGTTTGTTTTCATCCTGTCTGCTTGTTTTATTAACTCTCCTGTCATTTCAGATCCTACCATTCACACCCGATCAGCTCTCATTCCCCTCACCTGGTCCTCCACACCCATCTCACCTGCAGCCCATTCCCTCATTAGCCCTCACTATGTAGGTCCCCTCACTTGCACTTGTTCTCTGCCAGATTGTCTTGTGTGTTATTGCCAAGTTCTCCAGCGTACCTTTATATTGTTCATGATCTGCCTGTTCCGACCCTGCCTGCCTGCCTGTTTTTCGACCCTGGATTTTTGCCTGCCCCTTATTGGATTTGTTTGGATCTCTTTCTCCCTCTTTAACCAGTGACATTTTCTTTGTGGCTTTGGCCACATTTCGTCTCACCTTTCTCCACAACTGTCATTAAAGCCTGCAGGCTATGCTGTAGCTAATGCTATTTCAAAAGTCCTCCTTTTCACCTCTTGGTGTTGATTGGACGTCCAAATTTAGACAATTATCAAACCATTGGAATCCAGTTCCAGGATGAGTTTAGCCTAGCTTAGCACAAACACAGGAAGTAAAACATCTAGTCTACATTGAAAGAGGAAAACGCTGTCTCATTTACATGTCAGATGTCATTAGCCAACAAGCTGGCAATATACAATATATCCAAAAATTAATTCAGTCTTAGTTCAGTTACAGAAGTGTGTGAGGCCAGCAGGATCACTGTAAAACTGGACTTCAGCCAAGTTAGGCCAAGCAGTGTGTCAGCCACGGGCGTGTTTTAGGTCTTTGTGACACGACAAAAGCTGCTACAGCATCAGTTATATTAGTGTAATTCTGAATAGGGGCTTGGCCCCGTTTCATCAGATCTGGAGAGTATTTCTTCAGTGAAAGAACAAAGTACAGTGATGAAGACTTTTCTCGAAGGAGAGGGTGTTTGTTCCTGACTGACGGTGATACACAGATGGTTCATCCAATCACCTGCTGAGCACTTTGTTTTTGTTCTGTGTAACAAACCATCTGCCACTCCAAGTTAATTTGAAGTTATGGAATTGTCTTGCAAAAAACAAATATAAAATGTGTATTGTGTCACCTGTGTGCATGTGCATGCGATTAAAATCAAAAATATTTCTCCACATTGTGACCGATGAGACCGATTTTGCTGCTGTTGAAAAACTTTCAGTACTTGCTCTTAAATAGGCCAAAACACACAAAATGGTTATCACAGAAACAATAAATGTAGTCATGCAGTCTGAATAAAGACACTGCTTTGAAAATACAACAAATACTCAGAACATGTAGATTTCCTATCTCATGAAAATAGACCAAAGGTTGAAAAAATGAAGGGGGACGGTCATTTTCTATGTTTCAGCCAATCATTCTACTTTGTAAACCTTGATCACCTTGTGACTACATCTTCCACTTGGTTGTGTGACATCAGTAGTGCAAGACACGAGTGCTGTACCACAATGATCGGAGGACTGGTTGCTTTGATTCTACTTTGTACAGTGTGTAAGTGCAACTCTTAACTACTTTGAGAAAGACACGACCATGTATTAATCTTTGGAAGGGTTCATACTTTACCTGTTTACTTATCTTGTGCTTTAACTTTGTTACATTCTGTCTCTTTTCTTCAGATCTGATTCAAACTGCAGAGGATCCTCACCAGCTCTCTTTGACTTTGACTGAACTTGGTGGAAATGTTACTTTGCAGTGTTCAGTTTCTGAAACGGAATCATTTTACTGGTACAAGCAGCCTCTTGGATATATGGTCCAACAGGTAGTTACTGTTATTGTTGGCAAAATGACACTTAGTGTGCAATTTAACAACCCACGTTTCGAAGTCACAGAGCGGAACGCTCAGTATTTTCTAACCATCAGAAATATCAGCAAAGAGGACGAAGCGACATACTTCTGTGTCCATAGAGCAAGATATTCACAGAGTTTTGTTAATGGCACCTTCTTGGTTGTGAAAGGTAAAATACATTTTTCTTTTGCCACATTTAGTAATTGTAATTATTCATTCTTATTAATGTATTTTTACCTGAATCATGCAGATCGTAATCATCAGAAATCTATCTACGTGAAACAAAGTCCGGAGACTGAGTCGGTCCGGCCGGGCGACTCAGTGACTCTCCAGTGTTCACTTCTCTCCAAGAACAAAGAAAACAGAGTCCAGTGTCCAGGTGAACGCAGTGTGCACTGGTTCAGATCTGGATCAGGAGAATCTCATCCAGGCATCATTTACACTCACAGTGATGAACAAGAAGAAAGAAGTTGTGTCTACAGTCTGTACAGAACTATACAGACCTCCTCTGATGCTGGGACTTACTACTGTGCTGTGGCCACATGTGGAGAGATCCTGTTTGGTGAAGGAACCAAAGTGGAGACAAGTAGGTTTTTACAGTTGAACTAAAAGTATTGTATTTTCATATATTGTATTTAAATATTTAAAAAAAGTCATTAAAACGTCACAGCTAGCTAATGTGATGGCACAGACCTGTTACTCAAAGAGGCCACGCACTCAACTATGAAGAACATTTAGCCTTAAATAATATAAACCGCTAAGTTGTACAATGATTTAACACACCCACACCTCCGCACAACCCTGCAGAGGTGTGCGTTGCCGGATTTGTGGACGCTCCATCCTGTCGGCCCTGTGTGTTACTCGCTGCTGCTCTCAGTCAGACACAGATAACATCACTCTGCACACAGCAAGGAGAGAGAGAGGAGCAGGGGCAACACTGAAGCACATAAAAACACAGCGATGTAACAACCCGTTCTCATCCCAGGTTGTCAGAAATGGCCGCTTTGTATCACACAGTCGCTAAAGGGGGGCTTGTGCCTCTGTATCGTGACAAAGCGGTGGTTTTTGACAACCCGACATGGGGCTCAAAGGCTCTTTAATGACGCCCAACAACGTCGCAAACACAGCAAGATAAGAAGCAAAGAGAAAATCCAGGCAGAGGGCAGAGTCTCTGCAGAGACACCACCACACACTAGTGGGTCATAGTGATGATTGAAAGGGATTAATGTTCAACAGTCTACACATTGTTCTTGAGGAAAATGGTGCAAATTATAACTTTAAATTCATGAATCATCTCACAACTTATTGTTCCCTTCACACGTTTACCTGAAAGGTGCCCAACATTTAGACTTGAAAACCAATAAAGGTCTTCACTCATATGACATCATCTCAACTATGTCATGAAATTCAATAATTAAAATAATTGTTACGAATTATGATAAATTACAAATTACTAATCGGCAGTATTTAAGCTATTTACCAATGAGTCACCTAAAAGTCATGGATGACTTCATGGAAACAAGGAGTAAAGAGTTAAATGACATTTTTAAATTACTTTCAGGAACAATTCAGGATTGGGATCCAGTTAACATCATCCTTGGGGCGCTGTTGGCTCTCTGTGTGATTGTGATTGCCATCCTTGTTTTCTCAAGGAACTGAAGGTGAGTTTAGTAAACTGCAAAGACGGAGAACATAACTGGAATCAACAGATATTCTTGTTTATAAAAAAATCCAGGATGTTACAGGAAGCCTCTCTGATACCATTTACTCTTTGTCTTGTTGTCACAGCTCTGACTATTAAAACTATTATTTTTAGGATGGTGACACAGAGGCACTGAACTACTCCATCACTGGATCTATCTACAATGAAAAGGAAGAAGAAGGAGAAAAACAAGTCAAAGGAATCAACGATCGGCACTGATTTCTGTTTGAGTGAAATCCACTGATTGTAAAAAAAAAGACAGTTCAGCTCTTTGTTAGATTTTGGAAAGCCAACATGTATTATATGGATAAAGTGTGTGTGAATGATTTTATCTTTACATGACATTAGATACACAGAAATATTATACTCAAAATCCATGTGAGTACAAAAGACATGTGATGTGTGTTCAGAGGTGTCTGTGTGGCCTGAGTAGCGAGCTCCAGCCTTAACTTGTGTTTACTAATGTTGCTTTGTTGAAAGAAGAATGAATATATCTGTTGAGGCTTGGAATATTGACTGCATCATGAAACATTAATCAAAATTTAAATAAAAAAGGATTACGTCAGAAATCTTCCAGAGTCATTCTTGAGAAAATCCATGTTGCTAAAAGAATATCCTGTGTGCACAATAAAGTAAGCTGTTTGCATCATACAATGTGAGCAAGTGGGACGTATCCTGCTTTTAGCACTTAACCACGTATTACATTAGTTTAATATTGATCTGCTGCCGTATCGACATATGGGCGTTCTAATTTGACAACTGATAGTTTGAAAGCTGCTTTGCTACATTTTCAATGAGGCAAGTGGAATGCTAATTATACATTTCACAATAAAAGCGTGCAGGAGTACTGCAGATAAAGGTGCAGGAGGAGTTTGGACACAGAAAGGTGATACTAAGGTTATGGACTGTTGGTCACAGATTGATCTGACTGCACTTGTCTGGGGTTAGCAGCTTTTCTTTAGGGGTTGTTGGTGAGAGAAGGGAAGTGCACCCAGATATCTGGAGCAAGAGAAGAACATTTAGTTAACTTTCCCACATATACGAGACTCTCTTGAAAATGGGATTTTTAATCTCAATGGCACTATCCTGGATAATTAAAGGTTAAACAAATACTCATGTGTACGTAGAACAGATAACTGATATGATTCATAGAATTTGTGTAAAAATCATTCACTTTGGGCTTAATTAAGGTAAATTCAGCTTTTGTAATCTTAGCGTGGCATACAAGGACAACTCGAATGTGAAATGAGAAGCAACAAGACAAATAACTTTTGCCTCCTCATGATTATTGTAAATAGATCCGACAGATTTTGGTGACGTGTTGAATTTTAATTTGGCAAAATTAAAAAAGAACCTTCTGTTTTCGCAGCACAGCACGCTGACATTTAACGATTCTAAAACGGCAGATTATTCAATGATAACATTTTGATCATGGAGTGAGATAAAGGATGGTTAATATCTGGAAATTAGTTTTATGGGAAATACTATCGTCATTGTTACTAAAATATTTACATTAATCGTAGGTCTGAGATGATCTCTCTAGAATGGAAGTCAGACGCTGTGCACAGACATCGTGACTGATGTCTTGTTTCCATTGTGTTCCTTCAACATACACAATACTACAAAAACATACAATACACTATTGCTCAATGTAACATTTTCACAACAACCCTCAAGGTTGTGATAAACCACCTGAACTTATAGGTACAATCCTAAAATCATTTTTATAGGAATCACAACACATTACTTATTCAAATACTGTCTTTATTTGCAAATATATTTAGACATACAGTATAGTTTTGTTGAGAGGCTTGATAGTGTGGAATGTAATCGTTTTTTTATTTTGCCCTGATTATTTAAAACTGTTTTAATATTTAGATGTCAAGTTAATTTAGGGTTAAGACAGACTGTATGTCACATTGCTTTTCACTTGTGGGAATTATGAAAAATATATTTAATCATTTTTACATTTTTTACATTATACTAGAATATCAACAAAAGCCATTAAAACATGTAAAAATGAAACGTAAAATATTTTTCAAGGTTATCAAAGTAAAAGACTGTAACCGATATCAGATGTGAAGCAGCATATTAACAACAGTTTATACTAGCTTTAATTAGCAAATCCAGTAGATTGTTAATCTTTCACTAAAGTCCTGACATCAGTGTAGACGGTCTCTCCCTCTGCTGTTTTTACATTCTTTCTCTCTGCTCTGCCAGTTTTCCTCTTGGTGAAGGTTGGTGCAGAATAAACCAACATGTCCTCATTTCTCTGAATAAATATGAAAAAACATATTTTAATTTCTATATATGTAGAGTGGAAAATGCCAATAACTTTTCCATAGTGATCTTTTCTTTATAAACCTTACCTGCTGACCTTGGTGGTCACCGCTGGCTGTTGCAGCATTTGTTTGCCGAGCTGTGTTATAAAATAAAAACAGAGATTTAGGATGAAAGACCCTGAAGGTTAATTTACACATATCAGTTGTGTTAATTCTGGAAAGTTAGCTTTTGTAAGATACTGTTAGAAACTTATATTACCGTTGCAACGATCACACATTTTCATCTTGATGGTATGAATCAGGAAGGCAATAACAATCAGACTCACAGCCAGAGCTGCAACTAGCAGAATCAGAACTGTGTTGGCCTTCTGCAAATCCCACATGTTGAGTTCTGAAACTATATGAAAATGAGCAAATAATTGAAGTTAACAACTATTTTAACAAGATGATATAAGGCATACGGTACAATTGCTTTGTGATCCATGATCTAAATTAATCTTGATTTATATGGAAATGTTCTGCCGTTACCTTCAATGTCCAGTTTGGTTCCATTTCCAAATAATATCTCTCCACATGTGGCCACAGCGCAGTAATAAGTCCCGGCATCAGAGAAGCTGACGTTCTTAGAGAAGCTGTAGACACATTTCTGTGGAGAGTGAGGCTCAGGACTCTTCTCACATCCATCACTGGTTCCATGTGCATAAATGACACTAGGATAAGATTCATCTGATCCGGCTCTGAACCAGAACACACTCTGTTCTTCTGGACACGTTTTCTCCTCAGAGTCAGAGAGGACTGAACACTGCAGAGTCACGGAGCCTCCTGGACGGACTGGATCAGATGTACGCTCTTGTATGACGGCAGTGATATTAGGTTCTGGTCCTGAGAAATACAAACATGATAATAATGCTTTAGTGAGCATTGAAGTACTTAAACAATGTTTTTATATATAATGGCACACACTTTCCTATTGATAATGGAAACATGTACTATCTTTATACATACATGTTGGATAATTAAATTATGTAAACTACTTTTATAAATGTTTACCTCCAATTCTCAGAAATGTTCCTTTCAAAAGTACCATATCAAGTTGGTTCACTCTTAAACAGTAGTAAACTCCAGTATCGCTTAGCTTTGCTTCATGAATATGCAGGAGAAATGTTCCAGGTTCTTGTTTTGTTGTAATGCGAGGAGTCGTATTAACACCATCATAATTAAAAGTGAATGTTCCTTTAAAGAATTCAGGTAAGTTTCCAGAAACAAGCCTGATCCAAAACAAGGTTGATGTTTTCAGAGATGTATTGCGAGCACAAGTCAAAGTCACATCTTGTCCAACACTCTTTGTCTCAATGATCAGATCATCTGTGCATCCTGAAAATATGAAGAGAAACACGGTTCAGTGATTATTGACAGAGAAAGAATCAGGTATGTTCTGCTAAATTACTGTAAGAACATGACAATGACATAAATATACATCTGAAGTAAATCTGACATTGCTACATGTACTTACGCCCCACTCTGAGAATCAGCAGTAAATAAAATACGATCATCATTTTCTTGTTAATCCACATGAGACTGCAGTTAAATTAGATCAAATTAGAAGATGATGTGTCTTAATGTAATCATATCATGTGGGAGGGAACAGTTTCAGAGCAATCTGATTGGCCTGTCATTATTTTCCAACCTAAAAATATGAAACAACACCAACAGCGCACTTTTGTTTCATGGTGGGTTTCTACAACTGACACTGACTAAATATGACATGATTTGATTTGATACTAATGTGAACCACAGTTATACAAAAACAATCTGGTTGAAAAAAATATATATTTCATTCACTCGTGTACTACCATATTTATGAGGGATGTAGCCTGGTTTCTAGAAACAATAAAGAGTGACTTGAGTCAAGCTCCAAAAACACTGGATCCTACGTTTCCTTTAGTGTGACTCCAAAGCATCTTTCATTAGAGCTTCACTGACTCGTATAAGTCTCTTAAACTTAAACGCTCCAGTTTGCAGTGTAGAATTTTAGTTATACATTTCTCTCCAAACCCACTGATGGATGTAAATGACAAATTGCAAACAAACCAGACTGAATTACTGCCACTCATTATGTTTGTGTGTTAGCTTACACATTTAAGGATTGTAGCATTTATGCATCAAAACTGAGATCCAGTTGCTTTGTGCTAACTCATGGCTCTAACATGTCCAGCTTTAGGATTTGATTAGATTCCAAGTGTGTAAAACATGCAAAACTATTTAATTCAAAATGCTAACAGTTTGTCGGGATGCTGTCTAAAGAAGAGTGCCAAACTCTAAGTGCTTTACAATCCAGCGTCCCTGCCAATTTAAGCCTTTGTTTGTGTTTTCTTCACATTATTGAGTGCTTGTATTTGTGCACATATTCAGCATATTACATGTCCTCTCTTTTCTGCAGTAAATGGCTCCTCTGTGTTAGACTGTTCCAACTCCTCCCCTCTGGTAGGCGCTACAGAGCACTGTACGCCAAAACCACCAGACACAGGAACAGCTTCTTTCCACTGGCCGTCACTCTCATGAACAATTAATCAGACATACTGCACTATTATCTGCACTAATACCCCAAATCCATTGTCCATTGTCATTGTTGTTGTTCTTTATGTTCATATATATTCTTGGATATATATTTATATTGTACATAGTAGGTAAATGTTAAAGTTTAGTTTCTCTGTTCTACTTTGTTGTCTCTAATGTCCTTGTTTTTATATTTTTCTTGTTTATTTGTATATTCTATGTATGTACGTTGAGAGCAATGTGAAAACCGGAATCAAATTCCATGCCTATACAAACGGTAGATTAACAATGAACTTTTTTAAACTGTCCTGTCCCTTTGAATATAAATGCATGACATGTAATTTATCTGTAAACATGTAGGTCTATGTTTCTGGGCCAAACAGAAAATTCTACAACATTGTCTGCAGCACTCAGTTAATCAGGAATGTATTGATCAGTTTGATTTGTGTGCAGAAAAGAAGCATTCAGCCATTTGCCATCACGATACACAGAGATAGAGACATGTTAAATGTTATGCACAATAGCCAATTCAGATGCTCCACATCATGAATGATGACCCGCCCACTCCTGCCTGTCAGTCATATCAGCAGGAAGAGCACAGCGTACAGAGGAGGGCGGTTAAACCATCCCTCCTCTATACTCACATCACTTCTTTTCAGGGGGCTGGTGAGAGGCCGCAGCAGAGCGCCACTCTCACAGTATCACATTCACCTGGAGGCGATTTAAAGTTTCTGACCCGTATTTACATTAACATTAAAATGCAGCCCAGTACAACACCACAAACTCCAGCGTTAAATAATTATCAAAACAGCGTTAAGGTTTCCTGACAACTTGAAGGTTGTATGGAGAAAGAAATTAGAAAGACAACCTATCTATCTACAGTTTAGGACCGAAACTTCCGTCACACTTGTTAGACCAGCTCGTTGTGGTTTGTGGCCTTCATCAGGTTCAACGTAGCGTTGACAACGAGCCAAAACACGCTTTGTACTTTCACACACAAACGGACAGAAATAGACACACATTCACAGTCACCACTGACAAACAAATGATGCGTGGAAACTTAAGCATTGCTGTAGCCGGGCCTCAAACTAATGTGTCAATATAAACCCACCTTTCTCTGTTTTAGCCTCAGGAAGCTCTGCTTGAACAATGTTTTACCTTTTAATAACACACTTGTTTTGATGATTGTTATTAATATCACATCAACTTACAGGAGTAGGTTAAGGGTTCAGGAGGGTCGGACAAACGCACCCAGTCACACTATGTCCTGACCATTTCTCATCACACTCCTCTGCAGTGTTGTGCTGTTCATTTGTAATTGCTGTCAGAGGGGGAGGTGCTCATCCTTCACTGGACCCACTCTGGTCTATTTGTCTATGCAGAATTTTTAACCTTGATCTTAAGTTAAGTTTGCCTGATTATCTGCAAATAGGTGAGCCAGCCTTGCTTAAGTCTGTGGTGCAGTGACAGACTCAGGTGGTGAATAAATCTGCAGATTAAAACAAAACATATTATATGCATCTGTGATATTTTAAGACTGCACATGCATACGGTCGTAGATGGTTGCATCTTAAAAACATGAAGGATAGACAGTATCTATACTTTAAATGAACACAGCAACAAGTAAAAATAAAACAATAAGTTTGCCTGCTGAAGCTTATTGTAGCTCTTCCCTCACTACACATCCTGTTGAATAGTCTGTTGATAGCAAACAGCCTTGAAGGTGGTCAAAGGGTGTAAAAGTGGCCCACCACAGCTTCTGTCTGTCAGTGCAGCTGTTGCATGTGGCATTGCTTGCTCCTCTCGCTACATGCAGAAGGGATTTACAAAGTGCTGTGAGACCAGACAGATTGACGGGTTTATTCAATTGAGTAGTTGTCCCCTTACATTTTTTACATTGTATATGTTTTAAAACGGAAATTAATTGTGTCTACAACATATAATGCTCAGTATGTGTTTTTGTTGGCCATACTTTGCTCTACAGTTGAGGGAAGTTGTGGTGGACAGCTACACAGCAGTTCACTGGTGAAAACCACTGACAGTCTATTTGATCCCTCTCACTTTGTGTCTTAATGTGCATTTCAAAGCAGACATTCAGACTTGTGAAACACACAAGTGTAACTAGTAACATCATTCATTAAATGGGCCTGTCCTTAATGTTATTGGTTTTACTAGTGCTTTTTGTGCTAAAACAAATCAAAGTATCTGTTATTAAAAAAAGAGGAAATGATAAACAAACAAAACTCTTTCAGAGTGCTTGCAAGATCATCAAGATTTAGATCAGTTTGAATAAGTCCATTGTCCATTATGAGTTGATAAAACTGCAATGCTTTATCATAATTACAAATTGTACATTCACATGAGCCCTCTTTCTCCCACTTTAACCAGTGACATTTTCTTTGTGGCTTTGGCCACATTTCGTCTCACCTTTCCCCACAACTGTCATTAAAACCTGCAGGCTATGCGGTAGCTAATGCTATTCCAAAAGTCCTCCTTTTCACTTCTTAGTGTTGAATGGACGTCCAAATTTAGACATTACACTACATTACAGTCATTTAGCAGACGCTTTTATCCAAAGCGACTTACAATTCAGTATCTATCTATACACTGTAGGCACAGCTACGGGAGCAATTTGGGGTTAAGTGTCTTGCTCAAGGACACATTGACATGTGGCTAGTGGAGCCAGATCCTCTGATTGAAGGACGGCCCTGCTCTCCACTTAGCCACGGTCAACCCTGTGGCTTAGTAGACAATTATCAAAACATTGGAATCCAGCTCCAGGATGAGTTTAGCCTAGCTTAGCACAAACACAGGAAGCAAAACAGCTTGCCTATATTGAAAGAGGAAAATACTGTCTCATTTACATGTCGGATGTCATTAGCCAACAATACATCTAAAAAATCATATAGGATTAGTTTAGTTACAAAAGTGCGTGAATCCAGCAGGATCACTGTAAAACTGGACTTCAGCCGTTGGGCCGAGCAGTTGTTGGTCAATAAATGGCTCCAGTGTGTAAAAACTGCTCATTAAGCAACTGATTTTTTCAAGAATTCACCTTGTCAGGCTTCAAGTTATGCGTTGGTGTCCAAACCGATCTGGTTCGGACCAATCAGCATCCTGAGAGGATCTAGTGGCAGCAACAGGTATGTTTTAGGTGTGTGTAACGCAGTGGTGGGCCGTCAGGGCCAGCAATGCCTTCTCTGCTGGCCTCGACAGAATCACAGTTATAGCTATTTTATAATTTAATTATTTTTCATAAATATACTACATGTATTCTAAATATTTTTTCCCATTAGCTTATTATCTCATTGCACAGCTACTGTCTTCCTCAGTTGCGCTACGTCCAGCACAGCTTGTTTTAAGTAGAGCTTTTATCCAATCAGATTTGGCCCCTATGCTGTCTCTAAGCAAAAAAAGCTGCCCGGAGGCCTTCAGAATTACAAGTGAATCCTTTTGCAGTTTAAGTAAATGGGGTCGATATTGTTGATTGTCATAGTCTTCAACCAATCAGATTTTTACTTTGACATGTTGGGCGTATTCTTTGACATGTCAGATCCTTCTACCTGGCCTACAAGTACGTGATTGGTCAGTGGGCTAGCGTGACAGGTTGGGCGGTGACAATCCCAATATCTACTGCTTCTGATGAGCGGACATTTTCAACCCTCAAACGCATAAAAAGATATTCAAGAAATACAACTGGGGAGGCTCAACTGTCATCACTGGTGTCCATGGCAATCGAGAAGGACCTCTTGCTGGAACTGAAAAGATGTTCTGTACAACTGTGTCATTAAACTCTTTGTTAACAAAGAATGGAGGATGAACTATGTCTGCATTAAATAGTGAACAGCAGCTTTGGTAAGTGAACTGCCTTTGTTATTTTTTACATCTGCAGTAGCGTTACTACTGTGTTAATTTGTCTATCGTGTCGTTTTTATGATATGGTTAATATTGTTCTCTCTGATGTGAATAATATTTGAATGGCTCGTGCTCTTGAGTGTGTGGCGGAATGCGTTTTAGCGCTGCAGTTTGGCTGGATTGATTTGTCATTCTTTGTTGTCATATAAATATATGTGACTGGTTCTTGTGAGTTTGTTCTTGTCATTGTGTTAATGAAGTTGATTTTGACTATATGTATTGTCCGTTAATGACAAAGCATCCTGTCATGCGCGTATTCATGTATCTGCACTCTGCAGTTAGTGTATTTGTAGGTGTTGAGCTTCATTTTTACATGAAACAAATAACCAGTAGGGGTTAGGGTTCGGACATTTGATTCTCTGTTTGGGCTTTTGTTTTCTTTTACAAAGCAGGAATTATGGTCTAGAGAAATGGGGGTTGTGTGGCGATTACTTTAGCCATGTTTGAATCGGTAGGGAACAGCTACCTAAACCCTGCTGGGAGTTTGTAGCGTGTGTGCTGCTGTTAGTTTTCCTGCTAAGCTAGTTTAGTATAGTGGGCCTCCCAGAACACACGTGCCTCACCCGAGTACAATGTCGTTCTTCTGTGGTGGGCGTGTCAGACAGCACGTTGCCTGTTACATCGGGTGGGAACATTATATTTCCCACAATTTAAGCTTCTGCATTTTCCAAATGCAATATTCAAACGTATTGTTCGGTTCGTAATGCGTACCGAACCGTGAGCCTCGTACCGAACGGTTCAATACGATTACGTGTATTGTTACACCACTAGAAACAAATACTAACCTGTAGCTGTGGCGTCATAATGTGGTTATTGGGAGATGGCTCAACTGTGGTAGGACAGCACTGAAGGCCCAGGTATAAAATACACGGCCCGCCACACAGCTCAATGTAACTTTTTCACAACAACCCTCAAGGTTGTGATATACCACCTGAACTTCAATACTAAAATATTTTTTATAGGAATCACATCAACACATTACTTATTTAATTACTGTCTTTATTTGCAAATAGATTTAGACACACAGTATCGTTTTGTTGAGAGGCTTGATAGGGTGGAATGTAATTGTTTTTTCTTTTGCCCTGATCTCAAGTTCATTTAGGGTTAAGACATACTGTATGTCACATTGCTTTTCACTTGCAGGAATTATGAAAAATGTATGCAATCCTTATTTAATTTTTTTCCATTATACTAGATGTGGATTTTATTCATGCAAATTATATTTTCAAAGTAATCTGTACATTTTTTTGTCCAGGAGCAAATGTGAGCACATTGCTCTGAGAAGTCTTCAAAACAATGAAAATTGTTAAAATCAATGGAATTTAAGAGTGGTAAGAGATCAGCATGAGCAAAAACAATAAGCAATAAAAAAGGATTATGCTGTTTGAGCCTCCTGGTTTATTTCTGTAAAAGTATTGAACTAGTTTCTACTGCGCTGCAAACATTTAATAAGAAAATCAATCAATCTCCCTGTCTTATACAAGATCAACTAACTAAAGTTATTTCAAAATCAACAAATTATGACTAAACATTATCAATGAAATTATGCCATTATAAAAGAAAAGAGAAAACTTTTGAACAGACTGAAAACGGTACATCTTAGCATTGATACATATAGGAGAAGTTTACAGCCTTAAAACTGCACATCAGACGAAACACACAGATGGAAACTTTCCTCAATCCTCTGACACTTTTAAGGTCGGTAGTAGAATATGGTCAAATATTTGAACTAATTTCGCCAAAGATTTAATAAACAATGCATGAAATTAAACAAGAATTAAGAGATATGAGATGCTGTAGAATATCAACAAAAGTCCTGAAAACATTTTTCAAGGTTATCAAAGTAAAAGACCGTAACCGATATCAGATGTGAAGCAGCATATTAACAACAGTTTATACTAGCTTTAATTAGCAAATCCAGTAGATTGTTAATCTTTCACTAAAGTCCTGACATCATTGTAGACGGTCTCTCCCTCTGCTGTTGTTACATTCTTTCTCTCTGCTCTGCCAGTTTTCCTCTTGGTGAAGGTTGGTGCAGAATAAACCAACATGTCCTCATTTCTCTGAATAAATATGAAAAAAGCATATTTTAATTTCAATATATGTAGAGTGGAAAAAAAAAAAAGTCCAATAACTTTTCCATAGTGATCTTTTCTTTATAAACCTTACCTGCTGACCTTGGTGGTCACCGCTGGCTGTTGCAGCATTTGTTTGCCGAGCTGTGTTATAAAATAAAAACAGAGATTTAGGATGAAAGACCCTGAAGGTTAATTTACACATATCAGTTGTGTTAATTCTGGAAAGTTAGCTTTTGCAAGATACTGTTAGAAACTTATATTACCGTTGCAACGATCACACGTTTTCCTCTTGATGGTGTAAATCAGGAAGGCAATAACAATCAGACTCATAGCCAGAGCTGCAACTAGCAGAACCAGAACTGTGTTGGTCTTCAGCATATCCCACATGTTGAGTTCTGAAAGTATATGAAAATGAACAAATAATTGAAGTTAACAACTATTTTGACAAGATGATATAAGGCATACTGTACAATTGCTTTGTGATACATGATCTAAATTAATCTTGATTTATATGGAACTGTTCTGCCGTTACCTTCAATTTCCCGTTTTGTTCCGTTTCCAAATAATATCTCTCCACATGTGGCCACAGCGCAGTAATAAGTCCCGGCATCAGAGGAGCTGACGTTCTTAGAGAAGCTGTAGACACATTTCTGTGGAGAGTGAGACTCAGGACTCTTCTCACATCCATCACTGGTTCCATGTGCATAGATGACACTAGGATAAGATTCATCTGATCCGGCTCTGAACCAGAACACACTCTGTTCTTCTGGACACGTTTTCCTCTCAGAGTCAGAGAGGACTGAACACTGCAGAGTCACGGAGCCTCCTGGACGGACTGGATCAGATGTACGCTCTTGTATGACGGCAGTGATATCAGGTTCTGGTCCTGAGAAATACAAACATGATAATAATGCTTTAGTGAGCATTGAAGTACTTAAACAATGTTTGTATATATAATGGCACACACTTTCCTATTGATAATGGAAACATGTACTATCTTTATACATACATGTTGGATAATTAAATTATGTAAACTACTTTTATAAATGTTTACCTCCAATTCTCAGAAATGTTCCTTTCAAAAGTACCACATCAAGTTGGTTCACTCTTAAACAGTAGTAAACTCCAGTATCGCTTAGCTTTGCTTGATTAATATGCAGGAGAAATGTTCCAGGTCCTTGTTTTGTTGTAATGCGAGGAGTCGTATTAACACCATCATAATTAAAAGTGAATGTTCCTTTAAAGAATTCAGGTAAGTTTCCAGAAACAAGCCTGATCCAAAACAAGGTTGTTCCTTCCAGAGATGTATTGCGAACACAAGTCAAAGTCACATCTTGTCCAACACTCTTTGTCTCAATGATCAGATCATCTGTGCATCCTGAAAATATGAAGAGAAACACGGTTCAGTGATTATTGACAGAGAAAGAATCAGGTATGTCCTGCTAAATTACTGTAAGAACATGACAATGATATAAATATACATCTGAAGTAAATCTGACATTGCTACATGTACTTACGCCCCACTCTGAGAATCAGCAGTAAATAAAATACGATCATCATTTTCTTGTTAATCCACTTGAGACTGCAGTTAAATTAGATCAAATTAGAAGATGATGTGTCTTAATGTAATCATATCATGTGGGAGGGAACAGTTTCAGAGCAATCTGATTGGCCTGTCATTATTTTCCAACCTAAAAATATGAAACAACACCAACAGCGCACTTTTGTTTCATGGTGGGTTTCTACAACTGACACTGACTAAATATGACATGATTTGATTTGATACTAATGTGAACCACAGTTATACAAAAACAATCTGGTTGAAAATATTTCATTCACTCTTGTACTACCATATTTATGAGGGATGTAGCCTGGTTTCTAGAAACCCTAAACTAGATTGCTGGTACATTCTTTTGTGATTCATGGGGTGAGATATTATCCCTGTCCAGGATGCACTAAGCCATTTCCTCCTCTCATGATTAAGGTGCAGTTAAAGTTAGGCAAAAATAAAGACTTTGTTAGGTTATGATCATTGGAATGGCAAATTAACAAGATTAGAGGGGGAATGACATTTCCAAAAAGTTGGAGAATTTACAAGAGACGGATTAAATTTGTGGTCAAAATTGAAGCAGCAGAGGCAAAGACATCCTGATTCTTTGTTTCTACAATGAGTCAAGCTCCAAAAACACTGGATCCTACGTTTCCTTTAGTGCAACTCAAAAGCGTCTTTCATTAGAGCTTCACTGACTAGTATAAGTCTCTTAAACTTAAACGCTCCAGTTTGCAGTGTAGAATTTTAGTTATACATTTCTCTCTAAACCCACTGATTGATGTAAATGACAAATTGCAAACAAGTCCAATATGAATGTTTCTCCAAAAGAGAACCAGACTGAATTACTGCCACTCATTATGTTTGTGTGTTAGCTTACACATTTAAGGATTGTAGCATTTATGCATCAAAACTGAGATCCAGTTGCTTTGTGCTGACTCATGGCTCTAACATGTCCAGCTTTAGGATTCGATTCCAAGCGTGTAAAACATGCAAAACAATTACCGGTAAATTCAAAATGCTAACAGTTTGTCGGGATGCTGTCTAAAGAAGAGTGCCAAACTCTAAATGCTTTACAATCCAGCGTCCCTGCCAATTTAAACCTTTGTTTGTGTTTTCTTCACACTATTGAGTGCTTGTATTTGTGCACATATTCAGCATATTACATGTCCTCTCTTTTCTGCAGTAAATGGCTCCTCTGTGTTAGAATGTTCCAACTCCTCCCCTCTGGTAGGCGCTACAGAGCACTGTACGCCAAAACCACCAGACACAGGAACAGCTTCTTTCCACTGGCCGTCACTCTCATGAACAATTAATCAGACATGCTGCACTATTATCTGCACTAATATCCCAAATCCATTGTCCATTGTCATTGTTGTTGTTCTTTATGTTCATATATATTCTTGGATATATATTTTTATTTATATTGTACATAATAGGTAAATGTTAAAGCTTAGTTTCTCTGTTCTACTTTGTTGTCTTTAATGTCCTTGTTTTTATATTTTTCTTTTTTATTTGTATATTCTATGTATGTACGTTGAGAGCAATGTGAAAACCGGAGTCAAATTCAATGTATGACTACGCAAATTCTACAACATTGTCTGCAGCACTCAGTTAATCAGGAATGTATTGATCAGTTTGATTTGTGTGCAGAAAAGAAGCATTCATCCATTTGCCATCACGATACACAGAGATAGAGACATGTTAAATGTTATGCACGCTAGCCAATTCAGATGCTCCACATCATCAATGATGACCCGCCCACTCCTGCCTGTCAGTCATATCAGCAGGAAGAGCACAGCGTACAGAGGAGGGCGGTTAAACCATCCCTCCTCTATACTCACATCACTTCTTTTCAGGGGGCTGGTGAGAGGCCGCAGCAGAGCTCCACTCTCACAGTATCACATTCACCTGGAGGCGATTTAAAGTTTCTGACTCGTATATATTTATCTGTCCAGTGTGAACGAGGGACAAAACCCCAAATAAAACAATACAATCAATAACAAGGTGATTATCAATAAACAATCCTGGGTCACTTTATTTACAGTTGACATCCTCACACTAACATTAAAATGCAGCCCAGTACAACACCACAAACTCCAGCGTTAAATAATTATCAAAACAGCGTTAAGGTTTCCTGACAACTTGAAGGTTGTATGGAGAAAGAAATTAGAAAGACAACCTATCTATCTACAGTTTAGGACCGAAACTTCCGTCACACTTGTTAGACCGGCTCGTTGTGGTTTGTGGCCTTCATCAGGTTCAACGTAGCGTTGACAACGAGCCAAAACACGCTTTGTACTTTCACACACAAACGGACAGAAATAGACACACATTCACAGTCACCACTGACAAACAAATGATGCGTGGAAACTTAAGCATTGCTGTAGCCGGGCCTCAAACTAAGGTGTCAATACAAACCTACTTTTCTCTGTTTTAGCCTCAGGAAGCTCTGCTTGAACGATGTTTTACCTTTTAATAACACACTTGTTTTTATGATTGTTATTAATATCACATCAACTTACAGGAGTAGGTTAAGGGTTCAGGAGGGTCGGACAAACGCACCCAGTCATGCTATGTCCTGACCATTTCTCATCACACTCCTCTGCAGTGTTGTGCTGTTCATTTGTAATTGCTGTCAGAGGGGGAGGTGCTCATCCTTCACTGGACCCACTCTGGTCTATTTGTCTATGCAGAATTTTTAACCTTGATCTTAAGTTAAGTTTGCCTGATTATCTGCAAATAGGTGAGCCAGCCTTGCTTAAGTCTGTGGTGCAGTGACAGACTCAGGTGGTGAATAAATCTGCAGATTAAAACAAAACACGCAAATATGCATCTGTGATATTTTAAGACTGCACATGCATACGGTCGTAGATGGTTGCATCTTAAAAACATGAAGGATAGACAGTATCTATACTTTAAATGAACACAGCAACAAGTAAACATAAAACAATAAGTTTGCCTGCTGAAGCTTATTGTAGCTCTTCCCTCACTACACATCCTGTTGAATAGTCTGTTGACAGTAAACAGCCTTGAAGGTGGTCAAAGGGTGCAAAAGTGGCCCACCACAGCTTCAGTCTGTCAGTGCAGCTGTTGCATGTGGCATTGCTTGCTCCTCTCGCTACATGCAGAAGGGATTTACAAAGTGCTGTGAGACCAGACAGATTGACGGGTTTATTCAATTGAGTAGTTGTCCCCTTACATTTTTTACATTGTATATGTTTTAAAATGGAAACTAATTGTGTCTACAACATATAATGCTCAGTATGTGTTTTTGTTGGCCATACTTTGCTCTACAGTTGAGGGAAGTTGTGGTGGACAGCTACACAGCAGTTCACTGGTGAAAAACACTGACAGTCTATTTGATCCCTCTCACTTTGTGTCTTAATGTGCATTTCAAAGCAGACATTTAGACTTGTGAAACATACAAGTGTAACTAGTAACATCATTCATTAAATGGGCCTGTCCTTAATGTTATTGGTTTTACTAGTGCTTTTTGTGCTAAAACAAATCAAAGTATCTGTTATTAAAAAAGAGGAAATGATAAGCAAACTGTCACGAATTCCCCTTCATATTAGTTTGTTTTCATCCTGTCTGCTTGTTTTATTAACTCTCCTGTCATTTCAGATCCTACCATTCACACCCGATCAGCTCTCATTCCCCTCACCTGGTCCTCCACACCCATCTCACCTGCAGCCCATTCCCTCATTAGCCCTCACTATGTAGGTCCCCTCACTTGCACTTGTTCCCTGCCAGATTGTCTTGTGTGTTATTGCCAAGTTCTCCAGCGTACCTTTATATTGTTCATGATCTGCCTGTTTTCGACCTTGGATTTCTGCCTGCCCCTTATTAGATTTGTTCGCCTGTTTGACTGACCTCCCGGTTTTGACCCTGCCTGAACTCTAGTAAAAGAACTGAACTTGTATCTTGTCTCTGAGTTGTGCTTTTGGGTTTCTAGTGTCTGTAATCCTTACACAAACAGCTATTTAAGAGTGCTTGCAAGACCATCAAGATTCAGATCAGTTTGAATAAGTCCATTGTCCATTATGAGTTGATAAAACTGCAATGCTTTATCATAATTACAAATTGTACATTTACATGAGCCCTCTTTCTCCCTCTTTAACCAGTGACATTTTCTTTGTGGCTTTGGCCACATTTCGTCTCACCTTTCTCCGCAACTGTCATTAAAGCCTGCAGGCTATGCTGTAGCTAATGCTATTTCAAAAGTCCTCCTTTTCACCTCTTAGTGTTGATTGGACGTCCAAATTTAGACAATTATCAAAACATTGGAATCCAGCTCCAGGATGAGTTTAGCCTAGCTTAGCACAAACACAGGAAGTAAAACATCTAGCCTACATTGAAAGAGGAAAATGCTGTCTCATTTACATGTCGGATGTCATTAGCAAACAAGCTAGCCAACAATATATCCAAAAATTCATTGAGGCTTAGTTCAGTTACAAAAGTGCGTGAGGCAGCAGGATCACTGTAAAACTGGACTTCAGCCGTGAGGCCGAGAATAGGGGCTTGGCCCCGTTACATCAGATCTGGAGCGTATTTCTTCAGTGAAAGAACAAAGTACAGCGCTGAAGACTTTTCTCGAAGGAGAGGGTGTCTGTTCCTGACTGACGGTGATACACAGATGGTTCATCCAATCACCTGCTGAGTACTTTCTTTTTTGTTCTGTGTAACAAACCATCTGCCACTCCAAGTTAATTTGAAGTTATGGAATTGTCTTGCAAAAAACAAATGTAAAATGTGTATTGTGTCACCTGTGTGCATGTGCATGTGATTAAAATCAAAAATATTTCTCCACATCGTGACCGATAAGACTGATTTTGCTGTTGTTGAAAGACTTTCAGTACTTGCTCTTAAATAGGCCAAAAAAAACACAAAAAATGGTTATCACAGAAACAATACATTTAGTCATGCAGTCTGAATAAAGACACCGCTTTGAAAATACAACAAATACTCAGAACATGTAGATTTCCTATCTAATGAAAATAGATCAAAGGTTGAAGAAATGAAGGGGGACGGTCATTTTCTATGTTTCAGCCAATCATTCTACTTTGTAAACCTTGATCACCTTGTGACTACATCTTCCACTTGGTTGTGTGACATCAGTAGTGCAAGACACGAGTGCTGTACCACAATGATCGGAGGACTGGCTGCTTTGATTCTACTTTGTACAGTGTGTAAGTGCAACTCTTAACTACTTTGAGAAAGACACGACCATGTATTAATCTTTGGAAGGGTTCATACTTTACCTGTTTACTTATCTTGTGCTTTAACTTTGTTACATTCTGTCTCTTTTCTTCAGATCTGATTCAAACTGCAGAGGATCCTCACCAGCTCTCTTTGACTTTGACTGAACTTGGTGGAAATGTTACTTTGCAGTGTTCAGTTTCTGAAACGGAATCATTTTACTGGTACAAGCAGCCTCTTGGATATATGGTCCAACAGGTAGTTACTGTTATTGTTGGCAAAATGACACTAAGTGAGCAATTTATCAACCCACGTTTCGAAGTCACAGAGCGGAACGCTCAGTATTTTCTAACCATCAGAAATATCAGCAAAGAGGACGAAGCGACATACTTCTGTGTCCATGGAGCAAGATATTCATACAGTTTTGTTAATGGCACCTTCTTGGTTGTGAAAGGTAAAATACATTTTTCTTTTGCCACATTTAATAATTTTAATTATTCATTCTTATTAATGCATTTTTACCTGAATCATGCAGATCGTAATCATCAGAAATCTTTATACGTGAAACAAAGTCCGGAGACTGAGTCGGTCCGGCCGGGCGACTCAGTGACTCTCCAGTGTTCACTTCTCTCCAAGAACAAAGAAAACAGAGTCCAGTGTCCAGGTGAACGCAGTGTGCACTGGTTCAGATCTGGATCAGGAGAATCTCATCCAGGCATCATTTACACTCACAGTGATAAACAAGAAGAAAGAAGTTGTGTCTACAGTCTGTCCAAAACTATACAGACCTCCTCTGATGCTGGGACTTACTACTGTGCTGTGGCCACATGTGGAGAGATCCTGTTTGGTGAAGGAACCAAAGTGGAGACAAGTACGTTTTTACAGTTGTACTAAAAGTATTTTATTTTTATATATTGTATTTAAATATTTAAAAAAAGTCATTAAAACGTCACAGCTAGCTAATGTGATGGCACAGACCTGTTACTCAAAGAGGCCACGCACTCAACTATGCAGAACATTTAGCCTTAAATAATATAAACCGCTAAGTTGTACAATGATTTAACACACCCACACCTCCGCACAACCCTGCAGAGGTGTGCGTTGCCGGATTTGTGGACGCTCCATCCTGTCGGCCCTGTGTGTTACTCGCTGCTGCTCTCAGTCAGACACACAGATAACATCACTCTGCACACAGCAAGGAGAGAGAGAGGAGCAGGGGCAACACTGAAGCACATAAAAACACAGCGATGTAACAACCCGTTCTCATCCCAGGTTGTCAGAAATGGCCGCTTTGTATCACACAGTCGCTAAAGGGGGGCTTGTGCCTCTGTATCGTGACAAAGCGGTGGTTTTTGACAACCCGACATGGGGCTCAAAGGCTCTTTAATGACGCCCAACAACGTCGCAAACACAGCAAGATAAGAAGCAAAGAGGAAATCCAGGCAGAGGGCAGAGTCTCTGTAGAGACACCACCACACACTAGTGGGTCATAGTGATGATTGAAAGGGATTAATGTTCAACAGTCTACACATTGTTCTTGAGGAAAATGGTGCAAATTATAACTTTAAATTCATGAGTCATCTCACAACTTATTGTTCCCTTCACACGTTTACCGGAAAGGTGCCCAACATTTAGACTTGAAAACCAATAAAGGTCTTCACTCATATGACATCATCTCAACTATTTCATGAAATTCAATAATTAAAATAATTGTTACGAATTATGATAAATTACAAATTACTAATAGGCAGTATTTAAGCTATTTACCAATGAGTCACCTAAAAGTCATGGATGACTTCATGGAAACAAGGAGTAAAGAGTTAAATGACATTTTTAAATTACTTTCAGGAACAATTCAGGATTGGGATCCAGTTAACATCATCCTTGGGGCGCTGTTGGCTCTCTGTGTGATTGTGATTGCCATCCTTGTTTTCTCAAGGAACTGAAGGTGAGTTTAGTAAACTGCAAAGACGGAGAACATAACTGGAATCAACAGATATTCTTGTTTATAAAAAATCCAGGACGTTACAGGAAGCCTCTCTGATACCATTTACTCTTTGTCTTGTTGTCACAGCTCTGACTATTAAAACTATTATTTTTAGGATGGTGACACAGAGGCACTGAACTACTCCATCACTGGATCTATCTAATGAAAAGGAAGAAGAAGGAGAAAAACAAGTCAAAGGAATCAACGATCGGCACTGATTTCTGTTTGGGTGAAATCCACTGATTGTAAAAAAAAAAGACAGTTCAGCTCTTTGTTAGATTTTGGAAAGCCAACATGTATTATATGGATAAAGTGTGTGTGAATGATTTTATCTTTACATGACATTAGATACACAGAAATATTGTACTCAAAATCCATGTGAGTACAAAAGACATGTGATGTGTGTTCAGAGATGTCTGCGTGGCCTGAGTAGCGAGCTCCAGCCTTAACTTGTGTTTACTAATGTTGCTTTGTTGAAAGAAGAATGAATATATCTGTTGAGGCTTGGAATATTGACTGCATCATGAAACATTAATCAAAATTTAAATAAAAAAGGATTACGTCAGAAATCTTCCAGAGTCATTCTTGAGAAAATCCATGTTGCTAAAACAATATCCTGTGTGCACAATAAAGTAAGCTGTTTGCATCATACAATGTGAGCAAGTGGGTCTTATCCTGCTTTTAGCACTTAACCACGTATTAAATTAGTTTAATATTGATCTGCTGCCGTATCGACATATGGGCGTTCTAATTTGACAACTGATATTTTGAAAGCTGCTTTGCTACATTTTCAATGAGGCAAGTGGAATGCTAATTATTAATTTCACAATAAAAGCGTACAGGAGTACTGCAGATAAAGGTGCAGGAGGAGTTTGGACACAGAAAGGTGATACTAAGGTTATGGACTGTTGGTCACAGATTGATCTGACTGCACTTGTCTGGGGTTAGCAGCTTTTCTTTAGGGGTCGTTGGTGAGAGAAGGGAAGTGCACCCAGATATCTGGAGCAAGAGAAGAACATTTAGTTAACTTTCCCACATATACGAGACTCTCTTGAAAATGGGATTTTTAATCTCAATGGCACTATCCTGGATAATTAAAGGTTAAAAAAATACTCATGTGTACGTAGAACAGATAACTGATATGATTCATAGAATTTGTGTAAAAATCATTCACTTTGGGCTTAGTTAAGGTAAATTCAGGTTTTGTAATCTTAGCGTGGCATACAAGGACAACTCAAATGTGAAATGAGAAGCAACAAGACAAATAAGTTTTGCCTCCTCATGATTATTGTAAATAGATCCAACAGATTTTGGTGACGTGTTGAATTTTAATTTGGCAAAATTAAAAAATAACCTTCTGTTTTCGCAGCACAGCACGTTGACATTTGACGATTCTAAAACGGCAGATTATTCAATGATAACATTTTGATCATGGAGTGAGATAAAGGATGGTTAATATCTGAAAATTAGTTTTACGGAAATACTATCGTCATTGTTACTAAAATATTTACATTAATCGTAGGTCTGAGATGATCTCTCTAGAATGGAAGTCAGACGCTGTGCACAGACATCGTGACTGATGTCTTGTTTCCATTGTGTTCCTTCAACATACACAATACTACAAAAACATACAATACACTATAGCTCAATGTAACATTTTCACAACAACCCTCAAGGTTGTGATAAACCACCTGAACTTATAGGTACAATCCTAAAATCATTTTTATAGGAATCACAACACATTACTTATTCAAATACTGTCTTTATTTGCAAATAGGTTTCCACATACAGTATAGTTTTGTTGAGAGGCTTGATAGTGTGGAATGTAATCGTTTTTTTATTTTGCCATGATTATTTAAAACAGTTTTAATATTTAGATCTCAAGTTAATTTAGGGTTAAGACATACTGTATGTCACATTGCTTTTCACTTGCGGGAATTATGAAAAATATATTTAATCATTTTTACATTTTTTACATTATACTAGAATATCAACAAAAACCATTAAAACATGTCAAAATTAAACATAAAACATTTTTCAAGGTTATCAAAGTAAAAGACTGTAACCGATATCAGATGTGAAGCAGCATATTAACAACAGTTTATACTAGCTTTAATTAGCAAATCCAGTAGATTGTTAATCTTTCACTAAAGTCCTGACATCATTGTAGACGGTCTCTCCCTCTGCTGTTTTTACATTCTTTCTCTCTGCTCTGCCAGTTTTCCTCTTGGTGAAGGTTGGTGCAGAATAAACCAACATGTCCTCATTTCTCTGAATAAATATGAAAAGATATTATAAAACAGCATCTTTTAATTTCTATATATGTAGAGTGGAAAAAAAAGTCCAATAACTTTTCCATAGTGATCTTTTCTTTATAAACCTTACCTGCTGACCTTGGTGGTCACCGCTGGCTGTTGCAGCATTTGTTTGCCGAGCTGTGTTATAAAATAAAAACAGAGATTTAGGATGAAAGACCCTGAAGGTTAATTTACACATATCAGTTGTGTTAATTCTGGAAAGTTAGCTTTTGCAAGATACTGTTAGAAACTTATATTACCGTTGCAACAATCACACGTTTTCCTCTTGATGGTGTAAATCAGGAAGGCAATAACAATCAGACTCATAGCCAGAGCTGCAACTAGCAGAATCAGAACTGTGTTGGTCTTCTGCAAATCCCACATGGTGAGTGCTGAAAGTATATGAAAATGAGCAAATAATTGAAGTTAACAACTATTTTAACAAAATGATATAAGGCATATGGTACAATTGCTTTGTGATACATGATCTAAATTAATCTTGATTTATATGGAAATGTTCTGCCGTTACCTTCAATTTCCAGTTTTGTTCCGCTTCCAAATAATATCTCTCCACATGTGGCCACAGCGCAGTAGTAAGTCCCGGCATCAGAGGAGCTGACGTTCTTAGAGAAGCTGTAGACACATTTCTGTGGAGAGTGAGGCTCAGGACTCTTCTCACATCCATCACTGGTTCCATGTGCATAAATGACACTAGGATAAGATTCATCTGATCCGGCTCTGAACCAGAACACACTGTGTTCTTCTGGACACGTTTTCTCCTCAGAGTCAGAGAGGACTGAACACTGCAGAGTCACGGAGCCTCCTGGACGGACTGGATCAGATGTACGCTCTTGTATGACGGCAGTGATATCAGGTTCTGGTCCTGAGAAATACAAACATGATAATAATGCTTTAGTGAGCATTGAAGTACTTCAAAAATGTTTGTATATATAAGGGCACACACTTTTCTATAAATTATGGAAACATGTACTCTCTTTATACATACATGTTGGATAATTAAATTATGTAAACTACTTTTTATAAATGTTTACCTCCGATTCTCAGAAATGTTCCTTTCAAAAGTATCACATCAAGTCGGTTCACTCTTAAACAGTAGTAAACTCCAGTATCGCTTAGCTTTGCTTCATGAATATGCAGGAGAAATGTTCCAGGTTCTTGTTTTGTTGTAATGCGAGGAGTCGTATTAACAACATCATCATCAAAAATGTGTGTTCCTTTAAAGAATTCAGGTAAGTTTCCAGAAACAAGCCTGATCCAAAACAAGGTTGCTATGTCCAGAGATTTATTGCGAGGACAAGTCAAAGTCACATCTTGTCCAACACTCTTTGTCTCAATGATCAGATCATCTGTGCATCCTGAAAATATGAAGAGAAACATGGTTCAGTGATTATTGACAGAGAAAGAATCAGGTATGTTCTGCTAAATTACTGTAAGAACATGACAATGATATAAATATACATCTGAAGTAAATCTGACATTGCTACATGTACTTACGCCCCACTCTGAGAATCAGCAGTAAATAAAATACGATCATCATTTTCTTGTTAATCCACTTGAGACTGCAGTTAAATTAGATCAAATTAGAAGATGGTGCGTCTTAATGTAATCATATCATGTGGGAGGGAACAGTTTCAGAGCAATCTGATTGGCCTGTCATTATTTTCCAACCTAAACTAATGAAACAACACCAACAGCGCACTTTTGTTTCATGGTGGGTTTCTACAACTGACACTGACTAAATATGACATGATTTGATTTGATACTAATGTGAACCACAGATATCCAGAAACAATTTAGTTTTAAAAAAAGTATATTTCATTCACTCTTACTACCATATTTATGAGGGATGTAGCCTGGTTTCTAGAAACCCTAAACTAGATTGCTGGTGCATTCTTTTGTGGTTTATGGTGTGAGATGTTATCCCTGTCCAGGATGCACTAAGCCATTTCCTCCTCTCAAGATTAAGGTGCAGTTAAAGTTAGGCAACAATAAAGACTTTAAGGTTATGATCATTGAAATGGCAAATTAACAAGATTTAAGGGGGAATCCAGCAATTATGTATTACACTCACAAAAAGTTGGAGAACTTAAAAGAGACGGATTAAATTTGTGGTCAAAATTGAAGCAGCAGTTTAAACTTAAACTTAAACTTAAACGCTCCAGTTTGCAGTGCAGAATTTCAGTTATACATTCATCTCCAAACCCACTGATGGATGCAAATGACAAATTGCAAACAAACCAGACTGAATTACTGCCACTCATTATGTTTGTGTGTTAGCTTACACATTTAAGGATTGTAGCATTTATGCATCAAAACTGAGATCCAGTTGCTTTGTGCTAACTCATGGCTCTAACATGTCCAGCTTTAGGATTCGATTCAAATTGATTCCAAGTGTGTAAAAATTCGAAATGCTAACAGTTTGTCGGGATGCTGTCTAAAGAAGAGTGCCAAACTCTAAATGCTTTACAATCCAGCGTCCCTGCCAATTTAAGCCTTTGTTTGTGTTTTCTTCACACTATTGAGTGCTTGTATTTGTGCACATATTCAGCATATTGCATGTCCTCTCTTTTCTGCAGTAAATGGCTCCTCTGTGTTAGACTGTTCCAACTCCTCCCCTCTGGTAGGCGCTACAGAGCACTGTACGCCAAAACCACCAGACACAGGAACAGCTTCTTTCCACTGGCCGTCACTCTCATGAACAATTAATCAGACATACTGCACTATTATCTGCACTAATATCCCAAATCCATTGTCCATTGTCATTGTTGTTGTTCTTTATGTTCATATATATTCTTGGATATATATTTATATTGTACATAGTAGTTAAATGTTAAAGTTTAGTTTCTCTGTTCTACTTTGTTGTCTTTAATGTCCTTGTTTTTATATTTTTCTTGTTTATTTGTATATTCTATGTATGTACGTTGAGAGCAATGTGAAAACCGGAATCAAATTCCATGCCTATACAAACGGTAGATTAACAATGAACTTTTTTAAACTGGCCTGTCCCTTTGAATATAAATGCATGACATGTAATTTATCTGTAAACATGTAGGTCTATGTTTCTGGGCCAAACAGAAAATTCTACAACATTGTCTGCAGCACTCAGTTAAACAGGAATGTATTGATCAGTTTGATTTGTGTGCAGAAAAGAAGCATTCAGCCATTTGCCATCACGATACACAGAGATAGAGACATGTTAAATGATATGCATGCTAGCCAATTCAGATGCTCCACATCATCAATGATGACCCGCCCACTCCTGCCTGTCAGTCATATCAGCAGGAAGAGCACAGCGTACAGAGGAGGGCGGTTAAACCATCCCTCCTCTATACTCACATCACTTCTTTTCAGGGGGCTGGTGAGAGGCCGCAGCAGAGCTCCACTCTCACAGTATCACATTCACCTGGAGGTGATTTAAAGTTTCTGACCCGTATATATTTATCTGTCCAGTGTGAACGAGGGACAAAACCCCAAATAAAACAATATAATCAATAACAAGGTGATTATCAATAAACAATCCTGGGTCACTTTATTTATAGTGGTTGACATCCTCACACTAACATTAAAATGCAGCCCAGTACAACACCACAAACTCCAGCGTTAAATAATTATCAAAACAGCGTTAAGGTTTCCTGACAACTTGAAGGTTGTACGGAAGAAATTAGAAAGACAACCTATCTATCTACAGTTTAGGACCGAAACTTCCGTCACATTTGTTAGACCAGCTCGTTGTGGTTTGTGGCCTTCATCGGGTTCAACGTATCGTTGACAACGAGCCAAAACACGCTTTGTACTTTCACACACAAACGGACAGAAATAGACACACATTCACAGTCACCACTGACAAACAAATGATGCGTGGAAACTTAAGCATTGCTGTAGCCGGGCCTCAAACTAAGGTGTCAATACAAACCTACCTTTCTCTGTTTTAGCCTCAGGAAGCTCTGCTTGAACAATGTTTTACCTTTTAATAACACACTTGTTTTGATGATTGTTATTAATATCACATCAACTTACAGGAGTAGGTTAAGGGTTCAGGAGGGTCGGACAAACGCACCCAGTCACACTATGTCCTGACCATTTCTCATCACACTCCTCTGCAGTGTTGTGCTGTTCATTTGTAATGGCTGTCAGAGGGGGAGGTGCTAATCCTTCACTGGACCCACTCTGGTCTATTTGTCTATGCAGAATTTTTAACCTTGATCTTAAGTTAAGTTTGCCTGATTATCTGCAAATAGGTGAGCCAGCCTTGCTTAAGTCTGTGGTGCAGTGACAGACTCAGGTGGTGAATAAATCTGCAGATTAAAACAAAACATATTATATGCATCTGTGATATTTTGACATGAAAACATGAAGGATAGACATGAAAACATGAAGGATAGACAGTATCTATACTTTAAATGAACACAGCAACAAGTAAACATAAAACAATAAGTTTGCCTGCTGAAGCTTATTGTAGCTCTTCCCTCACTACACATCCTGTTGAATAGTCTGTTGACAGTAAACAGCCTTGAAGGTGGTCAAAGGGTGTAAAAGTGGCCCACCACAGCTTCTGTCTGTCAGTGTAGCTGTTGCATGTTGCATTGCTTGCTCCTCTCGCTTCATGCAGAAGGGATTTACAAAGTGCTGTGAGACCAGACAGATTGACGGGTTTATTCAATTGAGTAGTTGTCCCCTTACATTTTTTACATTGTATATGTTTTAAAATGGAAACTAATTGTATCTACAACATATAATGCTCAGTATGTGTTTTTGTTGGCCATACTTTGCTCTACAGTTGAGGGAAGTTGTGGTGGACAGCTACACAGCAGTTCACTGGTGAAAACCCCTGACAGTCTATTTGATCCCTCTCACTTTGTGTCTTAATGTGCATTTCAAAGCAGACATTTAGACTTGTGAAACACACAAGTGTAACTAGTAACATCATTAATTAAATGGGCCTGTCCTTAATGTTATTGGTTTTACTCGTGTTTTCTGTGCTAAAACAAATCAAAGTATCTGTTATTAAAAAAAGAGGAAATGATAAACAAACAAAACTCTTTCAGAGTGCTTGCAAGATCATCAAGATTTAGATCAGTTTGAATAAGTCCATTGTCCATTATGAGTTGATAAAACTGCAATGCTTTATCATAATTACAAATTGTACATTCACATGAGCCCTCTTTCTCCCACTTTAACCAGTGACATTTTCTTTGTGGCTTTGGCCACATTTCGTCTCACCTTTCCCCACAACTGTCATTATTAATCTCGGAGCCGATTTTGAGGTCTCTGAGCGAAAAAGCATAGCCCTACAAAACTGACCATAGTTCTGTAACTACAAGGTCGATTGTAATAATTTTTGTTGATATAATCAGATCACAACACCTGTGACATAGTTTACATAGGTAATATTGTGTATATGTTGCTGGTTAATATAGTAAAATAAGACATTACACAGCTGAAATTGAAAATATTCAGCTTCGCCTGGAAAAAATGCACTTTCATTGATAAAAGGTTATTGAAATAATGCAGCTAGCTCCCTGAAACTTTCCCAAGTCATAGTATAACTGATCAGTAGTTATTAAATAAAGGTTAAAGTGGAATAAAGTGGAATAAAGTGGAATAAAGTGGAATAAAGTGAAGAATAAGAGGCTTTAGTATAAAGAGGTCATCATTTTCGAACCAGCTGTTGCAGCTCTTACATTGTACTTTTATACACTATATAACTATATATTTCACTTTCTTTATCACTCATATGATTCAATACATCCAAATACAGATAATAGGAATCATATTCATATTCATAACATCATCAGAGCCAATTTTGGCTGTCATCTGTAGGATTTTCTCAGTTCATGTGTGTGTATGTGGCTGGATCTCAGCCTATCCTCGGTCGATTTCAAAAAAATAACCCCTCCTTCGACGCGTCAGAGTCTCAGGAAGACCTGTGTCGAGTTTGGTGGTGATCGGCAAAAGTTTCAACAATAAAGTTGCCAGAAGTGACGTGTGTACCCCAGCGTAAATTTCCGGTCGCAGGCAGTCTGACCACTCGCCCAAGCCTGCTTGAAGTCGGAAGTCAACAGTATGCAGTTGGCAACAATGACTACAGCTTTGGAACGGAAATTCTGCGACGTTATTATCCATATTTTTCATAAAACTTGGGCGCATACCTACGATTTTTTTCGGCGGAGGGCAGCACGAAGGTACGTTTGACCACTCACAACTGTCCGGTGTTCACACGGATCGGAAAACAGAAGTTAGTTACGTGTTTAGCCACGTGTGCTAATGCTATTACATGCATTGCATGACTTGGTAGCCGCTAGCATTAGGGTACAAACATTGATTTGCGGTACTCATAACGCCGATTTCTGGCCAGGATTTGGTGCTTTTATGCCACGATATTTTTATGCTTATGTGAGTAGCCTATAGTTGTGTTTGGAGTGTGTAAGAAGTGACTCATATGATGTTGTTGTCCATACGTTGCTGTTTCATCCAAAAAAAAAAGTAGCCACGTACATGCTATTTTCCGCATTTGAGTTTGAGGGGTTCTGAGCCCGAGTGCCCCCAAATTTGGGGGCGGCGAGATTAAGAGGTTTAAAACATGCAGGCTATGCTGTAGCTAATGCTATTTCAAAAGTCCTCCTTTTCACCTTAGTGTTGATTGGACGTCCAAATTTAGACATTACACTACATTACAGTCATTTAGCAGACACTTTTATCCAAAGCGACTTACAATTCAGTATCTATCTATACACTGTAGGCACAGCTACGGGAGCAATTTGGGGTTAAGTGTCTTGCTCAAGGACACATTGACATGTGGCTAGTGGAGCCAGATCCTCTGATTGAAGGACGGCCCTGCTCTCCACTTAGCCACGGTCAACCCTGTGGCTTAGTAGACAATTATCAAAACATTGGAATCCAGCTCCAGGATGAGTTTAGCCTAGCTTAGCACAAACACAGGAAGCAAAACAGCTTGCCTATACTGAAAGAGGAAAATACTGTCTCATTTACATGTCGGATGTCATTAGCCAACAATACATCTAAAAAATCATATAGGATTAGTTTAGTTACAAAAGTGCGTGAATCCAGCAGGATCACTGTAAAACTGGACTTCAGCCGTTGGGCCGAGCAGTTGTTGGTCAGTAAATGGCTCCAGTGTGTAAAAACTGCTCATTAAGCAACTGATTTTTTCAAGAATCCACCTTGTCAGGCTTCAAGTTATGCGTTGGTGTCCAAACCGATCTGGTTCGGACCAATCAACATCCTGAAAGGATCTAGTGGCAGCAACAGGTATGTTTTAGGTGTGTGTAACGCAGTGGTGGGCCGTCAGGGCAAGCAAAGCCTTCTCTGCTGGCCTCGACAGAATCACAGTTATAGCTATTTTATAATTTAATTATTTTTCATAAATATACTACATGTATTTTAAATATTTTTTCCCATTAGCTTATTATCTCATTGCACAGCTACTGTCTTCCTCAGTTGCGCTACGTCCAGCACATCTTGTTTTAAGTAGAGCTTTTATCCAATCAGATTTGGCCCCTATGCTGTCTCTAAGCAAAAAAAGCTGCCCGGAGGCCTTCAGAGTTACAAGTGAATCCTTTTGCAGTTTAAGTGAATGGGGTCGATATTGTTGATTGTCATAGTCTTCAACCAATCAGATTTTTAGTTTGACATGTTGGGCGTATTCTTTGACATGTCAGAGCCGTCTAGCTGGCCTACAAGTACATGATTGGTCAGTGGGCTAGCGTGACATGTTGGGCGGTGACAATCTCAATATCTACTGCCTCTGATGAGCGGACATTTTCAACCCTCAAACGCATAAAAAGATATTCAAGAAATACAACTGGGGAGGCTCAACTGTCATCACTGGTGTCCATGGCAATCGAGAAGGACCTCTTGCTGGAACTGAAACGATGTTCTGTACAACTGTGTCATTAAACTCTTTGTTAACAAAGAATGGAGGATGAACTATGTCTGTATTAAATAGTGAACAGCAGCTTTGGTAAGTGAACTGCCTTTGTTTTTTTACATCTGCAGTCGCGTTACTACTGTGTTAATTTGTCTATCTTGTCGTTTTTATCATATGGTTAATATTGTTCTCTCTGATGTGAATAATATTTGAATGGCTCGTGCTCTTGAGTGTGTGGCGGAATGCGTTTTAGCACCGCAGTTTGGCTGGATTGATTTGTCATGCTTTGTTGTCATATAAATATATGTGACTGGTTCTTGTGAGTTTGTTCTTGTCATTGTGTTAATGAAGTTGATTTTGACTATATGTATTGTCCGTTAATGACAAAGCATCCTGTCATGTGCGTATTCATGTATCTGCACTCTGCAGTTAGTGTATTTGTAGGTGTTGAGCTTCATTTTTACATGAAACAAATAACCAGTAGGGGTTAGGGTTCGGACATTTGATTCTCTGTTTGGGCTTTTGTTTTCTTTTACAAAGCAGGAATTATGGTCTAGAGAAATGGGGGTTGTGTGGCGATTACTTTAGCCATGTTTGAATCGGTAGGGAACAGCTACCTAAACCCTGCTGGGAGTTTGTAGCGTGTGTGCTGCTGTTAGTTTTCCTGCTAAGCTAGTTTAGCATAGCGGGCCTCCCAGAACACACGTGCCTCACCCGAGTATAATGTCGTTCTTCTGTGGTGGGCGTGTCAGACAGCACGTTGCCTGTTATATCGGGTGGGAACATTATATTTCCCACAATTTAAGCTTCTGCATTTTCCAAATGCAATATTCAAACGTATTGTTCGGTTAGTAATGTGTACCGAACCGTGAGCCTCGTACTGAATGGTTCAATACGAATATGTGTATTGTTACACCACTAGAAACAAATACTAACCTGTAGCTGTGGCGTCATAATGAGGTTATTAGGAGATGGCTCAACTGTGGTAGGACAGCACTGAAGGCCCAGGTATAAAATACACGGACCGCCACACAGCTCAATGTAACTTTTTCACAACAACCCTCAAGGTTGTGATAAACCACCTGAACTTCAATACTAAAATAGTTTTTATAGGAATCACATCAACACATTACTTATTCAATTACTGTCTTTATTTGCAAATAGATTTAGACACACAGTATAGTTTTGTTGAGAGGCTTGATAGGGTGGAATGTAATTGTTTTTTCTTTTGCCCTGATTATTTAAAACAGTTTTAATATTTAGATCTCAAGTTCATTTAGGGTTAAGACATACTGTATGTCACATTGCTTTTCACTTGCAGGAATTATGAAAAATGTATGCAATCCTTATTTAATTGTTTTCATTATACTAGATGAACCCTGTGGATTTTATTCATGCAAATTCTATTTTCAAAGTAGTCTGTACATTTTTTTGTCCAGGAGCAAATGTGAGCACATTGCTCTGAGAAGTCTTCAAAAGAATGAAAATTGTTAAAATCAATGGATTTTAAGAGTGGTAAGAGATCAGCATGAGCAAAAACATTAAGCAATAAAAAAGGATTATGCTGTTTGAGCCTCCTGGTTTATTTCTGTAAAAGTATTGAACTAGTTTCTACTGCGCTGCAAACATTTAATAAAAAAATCAATCAATCTCCCTGTCTTGTACAAGATCAACTAACTAACGTTATTTACAAAATAAACCAATTATGACTAAACATTATCAATGAAATTATGCCATTATAAAAGAAAAGAGAAAACTTTTGAACAGACTGAAAACGGTACATCTTAGCATTGATACATATAGGAGAAGTTTACAGCCTTAAAACTGCACATCAGACGAAACACACAGATGGAAACCTTCCTCAACCCTCTGACTTTTTTAAGGTTGGTATATCAGATGTGAAGCAGCATATTAACAACAGTTTATACTAGCTTTAATTAGCAAATCCAGTAGATTGTTAATCTTTCACTAAAGTCCTGACATCAGTGTAGACGGTCTCTCCCTCTGCTGGTTTTACATTCTTTCTCTCTGCTCTGCCAGTTTTCCTCTTGGTGACGGTTGGTGCAGAATAAACCAACATGTCCTCATTTCTCTGAATAAATATGAAAAAAGCATATTTTAATTTCTATATATGTAGAGTGGAAAATGCCAATAACTTTTCCATTGTGATCTTTTCTTTATAAACCTTACCTGCTGACCTTGGTGGTCACCGCTGGCTGTTGCAGCATTTGTTTGCCGAGCTGTGTTATAAAATAAAAACAGAGATTTAGGATGAAAGACCCTGAAGGTTAATTTACACATATCAGTTGTGTTAATTCTGTAAAGTTAGCTTTTGCAAGATACTGTTAGAAACTTATATTACCGTTGCAACGATCACACGTTTTCCTCTTGATGGTGTAAATCAGGAAGGCAATAACAATCAGACTCATAGCCAGAGCTGCAACTAGCAGAATCAGAACTGTGTTGGTCTTCTGCAAATCCCACATGTTGAGTTCTGAAAGTATATGAAAATTAGCAAATAATTGAAGTTAACAACTATTTTGACAAGATGATATAAGGCATATGGTACAATTGCTTTGTGATACATGATCTAAATTAATCTTGATTTATATGGAAATGTTCTGCCGTTACCTTCAATTTCCAGTTTTGTTCCGCTTCCAAATAATATCTCTCCACATGTGGCCACAGCGCAGTAATACGTCTCGGCATCAGAGGAGCTGACGTTCTTAGAGAAGCTGTAGACACATTTCTGTGGAGAGTGAGGCTCAGGACTCTTCTCACATCCATCACTGGTTCCATGTGCATAGATGACACTAGGATAAGATTCATCTGATCCGGCTCTGAACCAGAACACACTCTGTTCTTCTGGACACGTTTTCTTCTCAGAGTCAGAGAGGACTGAACACTGCAGAGTCACGGAGCCTCCTGGACGGACTGGATCAGATGTACGCTCTTGTATGACGGCAGTGATATCAGGTTCTGGTCCTGAGAAATACAAACATGATAATAATGCTTTAGTGAGCATTGAAGTACTTAAACAATGTTTGTATATATAATGGCACACACTTTCCTATAAATTATGGAAACATGTACTATCTTTATACATACATGTAGGATAATTAAATTATGTAAACTACTTCTTATAAATGTTTACCTCCGATTCTCAGAAATGTTCCTTTCAAAAGTATCACATCAAGTCGGTTCACTCTTAAACAGTAGTAAACTCCAGTATCGCTTAGCTTTGCTTGATTAATATGCAGGAGAAATGTTCCAGGTCCTTGTTTTGTTGTAATGCGATGAGTCGTATTATCCTCAATATAATCAAAAGTGAATGTTCCTTTAAAGAATTCAGGTAAGTTTCCAGAAACAAGCCTGATCCAAAACAAGGTTGCTGTTTTCAGAGATGTATTGCGAACACAAGTCAAAGTCACATCTTGTCCAACACTCTTTGTCTCAATGATCAGATCATCTGTGCATCCTGAAAATATGAAGAGAAACACGGTTCAGTGATTATTAACAGAGAAAGAATCAGGTATGTTCTGCTAAATTACTGTAAGAACATGACAATGATATAAATATACATCTGAAGTAAATCTGACATTGCTACATGTACTTACGCCCCACTCTGAGAATCAGCAGTAAATAAAATACGATCATCATTTTCTTGTTAATCCACTTGAGACTGCAGTTAAATTAGATCAAATTAGAAGATGATGCGTCTTAATGTAATCATATCATGTGGGAGGGAACAGTTTCAGAGCAATCTGATTGGTCTGTCATTATTTTCCAACCTAAACAAATGAAACAACACCAACAGCGCACTTTTGTTTCATGGTGGGTTTCTACAACTGACACTGACTAAATATACCATGATTTGATTTAATACTAATGTGAACCACAGTTATACAAAAACAATCTGGTTAAAAAATAATTCATTCACTCGTGTACTACCATATTTATGAGGGATGTAGCCTGGTTTCCAGAAACCCTAAACTAGATTGCTGGTGCATTCTTTTGTGATTCATGGTGTGAGATGTTATCCCTGTCCAGGATGCACTAAGCCATTTCCTCCTCTCATGATTAAGGTGCAGTTAAAGTTAGGCAACAATAAAGACTTTGTTAAGGTTATGATCATTGGAATGGCAAATTAACAAGATTCAAGGGGGAATCCAGCTATTAAGTATTACACTCACAAAAAGTTGGAGAACTTACAAGAGACGGATACGATTCTTAACAAAGAGTGACTTGACTCAAAGTAGGAACTTTGAGTCAAGTCAAGCTCCAAAAACACTGGATCCTACGTTTCCTTTAGTGCAACTCAAAAGCGTCTTTCATTAGAGCTTCACTGACTAGTATAAGTCTCTTAAACTTAAACGCTCCAGTTTGCAGTGCAGCATTTTAGTTATACATTTCTCTCCAAACCCACTGATGGATGTAAATGACAAATTGCAAACAAACCAGACTGAATTACTGCCACTCATTATGTTTGTGTGTTAGCTTACACATTTAAGGATTGAAGCATTTATACAAATAACTGAGATCCAGTTGCTTTGTGGCTAACTCATGGCTCTAACATGTCCAGCTTCAGGATTCGATTCGATTCCAAGTGTGTAAAACATGCAAAACAATTTAATTCAAAATGCTAACAGTTTGTCGGGATGCTGTCGAAAGAAGAGTGCCAAACTCTAAATGCTTTACAATCCAGCGTCTCTGCCAATTTAAGCCTTTGTTTGTGTTTTCTTCACACAATTGAGTGCTTGTATTTGTGCACATATTCAGCATATTGCATGTCCTCTCTTTTCTGCAGTAAATGGCTCCTCTGTGTTAGACTGTTCCAACTCCTCCCCTCTGGTAGGCGCTACAGAGCACTGTACGCCAAAACCACCAGACACAGGAACAGCTTCTTTCCACTGGCCGTCTCTCTCATGAACAATTAATCAGACATACTGCACTATTATCTGCACTAATATCCCAAATCCATTGTCCATTGTCATTGTTGTTGTTCTTTATGTTAACATATATTCTTGGATATATATTTATATTTATATTGTACATAGTAGTTACATGTTAAAGCTTAGTTTCTCTGTTCTACTTTGTTGTCTTTAATGTCCTTGTTTCTATATTTTTCTTGTTTATTTGTATATTCTATGTATGTACGTTGAGAGCAATGTGAAAACCGGAGTCAATTCCATATATGCGTATACATCAGGGCCAATAAAGCTGATTCTGATTCTGATTCTGAGTAAGAAGAACAAAGAACAGCACTGAAGGCTTTATTTTTCTGTTGACCAGTAAAGGACCATGAAAACCAGAAGAAACTGTCAGAGAAGGTGTATTGTGTCACCTGTGTGCATGTGATTAAAATCAAAATATTGCTGCACATCGCGACCTTAAAATACACACATGCAGTCAGTAAGACCGATCTCTTTTCTTCAGATCGGATTCAAACTTCAAAATGTACTGGTACAAGCAGTATCTTGGATATATGGTCCAACCAGTCGCTGCAATAGTTTTTGGGAGAATGACAGTTTGTGAGCAATTTAACAACTCATGGTTCACAGCAACAACAGGGAACACTCAGTGTTTGTGCCATGTTTTTATTGCATGGAAATGATTTACATTATAACTCCTCTCCATTTATGTTTAACTGAATCATGCAGATCGTAATCAGTAGAAATCTTTCTCAGTGAAACAAAGTCAATGCTCATGTTTTATCACGGTAAAGACGACAGAGTAAAGGACTAGAAGTATCACATTTGACAAAGACAAAGTGTGTGTGACAGTAAAGTATCAGTGGGACGGTCTAAAACAAAATATTTAATCCAGATATACATGAAATACTAAATATTACATAATAGCCACATAGAACAGTCTTTAACTTTAAAAAGAATAACATCAGCACACATACGGTACCAACTGATCTCAAACATTGCACTTAACATGCTAATCCAACCCAAAAGCCTTAACAGCAGCATAGATCCTCTCTCTCTCCGCTGCTTTTGCGTTCCTCGTTCCACCAGTGCCAGATTCCATCACGGTAAAGACGACAGTAGAATAAATCCATGTGTCTTCATTTCTCTGAGGAAATGTATTGCACATTATGAAAGATGACAAATGCCAATAAAATACCAATAGTGATTTTGGATAAGTTGATCTTACCTTTAAATTCCTTTTTGCAACATTTTCAAGTAGAGAAACAGCTGCTACAATATGAAATAAACAAAAAGAATATAATGAGATAAAAATGGATACGGATGCACTAGTTTGTTACAACACTAATGATAATAACTAACTGTTAGAAACATATATTACCGTTGCAACGATCACACATTTTCATCTTGATGGTATGAATCAGGAAGGCAATAACAATCAGACTCACAGCCAGAGCTGCAACTAGCAGAATCAGAACTGTGTTGGTCTTCTGCAAATCCCACATGTTGAGTGCTGAAACAATATGAAAATGAGCAAAAAATTGAAGTTAACAACTATTTTGACAAGATGATATAAGGCATATGGTACAATTGCTTTGTGATACATGATCTAAATTAATCTTGATTTATATGGAAATGTTCTGCCGTTACCTTCAATTTCAAGTTGTCTTCCGTTTCCAAATAATATCTCTCCACATGTGGCCACAGCGCAGTAATAAGTCCCGGCATCAGAGGAGCTGACGTTCTTAGAGAAGCTGTAGACACATTTCTGTGGAGAGTGAGGCTCAGGACTCTTCTCACATCCATCACTGGTTCCATGTGCATAAATGACACTAGGATAAGATTCATCTGATCCGGCTCTGAACCAGAACACACTCTGTTCTTCTGGACACGTTTTCTCCTCAGAGTCAGAGAGGACTGAACACTGCAGAGTCACGGAGCCTCCTGGACGGACTGGATCAGATGTACGCTCTTGTATGACGGCAGTGATATCAGGTTCTGGTCCTGAGAAATACAAACATGATAATAATGCTTTAGTGAGCATTGAAGTACTTAAACAATGTTTTTATATATAATGGCACACACTTTCCTATAAATTATGGAAATATGTACTCTCTTTATACATACATGAAGGATAATTAAATGTTTACCTCCAATTCTCAGAAATGTTCCTTTCAAAAGTATCACATCAAGTTGGTTCACTCTTAAACAGTAGTAAACTCCAGTATCGCTTAGCTTTGCTTGATGAATATGCAGGAGAAATGTTCCAGGTCCTTGTTTTGTTGTAATGTGAGGAGTCGTATTAACACCATCATCATCAAAAATGTGTGTTCCTTTAAAGAATTCAGGTAAGTTTCCAGAAACAAGTCTGATCCAAAACAAGGTTGCTATGTCCAGAGTTGTAATGCGAGGACAAGTCAAAGTCACATCTTGTCCAACACTCTTTGTCTCAATGATCAGATCATCTGTGCATCCTGAAAATATGAAGAGAAACACGGTTCAGTGATTATTAACAGAGAAAGAATCAGGTATGTCCTGCTAAATTACTGTAAGAACATGACAATGATATAAATATATATCTGAAGTTAATCTGACATTGCTACATGTACTTACGCCCCACTCTGAGAATCAGCAGTAAATAAAATACGATCATCATTTTCTTGTTAATCCACTTGAGACTGCAGTTAAATTAGATCAAATTAGAAGATGATGTGTCTTAATGTAATCATATCATGTGGGAGGGAACAGTTTCAGAGCAATCTGATTGGCCTGTCATTATTTCCCAACCTAAACTAATGAAACAACACCAACAGCTCACTTTTGTTTCATGGTGGGTTTCTACAACTGACACTGACTAAATATGACATGATTTAATACTAATGTGAACCACAGTTATACAGAAACAATTTAGTTTAAAAAAAAGTATATTTCATTCACTCTTACTACCATATTTATGAGGGATGTAGCCTGGTTTCTAGAAACCCTAAACTAGATTGCTGGTGCATTCTTTTGTGGTTCATGGGGTGAGATGTTATCCCTGTCCAGGATGCACTAAGCCATTTCCTTCCTGAAAGATTAAGGTGCAGTTAAAGTTAGGCAACAATAAAGCCTTTGTTAAGGTTATGATCATTGAAATGGCAAATTAACAAGATTTAAGGGGGAATCCAGCAATTAAGTATTACACTCACAAAAAGTTGGAGAACTTAAAAGAGATGGATTAAATTTGTGGTCAAAATTGAAGCAGCAGAGGCAAAGACATCCTGATTCTTTGTTCCTACAATGAGTCAAGCTCCAAAAACACTGGATCCTACGTTTCCTTTTATGAAACTCAAAAGAGTCTTTCATTAGAGCTTCACTGACGAGTATAAGTCTCTTAAACTTAAACGCTCCAGTTTGCAGTGCAGAATTTTAGTTATAAATGTCTCTCCAAACCCACTGATGGATGCAAATGACAAATTGCAAACAAACCAGACTGAATTACTGCCACTCATCATGTTTGTGTGTTAGCTTACACATTTAAGGATTGTAGGATTTATGCATCAAAACTGAGATCCAGTTGCTTTGTGCTAACTCATGGCTCTAACATGTCCAGCTTTAGGATTCGATTCAAATTGATTCCAAGTGTGTAAAAATTCGAAATGCTAAGAGTTTGTCGGGATGCTGTCTAAAGAAGAGTGCCAAGCTCTAAGTGCTTTACAATCCAGCGTCCCTGCCAATTTAAGCCTTTGTTTGTGTTTTCTTCACACAGTTGAGTGCTTGTATTTGTGCACATATTCAGCATATTACATGTCCTCTCTTTTCTGCAGTAAATGGCTCCTCTGTGTTAGACTGTTCCAACTCCTCCCCTCTGGTAGGCGCTACAGAGCACTGTACGCCAAAACCACCAGACACAGGAACAGCTTCTTTCCACTGGCCGTCTCTCTCATGAACAATTAATCAGACATACTGCACTATTATCTGCACTAATATCCCAAATCCATTGTCCATTACCATTGTTGTTGTTCTTTATGTTCATATATATTCTTGGATATATATTTATATTGTACATAATAGGTAAATGTTAAAGCTTAGTTTCTCTGTTCTACTTTGTTGTCTTTAATGTCCTTGTTTTTATATTTTTCTTGTTTATTTGTATATTCTATGTATGTACGTTGAGAGCAATGTGAAAACCGGAATCAAATTCCATGCCTATACAAACGGTAGATTAACAATGAACTTTTTTAAACTGGCTTGTCCCTTTGAATATAAATGCATGACATGTAATTTATCTGTAAATATGTAGGTCTATGTTTCTGGGCCAAACAGAAAATTCTACAACATTGTCTGCAGCACTCAGTTAATCAGGAATGTATTGATCAGTTTGATTTGTGTGCAGAAAAGAAGCATTCATCCATTTGCCATCACGATACACAGAGATAGAGACATGTTAAATGTTATGCACGCTAGCCAATTCAGATGCTCCACATCATCAATGATGACCCGCCCACTCCTGCCTGTCAGTCATATCAGCAGGAAGAGCACAGCGTACAGAGGAGGGCGGTTAAACCATCCCTCCTCTATACTCACATCACTTCTTTTCAGAGGGCTGGTGAGAGGCCGCAGCAGAGCGCCACTCTCACAGTATCACATTCACCTGGAGGCGATTTAAAGTTTCTGACCCGTATATATTTATCTGTCCAGTGTGAACGAGGGACAAAACCCCAAATAAAACAATATAATCAATAACAAGGTGATTATCATGAAACAATCCTGGGTCACTTTATTTGCAGCGGTTGACATCCTCACACTAACATTAAAATGCAGCCCAGTACAACACCACAAACTCCAGCGTTAAAATAATTATCAAAACAGCGTTAAGGTTTCCTGACAACTTGAAGGTTGTATGGAGACAGAAATTAGAAAGACAACCTATCTATCTACAGTTTAGGACCGAAACTTCCGTCACACTTGTTAGACCGGCTCGTTGTGGTTTGTGGCCTTCATCAGGTTCAACGTATCGTTGACAACGAGCCAAAACACGCTTTGTACTTTCACACACAAACGGACAGAAATAGACACACATTCACAGTCACCACTGACAAACAAATGATGCGTGGAAACTTAAGCATTGCTGTAGCCGGGCCTCAAACTAATGTGTCAATACAAACCTACCTTTCTCTGTTTTAGCCTCAGGAAGCTCGGCTTGAACAATGTTTTACCTTTTAATAACACACTTGTTTTGATGATTGTTATTCATATCACATCAACTTACAGGAGTAGGTTAAGGGTTCAGGAGGGTCGGACAAACGCACCCAGTCACGCTATGTCCTGACCATTTCTCATCACGCTCCTCTGCAGTGTTGTGCTGTTCATTTGTAATTGCTGTCAGAGGGGGAGGTGCTCATCCTTCACTGGACCCACTCTGGTCTATTTGTCTATGCAGAATTTTTAACCTTGATCTTAAGTTAAGTTTGCCTGATTATCTACAAATAGGTGAGCCAGCCTTGCTTAAGTCTGTGGTGCAGTGACAGACTCAGGTGGTGAATAAATCTGCAGATTAAAACACAACATATTATATGCATCTGTGATATTTTAAGACTGCACATGCATACGGTCGTAGATGGTTGCATCTTAAAAACATGAAGGATAGACAGTATCTATACTTTAAATGAACACAGCAACAAGTAAAAATAAAACAATAAGTTTGCCTGCTGAAGCTTATTGTAGCTCTTCCCTCACTACACATCCTGTTGAATAGTCTGTTGACAGTAAACAGCCTTGAAGGTGGTCAAAGGGTGTAAAAGTGGCCCACCACAGCTTCAGTCTGTCAGTGCAGCTGTTGCATGTGGCATTGCTTGCTCCTCTCGCTACATGCAGAAGGGATTTACAAAGTGCTGTGAGACCAGACAGATTGACGGGTTTATTCAATTGAGTAGTTGTCCCCTTACATTTTTTACATTGTATATGTTTTAAAATGGAAACTAATTGTATCTACAACATATAATGCTCAGTATGTGTTTTTGTTGGCCATACTTTGCTCTACAGTTGAGGGAAGTTGTGGTGGACAGCTACACAGCAGTTCACTGGTGAAAAACACTGACAGTCTATTTGATCCCTCTCACTTTGTGTCTTAATGTGCATTTCAAAGCAGACATTTAGACTTGTGAAACACACAAGTGTAACTAGTAACATCATTCATTAAATGGGCCTGTCCTTAATGTTATTGGTTTTACTAGTGCTTTTTGTGCTAAAACAAATCAAAGTATCTGTTATTAAAAAAGAGGAAATGATAAGCAAACTGTCACGAATTCCCCTTCATATTAGTTTGTTTTCATCCTGTCTGCTTGTTTTATTAACTCTCCTGTCATTTCAGATCCTACCATTCACACCCGATCAGCTCTCATTCCCCTCACCTGGTCCTCCACACCCATCTCACCTGCAGCCCATTCCCTCATTAGCCCTCACTATGTAGGTCCCCTCACTTGCACTTGTTCCCTGCCAGATTGTCTTGTGTGTTATTGCCAAGTTCTCCAGCGTACCTTTATATTGTTCATGATCTGCCTGTTTTCGACCTTCGATTTTTGCCTGCCCCTTATTAGATTTGTTCGCCTGTTTGACTGACCTCCCGGTTTTGACCCTGCCTGAACTCTAGTAAAAGAACTGAACTTGTATCTTGTCTCTGAGTTGTGCTTTTGGGTTTCTAGTGTCTGTAATCCTTACACAAACAGCTATTTAAGAGTGCTTGCAAGACCATCAAGATTCAGATCAGTTTGAATAAGTCCATTGTCCATTATGAGTTGATAAAACTGCAATGCTTTATCATAATTACAAATTGTACATTTACATGAGCTCTCTTTCTCCCACTTTAACCAGTGACATTTTCTTTGTGGCTTTGGCCACATTTCGTCTCACCTTTCTCCGCAACTGTCATTAAAGCCTGCAGGCTATGCTGTAGCTAATGCTATTTCAAAAGTCCTCCTTTTCACCTCTTAGTGTTGATTGGACGTCCAAATTTAGACAATTATCAAAACATTGGAATCCAGCTCCAGGATGAGTTTAGCCTAGCTTAGCACAAACACAGGAAGTAAAACATCTAGCCTACATTGAAAGAGGAAAATGCTGTCTCATTTACATGTCAGATGTCATTAGCAAACAAGCTAACCAACAATATATCCAAAAATTCATTGAGGCTTAGTTCAGTTACAAAAGTGCGTGAGGCAGCAGGATCACTGTAAAACTGGACTTCAGCCGTGAGGCCGAGAATAGGGGCTTGGCCCCGTTACATCAGATCTGGAGCGTATTTCTTCAGTGAAAGAACAAAGTACAGCGCTGAAGACTTTTCTCGAAGGAGAGGGTGTCTGTTCCTGACTGACGGTGATACACAGATGGTTCATCCAATCACCTGCTGAGTACTTTCTTTTTTGTTCTGTGTAACAAACCATCTGCCACTCCAAGTTAATTTGAAGTTATGGAATTGTCTTGCAAAAAACAAATGTAAAATGTGTATTGTGTCACCTGTGTGCATGTGCATGTGATTAAAATCAAAAATATTTCTCCACATCGTGACCGATAAGACTGATTTTGCTGTTGTTGAAAGACTTTCAGTACTTGCTCTTAAATAGGCCAAAAAAAACACAAAAAATGGTTATCACAGAAACAATACATTTAGTCATGCAGTCTGAATAAAGACACCGCTTTGAAAATACAACAAATACTCAGAATATGTAGATTTCCTATCTAATGAAAATAGATCAAAGGTTGAAGAAATGAAGGGGGACGGTCATTTTCTATGTTTCAGCCAATCATTCTACTTTGTAAACCTTGATCACCTTGTGACTACATCTTCCACTTGGTTGTGTGACATCAGTAGTGCAAGACACGAGTGCTGTACCACAATGATCGGAGGACTGGCTGCTTTGATTCTACTTTGTACAGTGTGTAAGTGCAACTCTTAACTACTTTGAGAAAGACACGACCATGTATTAATCTTTGGAAGGGTTCATACTTTACCTGTTTACTTATCTTGTGCTTTAACTTTGTTACATTCTGTCTCTTTTCTTCAGATCTGATTCAAACTGCAGAGGATCCTCACCAGCTCTCTTTGACTTTGACTGAACTTGGTGGAAATGTTACTTTGCAGTGTTCAGTTTCTGAAACGGAAGACAAATCATTTTACTGGTACAAGCAGCCTCTTGGATATATGGTCCAACAGGTAGTTACTGTTATTGTTGGCAGTGTGACACGAAGTGAGCAATTTAACAACCCACGTTTCGAAGTCACAGAGCGGAACGCTCAGTATTTTCTAACCATTAGAAATATCAGCAAAGAGGACGAAGCGACATACTTCTGTGTCCATAGAGCAAGATATTCACAGAGTTTTGTTAATGGCACCTTCTTGGTTGTGAAAGGTAAAATACATTTTTCTTTTGCCACATTTAATAATTTTAATTATTCATTCTTATTAATGCATTTTTACCTGAATCATGCAGATCTTAATCAGCAGAAATCTTTCTACGTGAAACAAAGTCCGGAGACTGAGTCGGTCCAGCCGGGTGACTCAGTGACTCTCCAGTGTTCACTTCTCTCCAAGAACAAAGAAAACAGAGTCCAGTGTCCAGGTGAACACAGTGTGCACTGGTTCAGATCTGGATCAGGAGAATCTCATCCAGGCATCATTTACACTCACAGTGATAAACAAGAAGAAAGAAGTTGTGTCTACAGTCTGTCCAAAACTATACAGACCTCCTCTGATGCTGGGACTTACTACTGTGCTGTGGCCACATGTGGAGAGATCCTGTTTGGTGAAGGAACCAAAGTGGAGACAAGTACGTTTTTACAGTTGTATTTAAATCATATTTGTTTTATTTAAAATCAATGTAATTATTATTAGTGGTAGTTTATTTTTAAGTTTAAGAGGATAACTAAGAGTTTCTAAAAAATTTGAAGCCTTAGTTATCAACTAAATTTAATAATTATTTCATAGAGACAGTAAGTTATTAAGTTATAACAGAAATTATAAATGAATGAGCCTATGAGGACCTATGAGCCTTGGTTTTTCAAGTTGCATTTATAAATCAGTGTTCATTACTTTCTTCAGCTCAAATAAAAGAGTATTTTTGACGAAACGCTTTATGAAACATAGGCTTACCAATTGTGCCTCCTAATAGTTTTCTAAATGTCACTGTGTTTCCAATAACATAAGGTTACTCCCAAGAGTCCATAATTACATAATGCTTACTCTCTTCGTGATTCAGGATCAGAACAGGACCCAGTTGTCCTTGTGCTTGGAGTGCTGTTGGCCTGCTGTGTGATTGTGATAGTCGTCCTTATTTTCTTCAGAAATCAAAGGAAAGTTTGCAAAAATTGCAAAGGTAGGTTCACCGTATTTTACTTTAGTTTCTGTTTGCTTTTTGAGATTGTACCATAAAGCTCTGAATGAAGGAAAATACTTTGCAGTTAAAACAGAACATGTGTGTTTCAGTTCATACTATCTCTGAAATATAATGGAATGATGGACAATCCATCAAATAAGTCTTCTTTAGGTCAACATACTGTCCATTTGTGTGTCTATTCAACAGAATATGAGGATTGTTCAAACCAGCGAGTCATTTTCATTGTCCCTCTGAGACATGTCCGACCACACTATCCTGTTACAGCAGGAAAATATTGAACATCCAATTTCAGAAGTCAGTCATTACAAACTATCATCCGTCCCTCGAGTAAATCACGTCTCCCTGACTGCAGAAAGCTTAGTGGAGCTCTTCAGTGCTTATCATTGGGCTTATTACAGAAGTAAATATGTTGAAGTGTGAAGCCAAAACTGAAAATGTGATCCACATAATGACAAAATTCACAGCGATATGTGTACACGCATTATGAAGTCTTTGTTTTTATATCAACAGGAGCAGAGAGTGCTTCCCATCATCTTGGACATGACAGGTCAACTGTGGATCAGTCAAATGATCTGGTAAATATGTGGCAGCGTGCTGTCTGATTTACACCGGCTAGCGATCTAGATGTGGATGTGTGATAAATATACTGCCACTAATCCTCTGGACAAAACACACATAATATTATACTCATAACATACAAGACAAATCTAATTAACTGTTGAGTAGCTACGTACAACATAATATCTGTTACTATATGACGAATGAGGTAAAAGTCAAGAGGATTAAATATAGTACTGATGACTGAGAAAATACATAAAAAAAGTATGTTAAGATCGATGTAAAGTCGCTGTAAAATAATCTTTACTCTAGATTTTGTGTTGAGCAGCCCAAATCTATGAAATATTCATCATTAACACAAATATTTCTTGCAGGATGCTGAAGCAAAGGGAATAAACTATGCAGCACTGGATTTCTCCAAACGGAAAGTGAAAAGAGAGAAGAGGAAGAAGAGAGAGTCGCCACAAGAGTGTGAGTACTCTGTTGTTAGAGCAGATTACCACAACCAGCAACACCCTTCTCCATAGAAAGAGCAGGGCCCGTGCAGAGGCCCCAAAGTCTCCACAGAGAGCTTCAGCATTGGTCTGCTCGTACAGAACTTTTTATTCCCAACTGATATTCGATAGTGACAGAAGGAAGTTGTGTATCAGAATGTGTACATCTTCTAAAAAAATGTTGCATGCTGATTTTGTGAAAGAGCACCAGATTTTCAGTTGCTTTGTGAATTCGTAGCCACAGAAAGTGTAGTTGTATAACATCAAGGTCATCATGTCTGTGGCCTTGTTTACTTTAGTTATTTTGTTGACATAAAGATGGATATTTATATTGTCTCTTCATATGAAATAACCACATCTTCACTCATCACAAATAGTACAAAAAGGATCCTTTCAGTTTACTGGGGTAAATTTCGCCAAAGGCTTCTCCGTATGTCAGTTTTTCACTTCAGGTCTGCTTCCACTTTTATCCCTTTTTAAGAGGTAATTTTTTTGGTATGAAAAAAGATGGCTGAAATATGTTACATCCTTTTACCACTGTATCAGGAACTACCACAGAAGCAATTTTGAGTACTTTGTATGTTTCTGTGGACGGAGTTAGTCACCGTGAACCGTGCAAGAGTCAGTCACAAAACTTGCAGATCTGTAGTTGAGCTCAAAATGAAGGTTGGGTTTAGAGATGGGTGTGGTTCGAGCAAGGCGCTAGAATTAGGTGGTTAGGAAGTCGGCAAGGGGCCATTGGCCCTTCCTTTTTGAACCCCTGGCCCAATTGGAAGTTGCGGCTGTTGTGATCTCGTGGCAAGATGGTCTCAAGTTTTCTTATTTTTCTTTTTTATCTGCACATTGGTTGGAGCACCTTTCACAAATTGGAAAATAAATACTTATAGATTCAATAAATCACCCTGAACATCCATCTTAGAATGCTTCCTTATTTTTGATTTCAACTTCACACGTCACTGTGAAGTTTCACCCAATCGGGCCAGGAGTGTGAGTGTTTGTGTGTGTGAGCTTCGCTGTCGGGGCTGGTAATGAATAAAGATTAAAACAAACTTTCTCTACCTCCATCTAACTTTCACACACTCACATACCAGGCAAATAAACACCAACATCTCTCAGAAACTAACAGTTTATATACAGAGACAGGAAGCAACTCACTGTCACTCTCCATCATGTGATTATCAATCTCTAAAACTGAAAATGTAACCACCATGAACCTCAAAGTGGTGTCAGCTGAACTTACAGGTTACACAGCAGTCATAAATATTCCATGTGGAGTGCTGATGGCGATGAAGAAAGTTGATTTGTGGTGAATTCTGACATTTGAATATAATGTGTTAACAGACTTTGTACATTAAGATGCATCCTGCAGTGATTACAAATAAAAGTATTTTCAAAATGAACACACTGTACACATATTGACCTTGAAGTAAACAGGTGTTCATTTTTATTTAAATTTCATTGTGGTATCTTTTGTCATACATTTGTGTACTAAGAAAGGAAACAACACATGCACACAAATATGATATATCATATATATTTTAGTACAATCATGCTTAACAGATAAAAAACATAAAGTGAAAGAGAGACAACCCTTCTCACGCACTTTCAAAATGAATATTCCAAAAAGCAAACTTGGGTAGATGCATCATTTGAGTAGAAACATTTAATAGTAAAACGCACAAAAATGTAACAAAATTACAAGGATGGAATGTACAATGCTACACGTACATGCTATTACCAAAAACGTTACTGTTAAATGTTCAGACTTTGGATCGTTTATCCATCACAAAAGTCCTGACATCTGTGTAGATCGTCTCTTCTCTTTGATTCCTTCTCTCTGCTTTGCCAGCTTTCCTCCTGGTAAAGTTTGGTGTACAATAAACCAAAGAGTCCTCATCTCTCTGAGTGAAAAAATGTAACATGAGAAAGCAGATTCTAATACGTGCACATACAGATACATAACCATTGCAGGTATCTTTTATTTAGTAACAACATCTTTATATACCTTACCTGCTGATTTTGCTGATTGTTACTGGCTGTTGCAGCATTTGTTTGCAGAGTGGCAGCAGCTGTTTTATTAAAAGAAATATTGAAAAAAAATAAACCGTTAAAGATGGATTTAACTTTATAGAAGATGCCTGATACTGTATGTTCTCACACACAGCACACATGTAAATCAAATGTTAGCTTTGGGGAAACACTATTAGGTCGAGTAACGTCTCTTACCTTTGCAACAATCGCAGGATTTGTTCCTGACGGCATAAACAAGGACGGCTATAACAATCAGACTTATAGCCAGAGCAAAACACGCCACAAAGAGAATTGTGTTGTCGTTCTTTGAATCACAGGTTCTGTCAACTGAAACATTAAATCAACATATAATTAACATTAAGAGTAATAAACATTTTAGATTATTAGATAACATGATCATATACATACCTCCAATGTTCATATTGACAAGATATCATTGACAAGATGATATAATGCATGTGGTACAATTGCTTTGTGATGCATGATCTAAATGGATTCAAAGTGAATCTGTATTAATGATTTGTATTGAAATGTTCTGCCGTTACCTTCAATGTCCAGTTTTGTTCCATTTCCAAATAATATCTCTCCACATGTGGCCACAGCGCAGTAATAAGTCCCGGCATCAGAGGAGCTGACTGTCTTAGAGAAGCTGTAGACACATTTCTGTGGAGAGTGAGGCTCAGGACTCTTCTCACATCCAGCACTGTTGTTTCTTTGTGCATAAATGACACTGGGACGAGATTCATCTGATCCAGCTTTAAACCAGTACACACTGTGTTCTCCTGGACACGTTTTCTTCTCAGAGTCTGAGAGGACTGAACACTGCAGAGTCACTGAGTCTCCTGGACGGACTGGATCAGATGGAGAGTCTTGAGTGACGGCAGTGATATCAGGTTCTGGTCCTGAGACATCAAAACAACAATAGTTAAGATGTCATACTCAATTCAATGCAATTCAATTCAATTTCAGAGGGCTTTACAATCTCTACAATATACAACGTCCTCTGTCCTTGGACCCACGCATCGGATAAGTAAATAGATTATAGACGGGTTGCTTAGGTTACAATGATCTATTCTTTAACAAAAGTCTGGTGACTTCTACATTAATATGAATATGCAGTGTTACAAAACATTCAAATACGTAACATTGCTGTTATACAACATGAATCATTTCTGTTGCTGTTTTTACCTTTAATCCTCAGAAATATTCCTTTTGTAAATGTCATGGTGCTGTATCTCACTTTCATACAGTAGTAGACTGCAGTATCGCTGAACTGGGTTTTGTTAATATGCAGGACAAACTTTCCAGGTTCTTGTTTTGCTGTAATGCGACGAGTCTCCTTAACAACGTCGTGATTATTGGCTAATGTTTCTCCTAATATTTCAGGGAAGGTTTCAGAAACAAGCCTGATCCAGAATAAGTACGTTGAATGCCAAGAATGCTGGCGGGCACATGTTAGAGTGACATTTTGTCCAACACCAACAGTCTTTGTCTCAAAGATCCGATCTTCGGTGCATCCTGAAGATAAAATTAAAACAGAGTGATTAATAACAGAGATCATTCATATATCTTCTCTATATTATTGCATGAAAATGTAATTTTCAAATACTTATCTGGAGTAAATGTGACTTGAATACTTACGTCCCATTTTCAGCACGAGCAGTATAAAATATATGTTCATCATTTTCTCTTCTTTTCACATGAAGGACTGTAGTTAATTTAGATTGTATCCGAAGATGATTCACCTTAATAGAATCATATAAAGTGGGAGGGAATAATGTCAGAGCAATCTGATTGGCCTCTCGTGATGTTGGCTCTTCACTGTACTACCACAGCGGAAATATATCAACCAAAACCTTCCAACAAGTGTTGCTCGTGTTGTTTCATGTGTTTGCCATCTCACGTTACACATATTTTGTGTACATTTCTGCTGTGAAGAAAATCAACAACAACAAAGGCACATTTCTCATGGCCCTGATGCAATTTGATCTCAAAGGGAACTCTTTTCCCACGCTCCACATTACCATCGTTCAATGTAATTTAAGGATTTCCACCTGCAGATTGGTCCATAGCACTAAACCAACAATCTCAGGACGGAATTATTTATCTCACCAATATCTTTGCTTGGCAACTACAGTATGATTAAGTAATTAAAACACATTGTTGATGTTTGGGAATATTGTGGTTAGGGTTACAAATAAAGACAAAGACAATTTTTACACCATGACGAGATGTAAGCTTCATTTAATTTCCCCAACGGCACAATAATATGAACTCAATTCAATCCTAAGACAATTCATGGGGTTCAAAATGTTGTTTTTGGCAATAACAGCATGTAAGTTACTGAATGTTAAGATATATAATATCCCTAACTCAAACATGGCATAGCTTTGTAGCTAATCTGCAGCTGAGGTGTACCTCCTCCAAAATGTACATGTCGTGGTGATGGCAGCAACACAGATGTACCACATCATGACATGTGATTGGTCAGCGTGGGCTGCTCGTGTTTTATCCCAAAACGTTTTCAGTGCTGGTCAAGATTGTTAATAGCAAAGACAACATTTAGGAAGTTACAAGTCCCAGTGAAACAGAACAGAAGTTGGAGCGTCTGTAGCTTCTTTACTGTGACATACTCCTCAGTGAAACGCAATATTTGAGCCATGTACAGCTACAAGAAGGATTTAAATCAAATCCTCCACGTTTGATTGGACCACTAAAAAGTGGGTGGGCTTAGAATGAAGTATGTCACAGAGCTACAGAGGACTGTGGCTCTACACACACACAGATGCAGTGGCTAAGAGTTGCAGATTGAATGATGAATGGATGTAAAATTATTGGTTGGAATTGTTTGGTACTAGCATACGTAAGCAAACTTGACATTTTGTTTTACAGGAAGAAAAGACGATTGGTAAAAAAATAGTGATTTTTTTTTTTTAAGATATTATTAAATTGGTGCACAATATAACTGGGATGCGATCTAAAAGGGCTAAAAAGGCATTTCCCCCATTTCATTTCAACTTTAAAGATGGTTTTCTACTCCTGTTCTACTCACACACATTAATTAAAGCCATTACACCACAAACCTTCTGCATGGGAGTACTTTCATATAAAGTACGAGAGCAGGCAAAATACAAGTTACTCCCGTTCTCTAGGTGTGTGTGCAGCTCACTGTTACCGTACACAGTTTCTGAGAGGAATATAGTTAAAACTCAACACGTGCGATACATCTCTTGAGTATTACTGCGGTGCTATGAATGGGTGAAATCCAGCTGAACTAGAAATAAAAACCTAATCTCAAATTCAGTGGTTGCATTAAGTGACATTTAAAACCCTTAACCAGCCCTTGTCTGTTTTTTGTGGTCTTTCACATTTAGTGTTTATCTATTAAGACTTTACAGCAATGGATGGTGCTACAAATTATCTTCACATCACTGCCATCTGTTGGTAAAAACCACATGAGTCATCAAACAGCAGACAAACTCTTTGTTCATTAGCTCAAGTAATATCAATATGTTTGTTTATTTAATCAATTCTCAAAATGAATCAGATCAATCAAAAATCACTTTAAGTTTGTGGTATACATAAAGATATTAGATTCAAAATAGTCATAAAGGAGACTGGAAGACAGAAGAGACGTTTCAAATAACCCAGGACAAATTCAGATACTCCACTTCATCAGTTATGACCCGCCCACTCTTTCTGACATCTTTAGTGAAACACATCAGCAGCAAGAGTTCAGCAGACAGAGAGCTGTTACACCATCCTCTATGTTGACACATGTTGTATAGTTTAAAGTTTCAGAGTCACCTGACACACGTGTGTTCCTGGGGTGATACAATAGTAGGGATACTTCACAATTGAACACAATCCCGTACAAATACATCTCAAACTCATCAAAACAATGGCAGAGGAGTCTGTAGACACTGTCTTGTGTTTGTTCCTACATGCATTGCTGATGGTGGGAACGGTAGTGGGAATTTAGTGTTGTTCTTTTGTTACTGAAAGAACAATACTAAATTTGGGGTGAACTGGGTGGTTATTTTTGGTGCTTTATTGTGTCTGTTTTCCTTTCACAATGTGTAAGGTTTTGATTTACCACAACTAATCTTGTATCTCTGTAACCTGTAATGTGCATTGTACCTGCTGAATAAAAAAAAAAATACCAGAATACATTTGTATGCTGCCCTGTACTTTCTTGTGTGTGTGTGTGTGTGTGTGTGTGTGTGTGTGTGTGTGTGTGTGTGTGTAAAAATAGGCATTAACGATCACCACTGACAAACAAATGACGCGTGGAAAGTTGAGCATGGTTGTGGTTTGGCTGCCGAAAGGAGGTGTGATTTCAAACCCCTTTTACTTCCTTTCATTCTCACCATTTTAGTCTGAGTGAGGGGGGTTATGAAGCAAACAAAGTGCAGTAGACAAAGTACAGTTTCATGGTGCAGCAGGCTTTTATAAAACCACACCTGGTCAGTGATCCAGTATTTAACTCATGCATTGTCAGTGAGTGATTGTCCGGGTTTTTATTTTATTTGGTGGTTGTTGTTGAGGGACAGAGGAGTGCTACACACTCACTGATCCAACCCAGATCTCGGTGAAGATCCATGTTTTCTTCTACTGCTGCAAAATCTTACTCTCCATCAGTTATTCCTGCCACAAACACTCCCAAATATATAATGCGTCTGTTTCGGACACACACACATGCACGCACACACATCACACACACACACACACACACACACACACAGACACACACTCACGAGTGAAAAATGCAGCTCAAAGAACTCATGAGACGTGACTGGTCTTTGGTAAATATGTTCTCAGATGTACATGATGTGGCAGCAGGACAGATGGAAACAGTATTAACACATTACCACTGTGTAGTGAAAACGGTCGACTCAAAGGTTACCGCTTTTCCTTTCATTTGCAGTGTGATGCACAGTGCATGTAGCGGACCTATACTCCTTAAGAATAAAACAAATGTACTGCAGTCCAATTGCGGGCAAAATGTAAACAATCAGTTTTAGTGGTTAAACTAAAATGAGCTTTCTGCTGCCTCTAGTAGCGTTTCCCCCTCTTGCACCACAAACCTCATTACATATCCTGTTGATACTCATAGGCTGTTCTCTTCCAAGTAAGCAGCTTCAGTGGCTGGTCAAAGGCAGAAACGGCTCGCCTGTCAGTGTAGCTGTTGCGTGTGGCTTTGCTTGTTTTCAACGTAAATTGCCTTTACAAAGTGCTGTCAGACTGGAAAGACAGTAGTTGTCCCCACTAGATGTTTACTAATACATTATTTTGCAAACATTCCTGAACAAAAATGCACTTACAACATAATCACTGCCCAACACTGCACCAGACCGAAATCATGTCCTGCAGAATCGCAAATTCATAGAGATATTGTGCTGAAAGCCAAATAAATGGTCCTGACATGTCACTGTCGAATGAATAACCAACATACACTGATAAACTAACCCAAAAAGAATTGGACTTTAAAGAACAAAATGTAGTGAGCCCATGTAGCAAAAAGTTTTAAACAATAAATTCCTAATAATTGGGTACACTGTTGTGACAAGAGTTAGTTTTCTTTTGTGGTTTGCTGCCTGTACACATCAATTACATGATGTTTGGTAGTCTTGTGTTAGTCAGGTCAGACAGCTTTGTAACAACCAGTCTCTTACAGAAAAGTCAGAATTGTTCAGGCTGTAATCAGCCTGTTAAAGGTGCAGATAGAAACTCAGAATACATGTTGAGCATCACTTATGCAGGAAAGGTAAAAGACATCAAATCAAGCTATTTGTCCTTTGCTCCCTGAGGCAGAGTAAGCGTATCTTACTTATGGTCCATTAAGAAGACGTTACATTTCATACTTTTTGAAAAATGAAAATTATTAAATTTTTTAACCTCAGCTTCATTATTATTGCGGATTTGTTGTTTTGTATATTTATCTTTAAACTAGCATTCTTCACCTGAAATGCAGTGTAGTTGGTCTAACAATAAAGTAAAACAAAAATCCATCTGGATTTCATTAAAAGGGTGAATTATCATGAGTTTGGTTAATTTACGGTTATGCGCATTGTCTTCTTTTGAGCCAATCACTGTGACTTCTACTTTGTAAACCTTGATCACCTCGTGATCTTCATCTTCCATTTGGCAGGAAACACATCCGCTGTGCAACAGAAGGTTACCTACCACGATGATCGGAAGACTGACCGCTTTGATTCTTCTTGGTACAGTGTGTAAGTAGAACTTTAAACATTATGATTTTTTAGATTTAACTGTTAAAGTTGTTAAAATACAAGTCAAAGTAAAAATCTTTCTTGAAGATGGTGTCTTCAAGAGATGTCTGTGTGGCCTGAGTAGCGAGCTCCAGCCTTAACTTGTGTTTACTAATGTTGCTTTGTTGAAATAATAATTAATATATCTGTTGAGGCTTGGAATATTGACTGCATCATGAAACATTAATCAAAGTTTAAATAAAAAAAGATTATGTCCGAAATCGTCATTCTTGAGAAAATCCATGTTGCTAAAAGAATATCCTGTGTGCACAATAAAGTAAGCTGTTTGCATCATACAATGTGAGCAAGTGGGTCTTATCCTGCTTTTAGCACTTAACCACATATTAAATTAGTTTAATATTGATCTGCCGCCGTATCAACATATGGGCGTTCTAATTTGACAACTGATAGTTTGAAAGCTGCTTTGCTACATTTTCAACGAGGCAAGTGGAATGCTAATTATTAATTTTCACAATAAAAGCGTGCAGGAGTACTGCAGATAAAGGTGCAGGAGGAGTTTGGACACAGAAAGGTGATACTAAGGTTATGGACTGTTGGTCACAGATTGCTCTGACTGCACTTGTCTGGGGTTAGCAGCTTTTCTTTTGGGGTCGTTGGTGAGAGAAGGGAAGTGCACCCAGATATCTGGAGCAAGAGAAGAACATTTAGTTAACTTTCCCACATATACGAGACTCTTGAAAAAGGGATTTTTAATCTCAATGGCACTATCCTGGATAATTAAAGGTTAAACAAATACTCATGTGTACGTAGAACAGATAACTGATATGATTCGTAGAATTTGTGTGAAAATCATTCATCAGATTTTGGTGACGTGTTGAATTTTCATTGATTTTGACGAAATTAAAAAATAACCAGTTTTCGCAGCATGTTGGCTTTAAATTAACTTCGTATTTTATATCAAAATCCAATCATCATTTCTTCCTCTCAAAAATATATGACGTGTGCTTCCATAAGTAGGTAACAACTAATTTTAACCAATAATATCATGACATCCAAACATCAATCAATCTCTAACTTGAAGCAACAAGAGAGGTGTGTGTGAAGCCACAGTCTGCAGCTCTCTTTTTAAAAGGTCCAATCAAATGTGAAGGATTTGATTTAAATCCTTCTTGAGATTGTACATCGCTCAAATACTTCATTTCACTGGGGGATAAGTCACAATACAGAAGCTAAAGATGCTCTAATTTCTGTTTCATTTGCTTCATAAAGTCAGAAATCATGATGATAGAGAAACATTAGTTGTTGCACTAATTAACATATTGTCCTTCAATTTACTTTTTTATGCATAAATTCATGATAATTCATGTACACTTACCATAAAGTAAAACACAAGAATAAAGAATACATGTGCATCTAAGAGTTGTTCAAATTGGATTATAGATTTGCTCAATTTAAGAGGAAGTGCATTTACTGCTTTTCAGCCAATCAGGACGATTTCCACTTTGATGATCTTGTGACTAAACCTTCTTTTAGGTAGGAAGACATCAGTTGTGCAAGAGACGGGTGTTTTACCACAATGATCGGAAGACTGGCTGCTTTGGTTCTTCTAAGTACAGTGTGTAAGTGCAACTTTAAACATTATTATTGTTTCTATTAAACTGTGTTGTTAAAAGACAAGTTAAATAATAATCTGATGGTAGATACTTTACGTTTTTCCCGGTTTTTGTCTTGTTGTGTTGTCAATTTGTTTTTATTTGTTTTGTTTTCTTCAGATCTGATTCAAACTGCAGAGGTTCCTGACCAGCTCTCTTTGACTTTGGCTGAACTTGGTGGAACTGTTACGTTGAAGTGTTCAGTTTCTGAGACGGAAAGCACATACTTTTACTGGTACAAGCAGCCTCTTGGATGTATGGTCCAAACGGTTGCTACAGGAGTTTACAATCAACTAAAAATTCGTCCGCAATTTAACAACTCACGTTTTAAAGTCACAGAGAGGGAGAGTCAGTATTTTCTTACCATCAGAAATATCAGCAAAGAGGACGAAGCGACATACTTCTGTCTCAGTGGAACAGGGTATTCACAGAGTTTTGGTAAAGGCATCTTCTTGGCTGTTAAAGGTAAAATATATATTACTTGCATTGTTTGTGCCACATTTGTATGTGATATAAATTATTTAGATAATTAATTCCTTTTGATGTCTGTTTACCTGAATCATGTAGATCGTAATCATCAGAAATCTTTATACGTGAAACAAAGTCCGGAGATTGAGTCGGTCCAGCCGGGCGACTCAGTGACTCTCCAGTGTTCACTTCTCTCCAAGAACAAAGAAAACAGAGTCCAGTGTCCAGGTGAACACAGTGTGCACTGGTTCAGATCTGGATCAGGAGAATCTCATCCAGGCATCATTTACACTCACAGTGATGAACAAGAAGAAAGAAGTTGTGTCTACAGTCTGTCCAAAACTATACAGAACTCCTCTGATGCTGGGACTTACTACTGTGCTGTGGCCACATGTGGAGAGATCCTGTTTGGTGAAGGAACCAAAGTGGAGACAAGTAGGTTTTTACAGTTGTATTTAAATCATATTTGTTTTTTTTATTTCTAAAAAATTTGAAGCCTTAGTTATCAACTAAATTGAATAATTATTTCATAGAGACAGTAAGTTATTAAGTTATAACAGAAATTATAAATGAATGAGCCTATGAGGACCTATGAGCCTTGGTTTTTCAAGTTGCATTTATAAATCAGTGTTCATTACTTTCTTCAGCTCAAATAAAAGAGTATTTTTGACGAAACGCTTTATGAAACATAGGCTTACCAATTGTGCCTCCTAATAGTTTTCTAAATATCACTGTGTTTCCAATAACATAAGGTTACTCCCAAGAATCCATAATTACATAATGCTTACTCTCTTTGTGATTCAGGATCAGAACTGGACCCAGTTGTCCTTGTGCTTGGAGTGCTGTTGGCCTGCTGTGTGATTGTGATAGTCGTCCTTATTTTCTTCAGAAATCAAAGGAAAGTTTGCAGAAATTGCAAAGGTAGGTTCACCGTATTTTACTTTAGTTTCTGTTTGCTTTTTGAGATTGTACCATAAAGCTCTGAATGAAGGAAAATACTTTGCAGTTAAAACAGAACATGTGTGTTTCAGTTCATACTATCTCTGAAATATAATGGAATGATGGACAATCCATCAAATAAGTCTTCTTTAGGTCAACATACTGTCCATTTGTGTGTCTATTCAACAGAATATGAGGATTGTTCAAACCAGCGAGTCATTTTCATTGTCCCTCTGAGACATGTCCGACCACACTATCCTGTTACAGCAGGAAAATATTGAACATCCAATTTCAGAAGTCAGTCATTACAAACTATCATCCGTCCCTCGAGTAAATCACGTCTCCCTGACTGCAGAAAGCTTAGTGGAGCTCTTCAGTGCTTATCATTGGGCTTATTACAGAAGTAAATATGTTGAAGCGTGAAGCCACAACTGAAAATGTGATCCACATCTTTTGTTTGATTTCTTTGTCCTCAAAAGAGATAATGACAAAATTCACATCGATATGTGTGTACACGCATTATGAAGTCTTTGTTTTTATATCAACAGGAGCAGAGAGTGCTTCCCATCATCTTGGACATGACAGGTCAACTGTGGATCAGTCAAATGATCTGGTAAATATGTGGCAGTGTGCTGTCTGATTTACACCGGCTAGCGATCTAGATGTGGATGTGTGATAAATATACTGCCACTAATCCTCTGGACAAAACACACATAATATTATACTCATAACATACAAGACAAATCTAATTAACTGTTGAGTAGCTACGTACAACATAATATCTGTTACTATATGACGAATGAGGTAAAAGTCAAGAGGATTAAATATAGTACTGATGACTGAGAAATTACATAAAAAAAGTATGTTAAGATCGATGTAAAGTCGCTGTAAAATAATCTTTACTATATATTTTGTGTTGAGCAGCCCAAATCTATGAAATATTCGTCATTAACGCAAATATTTCTTACAGGATGCTGAAGCAAAGGGAATAAACTATGCAGCACTGGATTTCTCCAAACGGAAAGTGAAAAGAGAGAAGAGGAAGAAGAGAGAGTCGCCACAAGAGTGTGAGTACTCTGTTGTTAGAGCAGATTACCACAACCAGCAACACCCTTCTCCATAGAAAGAGCAGGGCCCGTGCAGAGGCCCCAAAGTCTCCACAGAGAGCTTCAGCATTGGTCTGCTCGTACAGAACTTTTTATTCCCAACTGATATTCGATAGTGACAGAAGGAAGTTGTGTATCAGAATGTTTACATCTTCTAAAAAAATGTTGCATGCTGATTTTGTGGGAGAGCACCAGATTTTCAGTTGCTTTGTGAATTCGTAGCCACAGAAAGTGTAGTTGTATAACATCAAGGTCATCATGTCTGTGGCCTTGTTTACTTTAGTTATTTTGTTGACATAAAGATGGATATTTATATTGTCTCCTCATTTGAAATAACCACATCTTCACTCATCACAAATAGTACAAAAAGGATCCTTTCAGTTTACTGGGGTAAATTTCGCCAAAGGCTTCTCCGTATGTCAGTTTTTCACTTCAGGTCTGCTTCCACTTTTATCCCTTTTTAAGAGGTAATTTTTTTGTATGAAAAAAGATGGCTGAAATATGTTACATCCTTTTACCACTGTATCAGGAACTACCACAGAAGTACTTTGTATGTTTCTGTGGACGGAGTTAGTCACCGTGACCCGTGCAAGAGTCAGTCACAAAACTTGCAGATCTGTAGTTGAGCTCAAAATGAAGGTTGGGTTTAGAGATGGGTGTGGTTCGAGCAAGGGCGCTAGAATTAGGTGGTTAGGAAGTCGGCAAGGGGCCATTGGCCCTTCCTTTTTGAACCTGGCCCAATTGGGAGTTGCGGCTGTTGTGATCTCGTGGCAAGATGGTCTCAAGTTTTCTTTTTTATCTGCACATTGGTTGGAGCACCTTTCGCTAAGTGGAAAATAAATACTTATAGATTAAATAAATCACCCTGAACATCCATCTTAGAATGCTTCCTTATTTTTGATTTCAACTTCACACGTCACTGTGAAGTTTCACCCAATCGGGCCAGGAGTGTGAGTGTTTGTGTGTGTGAGCTTCGCTGTCGGGGCTGGTAATGAATAAAGATTAAAACAAACTTTCTCTACCTCCATCTAACTTTCACACACTCACATACCAGGCAAATAAACACCAACATCTCTCAGAAACTAACAGTTTATATACAGAGACAGGAAGCAACTCACTGTCACTCTCCATCATGTGATTATCAATCTCTAAAACTGAAAATGTAACCACCATGAACCTCAAAGTGGTGTCAGCTGAACTTACAGGTTACACAGCAGTCATAAATATTCCATGTGGAGTGCTGATGGCGATGAAGAAAGTTGATTTGTGGTGAATTCTGACATTTGAATATAATGTGTTAACAGCCTTTGTACATTAAGATGCATCCTGCAGTGATTACAAATAAAAGTATTTTCAAAATGAACACACTGTACATATTGACCTTGAAGTAAACAGGTGTTCATTTTTATTTCAATTTCATTGTAGTATCTTTTGTCATACATTTGTGTACTAAGAAAGGAAACAACACATGCACACAAATATGATATATTATATATATTTTAGTACAATCATGCTTAACAGATAAAACAAATGAAGTGAAAGAGAGACAACCCTTCTCACGCACTTTCAAAATGAATATTCCAAAAAGAAAACTTGGGTAGATGCATCATTCGAGTAGAAAAAATTAATAATATAACGCACAAAAATGTAACAAAATTACAAGGATGGAATGCACAATGCTACACGTACATGCTATTACCAAAAACGTTACTGTTAAATGTTCAGACTTTGGATCGTTTATACATCACAAAAGTCCTGACATCTGTGTAGATCGTCTCTTCTCTTTGATTCCTTCTCTCTGCTTTGCCAGCTTTCCTCCTGGTAAAGTTTGGTGTACAATAAACCAAAGAGTCCTCATCTCTCTGAGTGAAAAAATGTAACATGAGAAAGCAGATTCTAATACGTGCACATACAGATACATAACCATTGCAGGTATCTTTTATTTAGTAACAACATCATTATATACCTTACCTGCTGATTTTGCTGATTGTTACTGGCTGTTGCAGCATTTGTTTGCAGAGTGGCAGCAGCTGTTTTATTAAAAGAAATATTGAAAAAAAATAAACCGTTAAAGATGGATTTAACTTTATAGAAGATGCCTGATACTGTATGTTCTCACACACAGCACACATGTAAATCAAATGTTAGCTTTGGGGGAAACACTATTAGGTCGAGTAACGTCTCTTACCTTTGCAACAATCGCAGGATTTGTTCCTGACGGCATAAACAAGGACGGCTATAACAATCAGACTTATAGCCAGAGCAAAACAAGCCACAAAGAGAATTGTGTTGTCGTTCTTTGAATCACAGGTGTTGTCAACTGAAACATTGAATCAACATATAATTAACATTAAGAGTAATAAACATTTTAGATTATTAGATAACATGATCATATACATACCTCCAATGTTCATATTGACAAGATATCATTGACAAGATGATATAATGCATGTGGTACAATTGCTTTGTGATGCATGATCTAAATGGATTCAAAGTGAATCTGTATTAATGATTTGTATTGAAATGTTCTGCCGTTACCTTCAATGTCCAGTTTGGTTCCATTTCCAAATAATATCTCTCCACATGTGGCCACAGCGCAGTAATAAGTCCCGGCATCAGAGGAGCTGACTGTCTTAGAGAAGCTGTAGACACATTTCTGTGGAGAGTGAGCCTCAGGACTCTTCTCACATCCAGCACTGTTGTTTCTTTGTGCATGAATGACACTGGGACGAGATTCATCTGATCCAGCTATAAACCAGTACACAGTGTGTTCTCCTGGACACGTTTTCTTCTCAGAGTCTGAGAGGACTGAACACTGCAGAGTCACTGAGTCTCCTGGACGGACTGGATCAGATGGAGAGTCTTGAGTGACGGCAGTGATATCAGGTTCTGGTCCTGAGACATCAAAACAACAATAGTTAACATGTCATACTCAATTCAATGCTGATACATTATTGAATTCAATTTCAGAGGGCTTTACAATCTCTACAATATACAACGTCCTCTGTCCTTGGACCCACGCATCGGATCAGTAAATAGATTATAGACGGGTTGCTTAGGTTACAATGATCTATTCTTTAACAAAAGTCTGGTGACTTCTACATTAATATGAATATGCAGTGTTACAAAACATTCAAATACGTAACATTGCTGTTATACAACATGAATAATTTCTGTTGCTGTTTTTACCTTTAATCCTCAGAAATATTCCTTTTGTAAATGTCATGGTGCTGCGTCTCACTTTCATACAGTAGTAGACTGCAGTATCGCTGAACTGTGTTTTGTTAATATGCAGGACAAACTTTCCAGGTTCTTGTTTTGCTGTAATGTGACGAGTCTCCTTAACAACGTCGTAATTATTGGCTAATGTTCCTCCTAATATTTCAGGGAAGGTTTCAGAAACAAGCCTGATCCAGAATAAGTACGTTGAATGCCAAGAATGCTGGCGGGCACATGTTAGAGTGACATTTTGTCCAACACCAACAGTCTTTGTCTCAAAGATCCGATCTTCGGTGCATCCTGAAGATAAAATTAAAACAGAGTGATTAATAACAGAGATCATTCATATATCTTCTCTATATTATTGCATGAAAATGTAATTTTCAAATACTTATCTGGAGTAAATGTGACTTGAATACTTACGTCCCATTTTCAGCACGAGCAGTATTAAATATATGTTCATCATTTTCTCTTCTTTTCACATGAAGGACTGTAGTTAATTTAGATTGTATCCGAAGATGATTCACCTTAATAGAATCATATAAAGTGGGAGGGAATAATGTCAGAGCAATCTGATTGGCCTCTCGTGATGTTGGCTCTTCACTGTACTACCACAGCGGAAATATATCAACCAAAACCTTCCAACAAGTGTTGCTCGTGTTGTTTCATGTGTTTGCCATCTCACGTTACACATATTTTGTGTACATTTCTGCTGTGAAGAAAATCAACAACAACAAAAGCACATTTCTCATGGCCCTGATGCAATTTGATCTCAAAGGGAACTCTTTTCCCACGCTCCACTTTACCATCGTTCAATGTAATTTAAGGATTTCCACCTGCAGATTGGTCCATAGCACTAAACCAACAATCTCAGGACGGAATTATTTATCTCACCAATATCTTTGCTTGGCAACTACAGTATGATTAAGTAACTAAAACACATTGTTGATGTTTGGGAATATTGTGGTTAGGGTTACAAATAAAGACAAAGACAATTTTTACACCATGACGAGATGTAAGCTTCATTTAATTTCCCCAACGGCACAATAATATGAACTCAATTCAATCCTAAGACAATTCATGGGGTTCAAAATGTTGTTTTTGGCAATAACAGCATGTAAGTTACTGAATGTTAAGATATATAATATCCCTAACTCAAACATGGCATAGCTTTGTAGCTAATCTGCAGCTGAGGTGTACCTCCTCCAAAATGTACATGTCGTGGTGACGGCAGCAACACAGATGTACCACATCATGACATGTGATTGGTCAGCGTGGGCTGCTCGTGTTTTATCCCAAAACGTTTTCAGTGCTGGTCAAGATTGTTAATAGCAAAGACAACATTAAGGAAGTTACAAGTCCCAGTGAAACAGAAGTTGGAACATCTTTAGCTTCTTTACTGTGACATATTCCTCAGTGAAACGCAATATTTGAGCCGTGTACAGCTACAAGAAGGATTTAAATGAAATCCTCCACGTTTGATTGGACCACTAAAAAGTGGGTGGGCTCAGAATGAAGCACGTCACAGAGCTACAGAGGACTGTGGCTCTACACACACACAGATGCAGTGCCACAAACACTTCCAAATATAAAATGTGTCTGTTGTGGACACACGCACACACATCACACACGCACACACAGACACGCACACACATTACACATACTCACGAGTGAAACATGCAGCTCAAAGAACTCATGAGACGTGACTGGTCTTTGGTAAATATGTTCTCAGATGTACATGATGTGGCAGCAGGGCAGATGGAAACAGTATTAACACATTACCACTGTGTAGTGAAAACGGTCGACTCAAAGGTTATCGCTTTTCCTTTCATTTGCAGTGTGATGCACAGTGCATGTAGCGGACCTATACTCCTAAAGAATAAAACAAATGTACAGCAGTCCAATTGCGGGCAAAATGTAAACGATCAGTTTTAGTGGTTAAACTAAAATGAGCTTTCTGCTGCCTCTAGTAGCGTTTCCCCCTCTTGCACCACAAACCTCACTACATATCCTGTTGATACTCATAGGCTGTTCTCTTCCAAGTAAGCAGCTTCAGTGGCTGGTCAAAGGCAGAAACGGCTCGCCTGTCAGTGTAGCTGTTGCGTGTGGCTTTGCTTGTTGTTTTCAACGTAAATTGTCTTTACAAAGTGCTGTGAGACTGGAAAGACAGTGGTTGTCCCCACTAGATGTTTACTAATACATTATTTTGCAAACATTCCTGAACAAAAATGCACTTACAACATAATCACTGCCCAACACTGCACCAGACCGAAATCATGTCCTGCAGAATCACAAATTCATAGAGATATTGTGCTGAAAGCCAAATAAATGGTCCTGACATGTCACTTTAGAATGAATAACCAACATACACTGATAAACTAACCCAAAAAGAATTGGACTTTACAGAAATAAATGTAGTGAGCCCATGTAGCAAAAAGTTTTAAACAATAAATTCCTAATAATTGGGTACACTGTTGTGACAAGAGTTAGTTTTCTTTTGTGGTTTGCTGCCTGTACACATCAGTTACATGATGTTTGGTAGTCTTGTGTTAGTCAGGTCAGACAGCTTTGTAACAACCAGTCTCTTACAGAAAAGTCAGAATTGTTCAGGCTGTAATCAGCCTGTTAAAGGTGCAGATAGAAACTCAGAATACATGTTGAGCATCACTTATGCAGGAAAGGTAAAAGACATCAAATCAAGCTATTTATCCTTTGCTCCCTGAGGCAGAGTAAGCGTATCTTACTTATGGTCCATTAAGACGACGTTACATTTTATACTTTTTGAAAAATGAAAATGATTTTATTTTTTAACCTCAGCTTCATTATTATTGCGGATTTGTTGTTTTGTATATTTATCTTTAAACTATCATTCCTCACCTGAAATGCAGTGTAGTTGGTCTAACAATAAAGTAAAACAAAAATCCATCTGGATTTCATTAAAAGAGTAAATTATCATGAGTTTTGTTAATTTACGGTTATGAGCATTGTCTTCTTTTTAGCCAATCACTGTGACTTCTACTTTGTAAACCTTGATCACCTCGTGATCTTCATCTTCCATTTGGCAGGAAACACATCCGCTGTGCAACAGAAGGTTATCTACCACGATGATCGGAAGACTGACCGCTTTGATTCTTCTTGGTACAGTGTGTAAGTAGAACTTTAAAGATTATGATTGTTTAGATTTAACTGTGTTAAATTTGTTAAAATACAAGTCAAAGTAACAATCTTTCTTGAAGATGGTGTCTTCAGGAGACCCAGGATGTTACAGGAAGCCTCTCTGATACCATTTACTCTTGGTCTTGTTGTCACAGCTCTGACTATTAAAACTATTATTTTTAGGATGGTGACACAGAGGCACTGAACTACTCCATCACTGGATCTATCTACAATGAAAAGGAAGAAGAAGGAGAAAAACAAGTCAAAGGAATCAACGATCGGCACTGATTTCTGTTTGGGTGAAATCCACTGATTGTAAAAAAAAAGACAGTTCAGCTCTTTGTTAGATTTTGGAAAGCCAACATGTATTATATGGATAAAGTGTGTGTGAATGATTTTATCTTTACATGACATTAGTTGTGCATTGTTTATTTACATTTAAGGTTGGAATTATGTTTCTTCAAAGATACACAGAAATATTATACTCAAAATCCATGTGAGTACAAAAGACATGTGATGTGTGTTCAGAGGTGTCTGTGTGGCCTGAGTAGCGAGCTCCAGCCTTAACTTGTGTTTACTAATGTTGCTTTGTTGAAAGAAGAATGAATATATCTGTTGAGGCTTGGAATATTGACTGCATCATGAAACATTAATCAAAGTTTAAATAAGAAAGGATTATGTCAGAAATCTTCCAGAGTCATTCTTGAGAAAATCCATGTTGCTAAAAGAATATCCTGTGTGCACAATAAAGTAAGCTGTTTGCATCATACAATGTGAGCAAGTGGGTCTTATCCTGCTTTTAGCACTTAACCACGTATTCAATTAGTTTAATATTGATCTGCCGCCGTATCAACATATGGGCGTTCTAATTTGACAACTGATATTTTGAAAGCTGCTTTGCTACATTTTCAACGAGGCAAGTGGAATGCTAATTATTAATTTCACAATAAAAGCGTGCAGGAGTACTGCAGATAAAGGTGCAGGAGGAGTTTGGACACAGAAAGGTGATACTAAGGTTATGGACTGTTGGTCACAGATTGATCTGACTGCACTTGTCTGGGGTTAGCAGCTTTTCTTTAGGGGTCGTTGGTGAGAGAAGGGAAGTGCACCCAGATATCTGGAGCAAGAGAAGAACTTTTAGTTAACTTTCCCACATATACGAGACTCTCTAGAAAAAGGGATTTTTAATCTCAATGTCACTATTCTAGATAATTAAAGGTTAAAAAAATACTCATGTGTACGTAGAACAGATAACTGATATGATTCATAGAATTTGTGTGAAAATCATTCACTTTGGGCTTAGTTAAGGTAAATTCAGGTTTTGTAATCTTAGCGTGGCATACAAGGACAACTCCAATGTGAAATGAGAAGCAACAAGACAAATAAGTTTTGCCTCCTCATGATTATTGTAAATAGATCCGACAGATTTTGGTGACGTGTTGAATTTTAATTTGGCAAAATTAAAAAAGAACCTTCTGTTTTCGCAGCACAGCACGCTGACATTTAACGATTCTAAAATGGCAGATTATTCAATGATAACATTTTGATCATGGAGTGAGATAAAGGATGGTTAATATCTGGAAATTCGTTTTACGGAAATACTATTGTCATTGTTACTAAAATATTTACATTAATCGTAGGTCTGAGATGATCTCTCTAGAATGGAAGTCAGACGCTGTGCACAGACATCGTGACTGATGTCTTGTTTCCATTGTGTTCCTTCAACATACACAATACTACAAAAACATACAATACACTATAGCTCAATGTAACATTTTCACAACAACCCTCAAGGTAATGATAAACCACCTGCATTTATAAGTACAATACTAAAATCATTTTTATAGGAATCACAACACATTACTTATTCAAATACTGTCTTTATTTGCAAATATATTTAGACATACAGTATAGTTTTGTTGAGAGGCTTGATAGTGTGGAATGTAATCGTTTTTTATTTTGCACTGATTATTTAAAACAGTTTTAATATTTAGATGTCAAGTTAATTTAGGGTTAAGACATACTGTATGTCACATTGCTTTTCACTTGCAGGAATTATGAAAAATATATTTAATCATTTTTACATTTTTTACATTCTACTAGAATATCAACAAAAACCATTAAAACATGTCAAAATGAAACGTAAAACATTTTTCAAGGTTATCAAAGTAAAAGACTGTAACCGATATCAGATGTGAAGCAGCATATTAACAACAGTTTATACTAGCTTTAATTAGCAAATCCAGTAGATTGTTAATCTTTCACTAAAGTCCTGACATCAGTGTAGACGGTCTCTCCCTCTGCTGTTTTTACATTATTTCTCTCTGCTCTGCCAGTTTTCCTCTTGGTGAAGGTTGGTGCAGAATAAACCAACATGTCCTCATTTCTCTGAATAAATATGAAAAAACATATTTTAATTTCTATATATGTAGAGTGGAAAATGCCAATAACTTTTCCATAGTGATCTTTTCTTTATAAACCTTACCTGCTGACCTTGGTGGTCACCGCTGGCTGTTGCAGCATTTGTTTGCCGAGCTGTGTTATAAAATAAAAACAGAGATTTAGGATGAATGACCCTGAAGGTTAATTTACACATATCAGTTGTGTTAATTCTGGAAAGTTAGCTTTTGCAAGATACTGTTAGAAACTTATATTACCGTTGCAACAATCACATGTTTTCATCTTGATGGTATAAATCAGGAAGGCAATAACAATCAGACTCATAGCCAGAGCTGCAACTAGCAGAACCAGAACTGTGTTGGTCTTCAGCAAATCCCACATGTTGAGAGCTGAAAGTATATGAAAATGAGCAAATAATTGAAGTTAACAACTATTTTGACAAGATGATATAAGGCATACGGTACAATTGCTTTGTGATACATGATCTAAATTAATCTTGATTTATATGGAAATGTTCTGCCGTTACCTTCAATTTCCAGTTTTGTTCCGCTTCCAAATAATATCTCTCCACATGTGGCCACAGCGCAGTAATACGTCCCGGCATCAGAGGAGCTGACGTTCTTAGAGAAGCTGTAGACACATTTCTGTGGAGAGTGAGGCTCAGGACTCTTCTCACATCCATCACTGGTTCCATGTGCATAAATGACACTAGGATAAGATTCATCTGATCCGGCTCTGAACCAGAACACACTCTGTTCTTCTGGACACGTTTTCTCCTCAGAGTCAGAGAGGACTGAACACTGCAGAGTCACGGAGCCTCCTGGACGGACTGGATCAGATGTACGCTCTTGTATGACGGCAGTGATATTAGGTTCTGGTCCTGAGAAATACAAACATGATAATAATGCTTTAGTGAGCATTGAAGTACTTAAAACATGTTTTTATATATAATGGCACACACTTTCCTATTGATAATGGAAACATATACTATCTTTATACATACATGTTGGATAATTAAATTATGTAAACTACTTTTATAAATGTTTACCTCCAATTCTCAGAAATGTTCCTTTCAAAAGTATCACATCAAGTTGGTTCACTCTTAAACAGTAGTAAACTCCAGTATCGCTTAGCTTTGCTTCATGAATATGCAGGAGAAATGTTCCAGGTCCTTGTTTTAATGTAATGTGAGGAGTCGTATTAACACCATCATCATCAAAAATGTGTGTTCCTTTAAAGAATTCAGGTAAGTTTCCAGAAACAAGCCTGATCCAAAACAAGGTTGCTGTTTTCAGAGATGTATTGCGAACACAAGTCAAAGTCACATCTTCTCCAACACTCTTTGTCTCAATGATCAGATCATCTGTGCATCCTGAAAATATGAAGAGAAACATGGTTTTATGATTATTGACAGAGAAAGAATCAGGTATGTTCTGCTAAATTACTGTAAGAACATGACAATGATATAAATATACATCTGAAGTAAATCTGACATTGCTACATGTACTTACGCCCCACTCTGAGAATCAGCAGTAAATAAAATATGATCATCATTTTCTTGTTAATCCACTTGAGACTGCAGTTAAATTAGATCAAATTAGAAGATGATGTGTCTTAATGTAATCATATCATGTGGGAGGGAACAGTTTCAGAGCAATCTGATTGGCCTGTCATTATTTTCCAACCTAAACGAATGAAACAACACCAACAGCTCACTTTTGGTTCATGGTGGGTTTCTACAACTGACACTGACTAAATATGACATGATTTAATACTAATGTGAACCACAGTTATACAAAAACAATCTGGTTAAAAAATAATTCATTCACTCGTGTACTACCATATTTATGAGGGATGTAGCCTGGTTTCTAGAAACCCTAAACTAGATTGCTGGTGCATTCTTTTGTGGTTCATGGGGTGAGATGTTATCCCTGTCCAGGATGCACTAAGCCATTTCCTCCTCTCATGATTAAGGTGCAGTTAAAGTTAGGCAACAATAAAGACTTTGTAAGGTTATGATCATTGAAATGGCAAATTAACAAGATTTAAGGGGGAATCCAGCAATTAAGTATTACACTCCCAAAAAGTTGGAGAACTTACAAGAGATGGATTAAATTTGTGGTCAAAATTGAAGCAGCAGAGGCAAAGACATCATGATTCTTTGTTTCTACAATGAGTCAAGCTCCAAAAACACTGGATCCTACGTTTCCTTTAGTGCAACTCAAAAGAGTCTTTCATTAGAGCTTCACTGACTCGTATAAGTCTCTTAAACTTAAACGCTCCAGTTTGCAGTGCGGAATTTTTGTTATACATTTCTCTCCAAACCCACTGATGGATGTAAATGACAAATTGCAAACAAACCAGACTGAATTACTGCCACTCATTATGTTTGTGTGTTAGCTTACACATTTAAGGATTGTAGCATTTAGGCATCAAAACTGAGATCCAGTTGCTTTGTGCTAACTCATGGCTCTAACATGTCTAGCTTTAGGATTCGATTCGATTCCAAGTGTGCAAAAATTCAAAATGCTAACAGTTTGTCGGGATGCTGTCTAAAGAAGAGTGCCAAGCTCTAAATGTTTTACAATCCAGCGTCCCTGCCAATTTAACCCTTTGTTTGTGTAATCTTCACACAGTTGAGTGCTTGTATTTGTGCACATATTCAGCATATTACATGTCCTCTCTTTTCTGCAGTAAATGGCTCCTCTGTGTTAGACTGTTCCAACTCCTCCCCTCTGGTAGGCGCTACAGAGCACTGTACGCCAAAACCACCAGACACAGGAACAGCTTCTTTCCACTGGCCGTCACCCTCATGAACAATTAATCAGACATACTGCACTATTATCTGCACTAATACCCCAAATCCATTGTCCATTGTCATTGTTGTTGTTCTTAATGTTCATATATATTCTTGGATATATATTTATATTTATATTGTACATAGTAGGTAAATGTTAAAGTTTAGTTTCTCTGTTCTACTTTGTTGTCTTTAATGTCCTTGTTTTTATATTTTTCTTGTTTATTTGTATATTCTATGTATGTACGTTGAGAGCAATGTGCAAACCGGAGTCAAATTCCATATATGCGTATACATCAGGGCCAATGAAGCTGATTCTGATTCTAATTCTGACTGGATTTGATAACATGTGCCATTTGCTCTCTATTTACATCACCGCCATCTTTTAGTGAAAGTCAAGTGTTTCAACAAACGGTAGATTTACAATTAACCTTTTTTAAACTGGCTTGTCCCTTTGAATATGAATGCATGACACTTAATTTATCTGTAAATATGTAGGTCTATGTTTCTGAGCCAAACAGAAAATTCTACAACATTGTCTGCAGCACTCAGTTAATCAGGAATGTATTGATCAGTTTGATTTGTTTGCAGAAAAGAAGCATTCATCCATTTGCCATCACGATACACAGAGATAGAGACATGTTAAATGTTATGCACGCTAGCCAATTCAGATGTTCCACATCATCAATGATGACCCGCCCACTCCTGCCTGTCAGTCATATCAGCAGGAAGAGCACAGCGTACAGAGGAGGGCGGTTAAACCATCCCTCCTCTATACTCACATCACTTCTTTTCAGGGGGCTGGTGAGAGGCCGCAGCAGAGCTCCACTCTCACAGTATCACATTCACCTGGAGGCGATTTAAAGTTTCTGACCCGTATATATTTATCTGTCCAGTGTGAACCTGGGACAAAACCCCAAATAAAACAATATAATCAATAACAAGGTGATTATCATTAAACAATCCTGGGTCACTTTATTTGCAGCGGTTGACATCCTCACACTAACATTAAAATGCAGCCCAGTACAACACCACAAACTGCAGCGTTAAAATAATTATCAAAACAGCGTTAAGGTTTCCTGACAACTTGAAGGTTGTATGGAGAAAGAAATTAGAAAGACAACCTATCTATCTACAGTTTAGGACCGAAACTTCCGTCACACTTGTTAGACCAGCTCGTTGTGGTTTGTGGCCTTCATCAGGTTCAACGTATCGTTGACAACGAGCCAAAACACGCTTTGTACTTTCACACACAAACGGACAGAAATAGACACACATTCACAGTCACCACTGACAAACAAATGATGCGTGGAAACTTAAGCATTGCTGTAGCCGGGCCTCAAACTAATGTGTCAATACAAACCTACCTTTCTCTGTTTTAGCCTCAGGAAGCTCGGCTTGAACGATGTTTTACCTTTTAATAACACACTTGTTTTTATGATTGTTATTAATATCACATCAACTTACAGGAGTAGGTTAAGGGTTCAGGAGGGTCGGACAGATGCACCCAGTCACACTATGTCCTGACCATTTTTCATCACACTCCTCTGCAGTTTTGTGCTGTTCATTTGTAATTGCTGTCAGAGGGGGAGGTGCTCATCCTTCACTGGACCCCAGTGGTGGGCCATCAGGGCCTGCAAGGACTTCTCTGCTGGCCTAAACAGAATCACAAAGTTATAGCTATTTTATAATTTAATAATTTTTCTTAAATACACTACATGTATTATAATTTATAAAAATATTTTTCCCATTACCTTATTTTCTCATTGCACAGCTACTGTCTTCCTCAGTTGCTCTGCTTCCAGTGCAGCTTGTTTTAAGTAGAGTAGTAGTTTTAAGTTTATCCAATCAGATTTCACCTCTGTGTCTCTAGGTAAGAAGAGAGGCCTGAGGCCTGCAGACTCACAAGTGAATCCCTTTGCAGTTTAAGTGAATGGGGACGATATTGTTGATTGTCGTAGTGTTCAACCAATCAGATCTTTAGTTTGACATGTTGAGCGTATTCTTTGACGTGCCAGAGCCTGCTAGCTAGCCTAGCCATACGTGATTGGTCAGTGGGCTAGCCTGACATGTTGGGCATGTATCTGCACTCTGCAGTTAGTTTATTTGTAGGAGTTGAGCTTCATTTTTACACAAAACAAATAACCTGTTGGGGTTAGGGGTCGGACATTTGATTCTCTGTTTGGGCTTTTGTTTTCTTTTACAAAGCAGGAATTATGGTCTGGAGAAATGGGGGTTGTGTGGCGATTACTTTAGCCATGCTTGAATCTACCTAAACGCTGCGGGGAGAGTTTGTAGCGTGTGTGCTGCTGTTGGTTTTCCTGCTAAGCTAGTTTAGCATAGCGGGCCTCCCAGAACACACGTGCCTCACCAGGGTACAATGTTGTTCTTCTGTGGTGGGCGTGTCAGACAGCACGTTGCCTGTTACATCGGGTGGGAACATCATATTCCCCACAATTTAGGCCATGCATTTTCCAAATGCAATATTCAAACGTATTGTTCGGTTCGTAATGCTTACCGAACCGTGAGCCTCGTACCAAACGGTTGAATACGATACGTGTATTGTTCAGGGACGTGCGGTCAGGGGAGGCAGGGGAGGCAGAGCCTCACCTGTCATCATGAAAAGTAAAAAACAAATAATGATAAAATAAAATAAAAATGAATATTTATCTACTGATCTGTGGTATAAATGTAATTTATGTATGATTCCCATCATTTCAAGCATTTTTGTAATCAAAATCGCTGAATTTGCGCATTTCCTGTTCAAACAGAGAGGAGACGCGAGGTGAGGCAGCGACAAGCTGTGCCTCACCTCAGATTGCACAATCCCTCACAAACTGGGTTGAACGCGTGCCTTTTGCTTTCTCATTGTTTGTCACCACTGTAATATTTGTTGACACTTGTATTATATGTCCTTTCTTTCCATAGAATAGGTCATGTATTTCACGTATGTGTAGAACATATTTAGTCTTGCTAATCTGACAGAAACCGCAGTGAAAAAGCACAGAGGGGAGGCAAACAGTACCTCTGCCTCAATGAAGGAGGCGTGCGAGAGCCCACGGGTCGGGGTTATGCTGAGCACGCTCTTCTTCTACACTTCTCTTCGTCCTATATTTAGCTTTGACCGCAATAATGGAAGAATCTATAGCTAAGCTTAAACATTTTTCAAAGCTGGACTTTCAATCGAAACGTGAAATGATAAATGATGGGAGACCAATACCGGAGCTAAAAAGTTTGCTTCAAACGACGGGACAGAAGATAACTCGCTCTTTTCAAACGGAGTGGTATGATCGAAAAGACTGGCTGTGTGTCTGTGCTACAAGAAACCGCCTTTACTGCTTTCCCTGTCTTCTGTTCTCAACGTGGGACAATGTCTGGACTAAATCAGGATTTTGTGACTTGAAAAATCTACCAAGAAGCCTCAGCAAACATGAAAGATCAACTACTCACATTCAAAGCCAAATTGCTTTGAAAACTTTTGGAACCTCGAGAATAGATTTGGCTTTGGACGAACAGCAGAGACTAAATATTAGCATCCACAATGCTAAGGTAAAGGAAAACCGAGAGATTTTAAAAGACCTCATTAATGCAACCTGCTTCCTAGCCAAACAGGAACTGGCATTTCGTGGTAACGATGAGAGTTCAAGCTCTTCTAATCGTGGCAACTATGTAGAACTATTACATGCATTTGCTGAGAAAGATGAAAGATTAGCTAGACATTTGGAGACATCCACTGTGTTTTCTGGCTTGTCAAACAGAATACAGAACAATTTAATCGAAGCAGCCGGTGAGGTGATTAGAAATTATATCAAAAAGGAGATTAATGCAGCCTCATTTGTTGCTGTAGAAGTAGACGAGACAATGGATGTCACAAGCAAAGCCCAGATCTCTGTCATTTTGCGTTATGTGGCTAAAAGTGAGGTGGCCTGTGAACTGAGGGAAGCGTTTTTGGGATTTGATGATGTGAGTGATGACAGACGAGCCCCTGCCATAGCCGAGTATGTCTTGGGAGTGTTGGAGAAATACAAGCGTGTCGAAAAGCTGGTAGCTCAGACTTATGACGGAGCAGCTGTGATGTCATCAGAGCTTAATGGGGTGCAGGCCAGGATTAAAGAAAAGGTGCCTGAGGCCATGTTTACTCACTGTTACGCACACAAATTGAACCTGGTGCTCTTGCATTCAGCAAGATGCATGCCTGAGTGTAGAACTTTTTTTAAAACACTTGAGGGACTAGCGGCATTTTTCAGTAAGTCCACGAAGCGCACCCACTTATTGGATGATGTTGTGAAGCGACGTCTACCAAGAGCAGCACCCACGAGATGGAGCTCAAATTCAAGACTGTTGCAGACAATAAGCATGTACCAATCTGATCTGCGTGCTGTATTCCGTATTATGAGAGAAAATCCAGATAGTTGGGATAATGACACCCTAATGATGGCCGCTGGATATGAGCGGTAGCTGTCAAAGGCATCAACGTGCTTTTTCATTATGGCATATGAGGACATTTTCAGTGCAACCGATGCACTCTCCAGAGTGCTGCAAAACAAAGTAATGGACATTGGATTTTGTTGTGCACGAATCCGCGACACAATTGGATTTGTGGAACGCCAGAGACAAGAGTTTAACAGTTTCTATGAGCGATTTGAACAGAAATGTGCCACGCTCGGGACGACAGATAGTGTCCGAAGTCAAAACTCAGTCAGAGATGAGAGGAAACGAATGTTTTATAACATTCTGGACAATGTAAGTGTTCAACTGAAAGCTAGGTTTGATCATTTTGGTGAGCTAGCTTTCCTTGGTTTGGTCGATTGTACAAAATTTAATGAAATGTCACAACATTTTGATGACACCAAACTGCAGAGCCTGTCAAAATATGCCAGGTTCTTTGACTTTGTGAGACTAAAGGCTGATCTCATCGGACTATATAACTCACAAACAGTGAGGGATGGATGTAAATCCCCTGGACAGCTTCTCGGCTTTTTGGCCCAGAAGGATCTGATGCAGACTGTTCCTGAGGCAACAAAGTTACTCCAGCTGGTGCTCACTATACCGGCTACAACAGTGTCTGTGGAAAGGTCATTCTCTGCTTTGAAAAGACTCAAAACATACAGTCGGAATCGGACTGACCAAGGACGACTTTCATCCCTGGCAATGATCTCCATTGAGACGGAGAGACTTCTAAAACTGAAAGAAGATAAGGAGGACTTTTACAACAAAGTCACGGAGATTTTTGTCCAGAAGGATAGACGTTACAAGTAAAGGTAAGACCATGCATACGCTGCAGTAACCTATTTTTTATTTGTATTGAATGAGTATGAATTGTGGAATTGTGATGGCAAATTAAAAGCACACGGAGGGTGCAGAGGAAATGCGCTCTTTCTCTCAGCCGCTATAAATTGAACGTTCTTGCTTGTTATAAATATGAAAAACAACCAGTAGTCAATGTGCAAGCTGCCAATTGAATGGTGATTTAAGCTACTCTATTGGGTTCATATATTTGTAAATCTGACTCTTAAAGAGTCAGTGCCTCACCAGCCACGAACCTCACCGCACGTCACTGGTATTGTTACACCCCTAGAAACAAATACTAACCTGTAGCTGTGGCGTCATAATGAGGTTATTAGGAGATGGCTCAACTGTGGTAGGACAGCACTGAAGGCCCAGGTATAAAATACACGGCCCACCACTGTATACAGTACTATAGCTCAATGTAACTTTTTCACAACAACGCTCAAGGTTATGATATACCACCTGAACTTATAGGCACAATCCTAAAATCATTTTTATAGGAATCACAACACATTACTTATTCAACAACTGTCTTTATTTGCAAATAGATTTAGACATACAGTATAGTTTTGTTGAGAGGCTTGATAGTGTGGAATGGAATTGTTTTTTCTTTTGCCCTGATTTTTTAAAACACTTAATATTTAGATCTCAAGTTAATTTAGGGTTAAGACGGACTGTATGTCACATTGCCTTTCACTTGCAGAAATTTAATCTGTAAAATGTAATTCTTTTTTCATTTTTTTCATTAGATGAACCCTGTGGATTTTATTCATGCAAATTCTATTTTCAACGTAATCAGTACATTTTTTTGTCCAGGACTAAATGTGAGCACATTGTGCTGAAAAGTCTTCAAAACAATGAAAAGTTAAAATTAATGGATTTTAAGAGTGGTAAGAGATCAGCATGAGCAAAAACAATAAGCAATAAAAAAGGATTATGCTGCTTGAGCCTCCTGGTTTATTTCTGTAAAAGTATTGAACTAGTTTCTACTGCGCTGCAAACATTTAATAAGAAAATCAATCAATCTCCCAAAATAAACCAATTATGACTAGACATTATCAATGAAATTATGCCATTATAAAAGAAAAGAAAACTTTTGAACAGACTGAAAACGGTACAGTTTAGCATTGATACATATAGGAGAAGTTTACAGCCTTAAAACTGCACATCAGACGAAACACACAGATGGAAACCTTCCTCAACCCTCTGACTCTTTTAAGGTCGGTAGTAGAATATGGGAAAATATTTGAGGAAACTTCGTCAAAGATTTAATAAACAATGCATAAAATTAAACAAGAATTAAGAGATATGAGATGCTGTAGAATATCAACAAAAGCCATTAAAACATGTCAAAATGAAACGTAAAACATTTTTCAAGGTTATCAAAGTAAAAGACTGTAACCGATATCAGATGTGAAGCAGCATATTAACAACAGTTTATACTAGCTTTAATTAGCAAATCCAGTAGATTGTTAATCTTTCACTAAAGTCCTGACATCAGTGTAGACGGTCTCTCCCTCTGCTGTTGTTACATTCTTTCTCTCTGCTCTGCCAGTTTTCCTCTTGGTGAAGGTTGGTGCAGAATAAACCAACATGTCCTCATTTCTCTGAATAAATATGAAAAGATATTATAAAAAAGCATATTTTAATTTTTATATATGCAGAGTGGAAAAAAAAGTCCAATAACTTTTCCATAGTGATCTTTTCTTTATAAACCTTACCTGTTGACCTTGGTGGTCACCGCTGGCTGTTGCAGCATTTGTTTGCCGAGCTGTGTTATAAAATAAAAACAGAGATTTAGGATGAAAGACCCTGAAGGTTAATTTACACATATCAGTTGTGTTAATTCTGGAAAGTTAGCTTTTGCAAGATACTGTTAGAAACTTATATTACCGTTGCAACAATCACACGTTTTCCCCTTGATGGTATAAATCAGGAAGGCAATAACAATCAGACTCATAGCCAGAGCTGCAACTAGCAGAATCAGAACTGTGTTGGTCTTCTGCAAATCCCACATGTTGAGTGCTGAAAGTATATGAAAATGAACAAATAATTGAAGTTAACAACTATTTTGACAAGATGATATAAGGCATATGGTACAATTACTTTGTGATACATGATCTAAATTAATCTTGATTTATATGGAAATGTTCTGCCGTTACCTTCAATTTCCAGTTTTGTTCCGCTTCCAAATAATATCTCTCCACATGTGACCACAGCGCAGTAATAAGTCCCGGCATCAGAGGAGCTGACGTTCTTAGAGAAGCTGTAGACACATTTCTGTGGAGAGTGAGGCTCAGGACTCTTCTCACATCCATCACTGGTTCCATGTGCATAGATGACACTAGGATAAGATTCATCTGATCCGGCTCTGAACCAGAACACACTCTGTTCTTCTGGACACGTTTTCTTCTCAGAGTCAGAGAGGACTGAACACTGCAGAGTCACGGAGCCTCCTGGACGGACTGGATCAGATGTACGCTCTTGTATGACGGCAGTGATATCAGGTTCTGGTCCTGAGAAATACAAACATGATAATAATGCTTTAGTGAGCATTGAAGTACTTCAAAAATGTTTGTATATATAATGGCACACACTTTCCTATAAACTATGGAAACATGTACTATCTTCATACATACATGTAGGATAATTAAATTATGTAAACTACTTTTATAAATGTTTACCTCCAATTCTCAGAAATGTTCCTTTCAAAAGTATCACATCAAGTTGGTTCACTCTTAAACAGTAGTAAACTCCAGTATCGCTTAGCTTTGCTTCATGAATATGCAGGAGAAATGTTCCAGGTCCTTGTTTTAATGTAATGCGAGGAGTCGTATTAACACCAACATGATTAAAAATGTGTGTTCCTTTAAAGAATTCAGGTAAGTTTCCAGAAACAAGCCTGATCCAAAACAAGGTTGATGTGTCCAGAGTTGTAATGCGAGCACAAGTCAAAGTCACATCTTGTCCAACACTCTTTGTCTCAATGATCAGATCATCTGTGCATCCTGAAAATATGAAGAGAAACATGGTTCAGTGATTATTAACAGAGAAAGAATCAGGTATGTCCTGCTAAATTACTGTAAGAACATGACAATGATATAAATATATATCTGAAGTAAATCTGACATTGCTACATGTACTTACGCCCCACTCTGAGAATCAGCAGTAAATAAAATGCGATCATCATTTTCTTGTTAATCCACTTGAGACTGCAGTTAAATTAGATCAAATTAGAAGATGATGTGTCTTAATGTAATCATATCATGTGGGAGGGAACAGTTTCAGAGCAATCTGATTGGCCTGTCATTATTTTCCAACCTAAACAAATGAAACAAAACCAACAGCGCACTTTTGTTTCATGGTGGGTTTCTACAACTGACACTGACTAAATATGACATGATTTAATACTAATATGAACCACATTCATACAAAAACAATCTGGTTAAAAGAAAAGTATTTTTCATTCACTCGTGTACTACCATATTTATGAGGGATGTAGCCTGGTTTCTAGAAACCCTAAACTAGATTGCTGGTGCATTCTTTTGTGATTCATGGTGTGAGATGTTATCCCTGTCCAGGATGCACTAAGCCATTTCCTCCTCTCATGATTAAGGTGCAGTTAAAGTTAGGCAACAATAAAGCCTTTGTTAAGGTTATGATCATTGAAATGGCAAATTAACAAGATTTAAGGGGGAATCCATCAATTATGTATTACACTCTCAAAAAGTTGGAGAACTTAAAAGAGATGGATTAAATTTGTGGTCAAAATTGAAGCAGCAGAGGCAAAGACATCCTGATTCTTTGTTCCTACAATGAGTCAAGCTCCAAAAACACTGGATCCTACGTTTCCTTTAGTGCAACTCAAAAGCGTCTTTCATTAGAGCTTCACTGACTAGTATAAGTCTCTTAAACTTAAACGCTCCAGTTTGCAGTGTAGAATTTTAGTTATAAATTTCTCTCTAAACCCACTGATGGATGTAAATGACAAATTGCAAACAAACCAGACTGAATTACTGCCACTCACTATGTTTGTGTGTTAGCTTACACATTTAAGGATTGTAGCATTTATGCATCAAAACTGAGATCCAGTTGCTTTGTGCTAACTCGTGGCTCTAACATGTCCAGCTTTAGGATTCGATTCAAATTGATTCCAAGTGTGTAAAAATTCGAAATGCTAACAGTTTGTCGGGATGCTGTCTAAAGAAGAGTGCCAAACTCTAAATGCTTTACAATCCAGCGTCCCTGCCAATTTAAGCCTTTGTTTGTGTTTTCTTCACACAGTTGAGTGCTTGTATTTGTGCACATATTCAGCATATTACATGTCCTCTCTTTTCTGCAGTAAATGGCTGCTCTGTGTTAGACTGTTCCAACTCCTCCCCTCTGGTAGGCGCTACAGAGCACTGTACGCCAAAACCACCAGACACAGGAACAGCTTCTTTCCACTGGCCGTCACCCTCATGAACAATTAATCAGACATACTGCACTATTATCTGCACTAATATCCCAAATCCATTGTCCATTCTCATTGTTGTTGTTCTTAATGTTCATATATATTCTTGGATATATATTTATATTTATATTGTACATAGTAGGTAAATGTTAAAGTTTAGTTTCTCTGTTCTACTTTGTTGTCTTTAATGTCCTTGTTTTTATATTTTTCTTGTTTATTTGTATATTCTATGTATGTACGTTGAGAGCAATGTGAAAACCGGAGTCAAATTACATATATGCGTATACATCAGGGCCAATAAAGCTGATTCTGATTCTCATTCTGAGTAAGAAGAACAAAGAACAGCACTGAAGGCTTTATTTTTCTGTTGACCAGTAAAGAACCATGAAAACCGGAAGAAACTGTCAGAGAAGGTGAATTGTGTCACCTGTGTGCATGTGATTAAAATCAAAATATTGCTGCACATCGCGACTTTAAAATACACACATGCAGTCAATAAGACCGATCTCTTTTCTTCAGATCGGATTCAAACTTCAAAATGTACTGGTACAAGCAGTATCTTGGATATATGGTCCAACCAGTCGCTGCAATAGTTTTTGGGAGAATGACAGTTTGTGAGCAATTTAACAACTCATGGTTCACAGCAACAACAGGGAACACTCAGTGTTTGTGCCATGTTTTTATTGCATGGAAATGATTTACATTATAACTCCTCTTCATTTATTTTTAACTGAATCACACAGATCGTAATCAGTAGAAATCTTTCTATGTGAAACAAAGTCTATGCTCATGTTTTATCACGGTAAAGACGACAGAGTAAAGGACTAGAAGTATCACATTTGACAAAGACAAAGTGTGTGTGACAGTAAAGTATCAGTGGGACGGTCTAAAACAAAACATTTAATCCAGATATACATGAAATGCTAAATATTACATAATAGCCACATACAACAGTCTTTAACTTTAAAAAGAATAACATCAGCTATCACATACGGTACCAACTGATCTCAAACAGTCCACTTAACATGCTAATCCAACCCAAAAGCCTTCACAGCAGCATAGATCTTCTCTCTCTCCGCTGCTTTTGCGTTCCTCGTTCCACCACTGCCAGATTTCATCACGGTAAAGACGACAGTAGAATAAATCCATGTGTCTTCATTTCTCTGAGGAAATGTATTGCACATGATGTAAGATGACAAATACCAATAAAATACCAATAGTGATTTTGGATAAGTTGATCTTACCTTTAAATTCCTTTTTGCAACATTTTCAAGCAGAGAAACAGCAGCTACATTATGAAATAAACAAAAAGAATATAAAGAGATACAAATGGATACGGATGCACCAGTTTGTTACAACACTTATGATAAAATATAAATACATATATGCATGTGTGTGAGAGATAGAGGGGTAACTTTTATTACCTTCATTATTGCAATAATCACACTTGTTTTTCTTGGTGGCGTAAATGAGGACGGCTGCAACATTCACACTTATAGTAAAGACAGCACACAGCAGGACCAGAAATATACCGTCACCAAAGGACCACCAGCCGGTTTCTGAAACATGAAAACAAACAATGACTTTTAGTAAAACTAAATGAAAATGTAATTCCTCCAAAGAGGATTTTACTTGTTTCAAGTATTTCCCTACAATCAATCTGTATGGATTATTCTTTGACTTCTGACCAAGACTAACACTTAAATATGCACATTTCCATAATAAACTAATTTACCACACAGACTTGCCAGTGGGTTGTAATTAATAACTTATGATCTACAGCAAAATATTATTAAAACCTACAGAGCCTTATTTTCTTTCATCCAGTCATTAACATGTGAAGATGAATTGCAAGAAACATGTTTCAAATGATGCCCAAGAAATTCAGAATATCTCCATTTGATGTAATGGTGCAGCCATAAAAACACACTATTGGGTTAAAACAAGCTATTACAGAATATACAGTATATCGTGCTGTAAAACAGTGTGGAGAAAGATGATTTTCCAACCTTCAAAGCATGTGAGGTGGCAATAAAAGGGAAAAAACAAGTTTACCAGAAGTGAATTACCTTCAATTTCCAGTTGTCTTCCGTTTCCAAATAATATCTCTCCACATGTGGCCACAGCGCAGTAATAAGTCCCGGCATCAGAGGAGCTGACGTTCTTAGAGAAGCTGTAGACACATTTCTGTGGAGAGTGAGGCTCAGGACTCTTCTCACATCCATCACTGGTTCCATGTGCATAGATGACACTAGGATAAGATTCATCTGATCCGGCTCTGAACCAGAACACACTCTGTTCTTCTGGACACGTTTTCTTCTCAGAGTCAGAGAGGACTGAACACTGCAGAGTCACGGAGCCTCCTGGACGGACTGGATCAGATGTACGCTCTTGTATGACGGCAGTGATATTAGGTTCTGGTCCTGAGAAATACAAACATGATAATAATGCTTTAGTGAGCATTGAAGTACTTAAACAATGTTTGTATATATAATGGCACACACTTTCCTATTGATAATGGAAACATGTACTATCTTTATACATACATGTTGGATAATTAAATTATGTAAACTACTTTTATAAATGTTTACCTCCAATTCTCAGAAATGTTCCTTTCAAAAGTACCACATCAAGTTGGTTCACTCTTAAACAGTAGTAAACTCCAGTATCGCTTAGCTTTGCTTGATTAATATGCAGGAGAAATGTTCCAGGTCCTTGTTTTGTTGTAATGCGAGGAGTCGTATTAACACCATCATAATCAAAAGTGAATGTTCCTTTAAAGAATTCAGGTAAGTTTCCAGAAACAAGCCTGATCCAAAACAAGGTTGTTCCTTCCAGAGATGTATTGCGAACACAAGTCAAAGTCACATCTTGTCCAACACTCTTTGTCTCAATGATCAGATCATCTGTGCATCCTGAAAATATGAAGAGAAACACGGTTCAGTGATTATTGACAGAGAAAGAATCAGGTATGTCCTGCTAAATTACTGTAAGAACATGACAATGATATAAATATACATCTGAAGTAAATCTGACATTGCTACATGTACTTACGCCCCACTCTGAGAATCAGCAGTAAATAAAATACGATCATCATTTTCTTGTTAATCCACTTGAGACTGCAGTTAAATTAGATCAAATTAGAAGATGATGTGTCTTAATGTAATCATATCATGTGGGAGGGAACAGTTTCAGAGCAATCTGATTGGCCTGTCATTATTTTCCAACCTAAAAATATGAAACAACACCAACAGCGCACTTTTGTTTCATGGTGGGTTTCTACAACTGACACTGACTAAATATGACATGATTTGATTTGATACTAATGTGAACCACAGTTATACAAAAACAATCTGGTTGAAAATATTTCATTCACTCTTGTACTACCATATTTATGAGGGATGTAGCCTGGTTTCTAGAAACCCTAAACTAGATTGCTGGTACATTCTTTTGTGATTCATGGGGTGAGATATTATCCCTGTCCAGGATGCACTAAGCCATTTCCTCCTCTCATGATTAAGGTGCAGTTAAAGTTAGGCAAAAATAAAGACTTTGTAAGGTTATGATCATTGGAATGGCAAATTAACAAGATTAGAGGGGGAATGACATTTCCAAAAAGTTGGAGAATTTACAAGAGACGGATTAAATTTGTGGTCAAAATTGAAGCAGCAGAGGCAAAGACATCCTGATTCTTTGTTTCTACAATGAGTCAAGCTCCAAAAACACTGGATCCTACGTTTCCTTTAGTGCAACTCAAAAGCGTCTTTCATTAGAGCTTCACTGACTAGTATAAGTCTCTTAAACTTAAACGCTCCAGTTTGCAGTGTAGAATTTTAGTTATACATGTCTCTCTAAACCCACTGATGGATGTAAATGACAAATTGCAAACAAGTCCAATATGAATGTTTCTCCAAAAGAGAACCAGACTGAATTACTGCCACTCATTATGTTTGTGTGTTAGCTTACACATTTAAGGATTGTAGCATTTATGCATCAAAACTGAGATCCAGTTGCTTTGTGCTGACTCATGGCTCTAACATGTCCAGCTTTAGGATTCGATTCCAAGCGTGTAAAACATGCAAAACAATTACCGGTAAATTCAAAATGCTAACAGTTTGTCGGGATGCTGTCTAAAGAAGAGTGCCAAACTCTAAATGCTTTACAATCCAGCGTCCCTGCTAATTTAAGCCTTTGTTTGTGTTTTCTTCACACTATTGAGTGCTTGTATTTGTGCACATATTCAGCATATTACATGTCCTCTCTTTTCTGCAGTAAATGGCTCCTCTGTGCTAGACTGTTCCAACTCCTCCCCTCTGGTAGGCGCTACAGAGCACTGTACGCCAAAACCACCAGACACAGGAACAGCTTCTTTCCACTGGCCGTCACTCTCATGAACAATTAATCAGACATGCTGCACTATTATCTGCACTAATATCCCAAATCCATTGTCCATTGTCATTGTTGTTGTTCTTTATGTTCATATATATTCTTGGATATATATTTTTATTTATATTGTACATAATAGGTAAATGTTAAAGCTTAGTTTCTCTGTTCTACTTTGTTGTCTTTAATGTCCTTGTTTTTATATTTTTCTTTTTTATTTGTATATTCTATGTATGTACGTTGAGAGCAATGTGAAAACCGGAGTCAAATTCAATGTATGACTACGCAAATTCTACAACATTGTCTGCAGCAGTCAGTTAATCAGGAATGTATTGATCAGTTTGATTTGTGTGCAGAAAAGAAGCATTCATCCATTTGCCATCATGATACACAGAGATAGAGACATGTTAAATGTTATGCACGCTAGCCAATTCAGATGCTCCACATCATCAATGATGACCCGCCCACTCCTGCCTGTCAGTCATATCAGCAGGAAGAGCACAGCGTACAGAGGAGGGCGGTTAAACCATCCCTCCTCTATACTCACATCACTTCTTTTCAGGGGGCTGGTGAGAGGCCGCAGCAGAGCGCCACTCTCACAGTATCACATTCACCTGGAGGCGATTTAAAGTTTCTGACTCGTATATATTTATCTGTCCAGTGTGAACGAGGGACAAAACCCCAAATAAAACAATACAATCAATAACAAGGTGATTATCAATAAACAATCCTGGGTCACTTTATTTACAGTTGACATCCTCACACTAACATTAAAATGCAGCCCAGTACAACACCACAAACTCCAGCGTTAAATAATTATCAAAACAGCGTTAAGGTTTCCTGACAACTTGAAGGTTGTACGGAGAAAGAAATTAGAAAGACAACCTATCTATCTACAGTTTAGGACCGAAACTTCCGTCACACTTGTTAGACCAGCTCGTTGTGGTTTGTGGCCTTCATCAGGTTCAACGTAGCGTTGACAACGAGCCAAAACACGCTTTGTACTTTCACACACAAACGGACAGAAATAGACACACATTCACAGTCACCACTGACAAACAAATGATGCGTGGAAACTTAAGCATTGCTGTAGCCGGGCCTCAAACTAAGGTGTCAATACAAACCTACTTTTCTCTGTTTTAGCCTCAGGAAGCTCTGCTTGAACGATGTTTTACCTTTTAATAACACACTTGTTTTTATGATTGTTATTAATATCACATCAACTTACAGGAGTAGGTTAAGGGTTCAGGAGGGTCGGACAAACGCACCCAGTCACGCTATGTCCTGACCATTTCTCATCACACTCCTCTGCAGTGTTGTGCTGTTCATTTGTAATTGCTGTCAGAGGGGGAGGTGCTCATCCTTCACTGGACCCACTCTGGTCTATTTGTCTATGCAGAATTTTTAACCTTGATCTTAAGTTAAGTTTGCCTGATTATCTGCAAATAGGTGAGCCAGCCTTGCTTAAGTATGTGGTGCAGTGACAGACTCAGGTGGTGAATAAATCTGCAGATTAAAACAAAACACGCAAATATGCATCTGTGATATTTTAAGACTGCACATGCATACGGTCGTAGATGGTTGCATCTTAAAAACATGAAGGATAGACAGTATCTATACTTTAAATGAACACAGCAACAAGTAAAAATAAAACAATAAGTTTGCCTGCTGAAGCTTATTGTAGCTCTTCCCTCACTACACATCCTGTTGAATAGTCTGTTGATAGCAAACAGCCTTGAAGGTGGTCAAAGGGTGCAAAAGTGGCCCACCACAGCTTCAGTCTGTCAGTGCAGCTGTTGCATGTGGCATTGCTTGCTCCTCTCGCTACATGCAGAAGGGATTTACAAAGTGCTGTGAGACCAGACAGATTGACGGGTTTATTCAATTGAGTAGTTGTCCCCTTACATTTTTTACATTGTATATGTTTTAAAATGGAAATTAATTGTGTCTACAACATATAATGCTCAGTATGTGTTTTTGTTGGCCATACTTTGCTCTACAGTTGAGGGAAGTTGTGGTGGACAGCTACACAGCAGTTCACTGGTGAAAAACACTGACAGTCTATTTGATCCTTCTCACTTTGTGTCTTAATGTGCATTTCAAAGCAGACATTTAGACTTGTGAAACACACAAGTGTAACTAGTAACATCATTCATTAAATGGGCCTGTCCTTAATGTTATTGGTTTTACTAGTGCTTTTTGTGCTAAAACAAATCAAAGTATCTGTTATTAAAAAAAGAGGAAATGATAAGCAAACTGTCACGAATTCCCCTTCATATTAGTTTGTTTTCATCCTGTCTGCTTGTTTTCTTAACTCTCCTGTCATTTCAGATCCTACCATTCACACCCGATCATCTCTCATTCCCCTCACCTGGTCCTCCACACCCATCTCACCTGCAGCCCATTCCCTCATTAGCCCTCACTATGTAGGTCCCCTCACTTGCACTTGTTCCCTGCCAGATTGTCTTGTGTGTTATTGCCAAGTTCTCAGCGTACCTTTATATTGTTCATGATCTGCCTGTTTTCGACCTTGGATTTCTCCCTGCCCCTTATTAGATTTGTTCGCTTGTTTGACTGACCTCCCGGTTTTGACCCTGCCTGAACTCTAGTAAAAGAACTGAACTTGTATCTTGTCTCTGAGTTGTGCTTTTGGGTTTCTAGTGTCTGTAATCCTTACACAAACAGCTATTTCAGAGTGCTTGCAAGATCATCAGGATTCAGATCAGTTTGAATAAGTCCATTGTCCATTATGAGTTGATAAAACTGCAATGCTTTATCATAATTACAAATTGTACATTCACATGAGCCCTCTTTCTCCCACTTTAACCAGTGACATTTTCTTTGTGGCTTTGGCCACATTTCGTCTCACCTTTCTCCACAACTGTCATTAAAACCTGCAGGCTATGCTGTAGCTAATGTTATTTCAAAAGTCCTCCTTTTCACCTCTTAGTGTTGATTGGATGTCCAAATTTAGACAATTATCAAAACATTGGAATCCAGCTCCAGGATGAGTTTAGCCTAGCTTAGCACAAACACAGGAAGTAAAACATCTAGCCTACATTGAAAGAGGAAAATGCTGTCTCATTTACATGTCGGATGTCATTAGCAAACAAGCTAGCCAGCAATATACCCAAAAATTCATTGAGGCTTAGTTCAGTTACCAAAGTGCGTGAGGCAGCAGGATCACTGTAAAACTGGACTTCAGCCGTTAGGCCGAGCAGTGTGTCAGTAAATGGCTCCAGTGTGAACTGTTTATAAAGCCACTGATTTTTTCGCAAGAATCCACCTTGTCAGGCTTCAAGCAATGCGTTTTTGTCCAAACCATTCTGGTTCAGAACAATCAGCATCCTGAGAGGAGCTAGCGGCGGCAGCCACGGGCGTGTTTTAGGTCTTTGTGACGCGACAAAAGCTGCTACAGCATCAGTTATATTAATGTAATTCTGAATAGGGGCTTGGCCCCGTTACATCAGATCTGGAGAGTATTTCTTCAGTGAAAGAACAAAGTACAGCGCTGAAGACTTTTCTCGAAGGAGAGGGTGTTTGTTCCTGACTGACGGTGATACACAGATGGTTCATCCAATCACCTGCTGAGTACTTTGTTTTTGTTCTGTGTAACAAACCATCTGCCACTCCAAGTTAATTTGAAATTATGGAATTGTCTTGCAAAAACAAATATAAAATGTGTATTGTGTCACCTGTGTGCATGTGCATGTGATTAAAATCAAAAATATTTCTCCACATCGTGACCGATAAGACCGATTTTGCTGTTGTTGAAAGACTTTCAGTACTTGTTCTTAAATAGGCCAAAAAAACACAAAAAATGGTTATCACAGAAACAATAAATGTAGTCATGCAGTCTGAATAAAGACACTGCTTTGAAAATACAACAAATACTCAGAACATGTAGATTTCCTATCTAATGAAAATAGACCAAAGGTTGAAAAAATGAAGGGGGACGGTCATTTTCTATGTTTCAGCCAATCATTCTACTTTGTAAACCTTGATCACCTTGTGACTACATCTTCCACTTGGTTGTGTGACATCAGTAGTGCAAGACACGAGTGCTGTACCACAATGATCGGAGGACTGGCTGCTTTGATTCTACTTTGTACAGTGTGTAAGTGCAACTCTTAACTACTTTGAGAAAGACACGACCATGTATTAATCTTTGGAAGGGTTCATACTTTACCTGTTTACTTATCTTGTGCTTTAACTTTGTTACATTCTGTCTCTTTTCTTCAGATCTGATTCAAACTGCAGAGGATCCTCACCAGCTCTCTTTGACTTTGACTGAACTTGGTGGAAATGTTACTTTGCAGTGTTCAGTTTCTGAAACGGAAGACAAATCATTTTACTGGTACAAGCAGCCTCTTGGATTTATGGTCCAACAGGTCGTTACTGTTATTGTTGGCAGTGTGACACTTAGTGAGCAATTTAACAACCCACGTTTCGAAGTCACAGAGCGGAACGCTCAGTATTTTCTAACCATTAGAAATATCAGCAAAGAGGACGAAGCGACATACTTCTGTGTCCATAGAGCAAGATATTCACACAGTTTTGTTAATGGCACCTTCTTGGTTGTGAAAGGTAAAATACATTTTTCTTTTGCCACATTTAGTAATTTTAATTATTCATTCTTATTAATGTATTTTTACCTGAATCATGCAGATCTTAATCATCAGAAATCTTTATACGTGAAGCAAAGCCCGGAGACTGAGTCGGTCCGGCCGGGTGACTCAGTGACTCTCCAGTGTTCACTTCTCTCCAAGAACAAAGAAAACAGAGTCCAGTGTCCAGGTGAACACAGTGTGCACTGGTTCAGATCTGGATCAGGAGAATCTCATCCAGGCATCATTTACACTCACAGTGATAAACAAGAAGAAAGAAGTTGTGTCTACAGTCTGTCCAAAAGTATACAGAACTCCTCTGATGCTGGGACTTACTATTGTGCTGTGGCCACATGTGGAGAGATCCTGTTTGGTGAAGGAACCAAAGTGGAGACAAGTAGGTTTTTACAGTTGTATTTAAATCATATTTGTTTTATTTATAATCAATGTAATTATTATTAGTGGTAGTTTATTTTTAAGTTTAAGAGGATAACTAAGAGTTTATACAACATTTGAAGCCTTAGTTATCAACTAAATTTAATACTTATTTCATAGAGACAGTAAGTTATTAAGTTATAACAGAAATTATAAATTAATGAGCCTATGAGGACCTATGAGCCTTGGTTTTTCAAGTTGCATTTATAAATCAGTGTTCATTACTTTCTTCAGCTCAAATAAAAGAGTATTTTTGACGAAACGCTTTATGAAACATAGGCTTACCAATTGTGCCTCCTAATAGTTTTCTAAATGTCACTGTGTTTCCAATAACATAAGATTACTCCCAAGAATCCATAATTACATAATGCTTACTCTCTTTGTGATTCAGGATCAGAACAGGACCCAGTTGTCCTTGTGCTTGGAGTGCTGTTGGCCTGCTGTGTGATTGTGATAGTCGTCCTTATTTTCTTCAGAAATCAAAGGAAAGTTTGCAAAAATTGCAAAGGTAGGTTCACCGTATTTTACTTTAGTTACTGTTTGCTTTTTGAGATTGTACCATAAAGCTCTGAATGAAGGAAAATACTTTGCAGTTAAAACAGAACATGTGGGTTTCAGTTTATATTATCTCTAAAATATAATGGAATGATGGACAATCCATCAAATAAGTCTTCTTTAGGTCAACATACTGTCCATTTGTGTGTCTATTCAACAGAATATGAGGATTGTTCAAACCAGCGAGTCATTTTCATTGTCCCTCTGAGACATGTCCGACCACACTATCCTGTTACAGCAGGAAAATATTGAACATCCAATTTCAGAAGTCAGTCATTACAAACTGTCATCCATCCCTCGAGTAAATCACGTCTCCCTGACTGCAGAAAGCTTAGTGGAGCTCTTCAGTGCTTATCATTGGGCTTATTACAGAAGTAAATATGTTGAAGTGTGAAGCCACAACTGAAAATGTGATCCACATCTTTTGTTTGATTTCTTTGTCCTCAAAAGAGATAATGACAAAATTCACATCGATATGTGTGTACACGCATTATGAAGTCTTTGTTTTTATATCAACAGGAGCAGAGAGTGCTTCCCATCATCTTGGACATGACAGGTCAACTGTGGATCAGTCAAATGATCTGGTAAATATGTGGCAGTGTGCTGTCTGATTTACACCAGCTAGCGATCTAGATGTGGATATGTGATAAATATACTGCCACTAATCCTCTGGACAAAACACACATAATATTATACTCATAACATACAAGACAAATCTAATTAACTGTTGAGTAGCTACGTACAACATAATATCTGTTACTATATGACGAATGAGGTAAAAGTCAAGAGGATTAAATATAGTACTGATGACTGAGAAATTACATTAAAAAAGTATGTTAAGATCGATGTAAAGTCGCTGTAAAAAAATCTTTACTATATATTTTGTGTTGAACAGCCCAAATCTATGAAATATTCGTCATTAACACAAATATTTCTTGCAGAATGCTGAAGCAAAGGGAATAAACTATGCAGCACTGGATTTCTCCAAACGGAAAGTGAAAAGAGAGAAGAGGAAGAAGAGAGAGTCGCCACAAGAGTGTGAGTACTCTGTTGTTAGAGCAGATTACCACAACCAGCAACACCCTTCTCCATAGAAAGAGCAGGGCCCGTGCAGAGGCCCCAAAGTCTCCACAGAGAGCTTCAGCATTGGTCTGCTCGTACAGAACTTTTTATTCCCAACTGATATTCGATAGTGACAGAAGGAAGTTGTGTATCAGAATGTGTACATCTTCTAAAAAAATGTTGCATGCTGATTTTGTGGGAGAGCACCAGATTTTCAGTTGCTTTGTGAATTCGTAGCCACAGAAAGTGTAGTTGTATAACATCAAGGTCATCATGTCTGTGGCCTTGTTTACTTTAGTTATTTTGTTCACATAAAGATGGATATTTATATTGTCTCCTCATTTGAAATAACCACATCTTCACTCATCACAAATAGTACAAAAAGGATCCTTTCAGTTTACTGGGGTAAATTTCGCCAAAGGCTTCTCCGTATGTCAGTTTTTCACTTCAGGTCTGCTTCCACTTTTATCCCTTTTTAATTAAGAGGTAATTTTTTTGGTATGAAAAAAGATGGCTGAAATATGTTACATCCTTTTACCACTGTATCAGGAACTACCACAGAAGCAATTTTGAGTACTTTGTATGTTTCTGTGGACGGAGTTAGTCACCGTGAACTGTGCAAGATTCAGTCACAAAACTTGCAGATCTGTAGTTGAGCTCAAAATGAAGGTTGTGTTTAGAGATGGGTGTGGTTCGAGCAAGGGCGCTAGAATTAGATGGTTAGGAAGTTGGGAAGGGGCCATTGGCCCTTCCTTTTTGAACCCCTGGCCCAATTGGGAGTTGCGGCTGTTGTGATCTCGTGGCAAGATGGTCTCAAGTTTTCTTTTTCATCTGCACATTGGTTGGAGCACCTTTCACTAATTGGAAAATAAATACTTATAGATTAAATAAATCACCCTGAACATCCATCTTAGAATGCTTCCTTATTTTTGATTTCAACTTCACACGTCACTGTGAAGTTTCACCGAATCGGGCCAGGAGTGTGAGTGTTTGTGTGTGTGAGCTTCGCTGTCGGGGCTGGTAATGAATAAAGATTAAAACAAACTTTCTCTACCTCCATCTAACTTTCACACACTCACATACCAGGCAAATAAACACCAACATCTCTCAGAAACTAACAGTTTATATACAGAGACAGGAAGCAACTCACTGTCACTCTCCATCATGTGATTATCAATCTCTAAAACTGAAAATGTAACCACCATGAACCTCAAAGTGGTGTCAGCTGAACTTACAGGTTACACAGCAGTCATAAATATTCCATGTGGAGTGCTGATGGCGATGAAGAAAGTTGATTTGTGGTGAATTCTGACATTTGAATATAATGTGTTAACAGCCTTTGTACATTAAGATGCATCCTGCAGTGATTACAAATAAAAGTATTTTGAAAATGAACACACTGTACATATTGACCTTGAAGTAAACAGGTGTTCATTTTTATTTCAATTTCATTGTAGTATCTTTTGTCATACATTTGTGTACTAAGAAAGGAAACAACACATGCACACAAATATGATATATTATATATATTTTAGTACAATCATGCTTAACAGATAAAACAAATGAAGTGAAAGAGAGACAACCCTTCTCACGCACTTTCAAAATGAATATTCCAAAAAGCAAACTTGGGTAGATGCATCATTCGAGTAGAAAAAATTAATAATATAACGCACAAAAATGTAACAAAATTACAAGGATGGAATGCACAATGCTACACGTACATGCTATTACCAAAAACGTTACTGTTAAATGTTCAGACTTTGGATCGTTTATACATCACAAAAGTCCTGACATCTGTGTAGATCGTCTCTTCTCTTTGATTCCTTCTCTCTGCTTTGCCAGCTTTCCTCCTGGTAAAGTTTGGTGTACAATAAACCAAAGAGTCCTCATCTCTCTGAGTGAAAAAATGTAACATGAGAAAGCAGATTCTAATACGTGCACATACAGATACATAACCATTGCAGGTATCTTTTATTTAGTAACAACATCTTTATATACCTTACCTGCTGATTTTGCTGATTGTTACTGGCTGTTGCAGCATTTGTTTGCAGAGTGGCAGCAGCTGTTTTATTAAAAGAAATATTGAAAAAAAATAAACCGTTAAAGATGGATTTAACTTTATAGAAGATGCCTGATACTGTATGTTCTCACACACAGCACACATGTAAATCAAATGTTAGCTTTGGGGAAACACTATGGGGTCGAGTAACGTCTCTTACCTTTGCAACAATCGCAGGATTTGTTCCTGACGGCATAAACAAGGACGGCTATAACAATCAGACTTATAGCCAGAGCAAAACACGCCACAAAGAGAATTGTGTTGTCGTTCTTTGAATCACAGGTGTTGTCAACTGAAACATTAAATCAACATATAATTAACATTAAGAGTAATAAACATTTTAGATTATTAGATAACATGATCATATACATACCTCCAATGTTCATATTGACAAGATATCATTGACAAGATGATATAATGCATGTGGTACAATTGCTTTGTGATGCATGATCTAAATGGATTCAAAGTGAATCTGTATTAATGATTTGTATTGAAATGTTCTGCCGTTACCTTCAATGTCCAGTTTTGTTCCATTTCCAAATAATATCTCTCCACATGTGGCCACAGCGCAGTAATACGTCCCGGCATCAGAGGAGCTGACGTTCTTAGAGAAGCTGTAGACACATTTCTGTGGAGAGTGAGGCTCAGGACTCTTCTCACATCCAGCACTGTTGTTTCTTTGTGCATAAATAACACTGGGACGAGATTCATCTGATCCAGCTATAAACCAGTACACACTGTGTTCTCCTGGACACGTTTTCTTCTCAGAGTCTGAGAGGACTGAACACTGCAGAGTCACTGAGTCTCCTGGACGGACTGGATCAGATGGAGAGTCTTGAGTGACGGCAGTGATATCAGGTTCTGGTCCTGAGACATCAAAACAACAATAGTTAACATGTCATACTCAATTCAATGCTGATACATTATTGAATTCAATTTCAGAGGGCTTTACAATCTCTACAATATACAACGTCCTCTGTCCTTGGACCCACGCATCGGATAAGTAAATAGATTATAGACGGGTTGCTTAGGTTACAATGATCTATTCTTTAACAAAAGTCTGGTGACTTCTACATTAATATGAATATGCAGTGTTACAAAACATTCAAATACGTAACATTGCTGTTATACAACATGAATCATTTCTGTTGCTGTTTTTACCTTTAATCCTCAGAAATATTCCTTTTGTAAATGTCATGGTGCTGCGTCTCACTTTCATACAGTAGTAGACTGCAGTATCGCTGAACTGGGTTTTGTTAATATGCAGGACAAACTTTCCAGGTTCTTGTTTTGCTGTGATGCGACGAGTCTCCTCAACAACGTCGTAATTATTGGCTAATGTTCCTCCTAATATTTCAGGGAAGGTTTCAGAAACAAGCCTGATCCAGAATAAGTACGTTGAATGCCAAGAATTCTGGTGGGCACATGTTAGAGTGACATTTTGTCCAACACCAACAGTCTTTGCCTCAAAGATCCGATCTTCGGTGCATCCTGAAGATAAAATTAAAACAGAGTGATTAATAACAGAGATCATTCATATATCTCCTCTATATTATTGCATGAAAATGTAATTTTCAAATACTTATCTGGAGTAAATGTGACTTGAATACTTACGTCCCATTTTCAGCACGAGCAGTATTAAATATATGTTCATCATTTTCTCTTCTTTTCACATGAAGGACTGTAGTTAATTTAGATTGTATCCGAAGATGATTCACCTTAATATAATCATATAAAGTGGGAGGGAATAATGTCAGAGCAATCTGATTGGCCTCTCGTGATGTTGGCTCTTCACTGTACTACCACAGCGGAAATATATCAACCAAAACCTTCCAACAAGTGTTGCTCGTGTTGTTTCATGTGTTTGCCATCTCACGTTACACATATTTTGTGTACATTTCTGCTGTGAAGAAAATCAACAACAACAAAGGCACATTTCTCATGGCCCTGATGCAATTTGATCTCAAAGGGAACTCTTTTCCCACGCTCCACATTACCATCGTTCAATGTAATTTAAGGATTTCCACCTGCAGATTGGTCCATAGCACTAAACCAACAATCTCAGGACGGAATTATTTATCTCACCAATATCTTTGCTTGGCAACTACAGTATGATTAAGTAACTAAATCACATTGTTGATGTTTGGGAATATTGTGGTTAGGGTTACAAATAAAGACAAAGACAATTTTTACACCATGACGAGATGTAAGCTTCATTTAATTTCCCCAACGGCACAATAATATGAACTCAATTCAATCCTAAGACAATTCATGGGGTTCAAAATGTTTTTGGCAATAACAGCATGTAAGTTACTGAATGTTAAGATATATAATATCCCTAACTCAAACATGGCATAGCTTTTATAGCTAATCTGCAGCTGAGGTGTACCTCCTCCAAAATGTACATGTCGTGGTGATGGCAGCAACACAGATGTACCACATCATGACATGTGATTGGTCAGCGTGGGCTGCTCGTGTTTTATCCCAAAACGTTTTCAGTGCTGGTCAAGATTGTTAATAGCAAAGACAACATTAAGGAAGTTACAAGTCCCAGTGAAACAGAAGTTGGAACATCTTTAGCTTCTTTACTGTGACATATTCCTCAGTGAAACGCAATATTTGAGCCGTGTACAGCTACAAGAATGATTTAAATGAAATCCTCCACGTTTGATTGGACCACTAAAAAGTGGGTGGGCTTAGAATGAAGCACGTCACAGAGCTACAGAGGACTGTGGCTCTACACACACACAGATGCAGTGGCTAAGAGTTGCAGATTGAATGATGAATGGATGTAATTATTGGTTGGAATTGTTTGGTACTAGCATACGTAAGCAAACTTCACATTTTGTTTTACAGGAAGAAAAGACGATTGGTAAAAAAATACAGTGATTTTTTTTTTTTTACGATATTATTAAATTGCTGCACAATATAACTGGGATGCGATCTAAAAGGATTAAAAAGGCATTTCCCCATTTCATTTCAACTTTAAAGATGGTTTTCTACTCCTGTTCTACTCACACACATTAATTAAAGCCATTACACCACAAACCTTCTGCATGGGAGTAGTTTCATACAAAGTACGAGAGCAGGCAAAATACAAGTTCCTCCCGTTCTCTAGGTGTGTGTGCAGCTCACTGTTACCGTACACAGTTTCTGAGAGGAATATAGTTAAAACTCAACACGTGCGATACATCTCTTGAGTATTACTGCGGTGCTATGAATGGGTGAAATCCAGCTGAACTAGAAATAAAAACCTAATCTCAAATTCAGTGGTTGCATTAAGTGACATTTAAAACCCTTAACCAGCCCTTGTCTGTTTTTTGTGGTCTTTCACATTTAGTGTTTATCTATTGAGACTTTACAGCAATGGATGGTGCTACAAATTATCTTCACATCACTGCCATCTGTTGGTAAAAACCACATGAGTCATCAAACAGCAGACAAACTCTTTGTTCATTAGCTCAAGTTATATCAATATGTTTGTTTATTTAATCAATTCTCAAAATGAATCAGATCAATCAAAAATCACTTTAAGTTTGTGGTATACATAAAGATATTAGATTCAAAATAGTCATAAAGGAGACTGGAAGACAGAAGAGACGTTTCAAATAACCCAGGACAAATTCAGATACTCCACTTCATAAGTTATGACCCGCCCACTCTTTCTGACATCTTTAGTGAAACACATCAGCAGGAAGAGTTCAGCAGAGAGAGCTGTTACACCATCCTCTATGTTGACACATGTTGTATAGTTTAGAGTTTCAGAGTCACCTGACACACGTGTATTCCTGGGGTGATACAATAGTAGGGATACTTCACAATTGAACACAATCCCGTATAAATACATCTCAAACTCATCAAAACAATGGCAGAGGAGTCTGTAGACACTGTCTTGTGTTTGTTCCTACATGCATTGCTGATGGTGGGAACGGTAGTGGGAATTTAGTGTTGTTCTTTTGTTGCTGAAAGAACAATACTAAATTCAGGGTGAACTGGGTGGTTATTTTTGGTTCTTTATTGTGTCGGTTTTCTTTTCACAATGTGTAAGGTTTTGATTTACCACAACTAATCTTTTATCTCTGTAACCTGTAATGTGCATTGTACCTGCTAAATAAACAATAAAATAAAAAAAATACCAGAATACATTTGTATGCTGCCCTGTATTTTCTTGTGTGTGTGTGTGTGTGTGTGTAAAAATAGGCATTAACGATCACCACTGACAAACAAATGACGCGTGGAAAGGTCAGCATGGTTGTGGTTTGGCTGCCGAAATGAGGTGTGATTTCAAACCCCATTTACTTCCTTTCATTCTCACCATTTTAGTCTGAGTGAGGGGGGTTATGAAGCAAACAAAGTGCAGTAGACAAAGTACAGTTTCATGGTGCAGCAGGCTTTTATAAAACCACACCTGGTCAGTGATCCAGTATTTAACTCATGCATTGTCAGTGAGTGATTGTCCGGGTTTTTATTTTATTTGGTGGTTGTTGTTGAGGGACAGAGGAGTGCTACACACTCACTGATCCAACCCAGATCTCGGTGAAGATGCTGCACATCCATGTTTTCTTCTACTGCTGCAAAATCTCCATTAGTTATTCATGCCACAAACACTCCCAAATATATAATGCGTCTGTTTTGGACACACACATTCATGCACGCACAGACAGACACACGCACAGACACACACACACACACACACACACACACACACACACACACACACACACATTACACACACTCACGAGTGAAACATGCAGCTCAAAGAACTCATGAGACGTGACTGGTCTTTGGTAAATATGTTCTCAGATGTACATGATGTGGCAGCAGGGCAGATGGAAACAGTATTAACACATTACCACTGTGTAGTGAAAACGGTCGACTCAAAGGTTATCGCTTTTCCTTTCATTTGCAGTGTGATGCACAGTGCATGTAGCGGACCTATACTCCTTAAGAATAAAACAAATGTACTGCAGTCCAATTGCGGGCAAAATGTAAACGATCAGTTTTAGTGGTTAAACTAAAATGAGCTTTCTGCTGCCTCTAGTAGCGTTTCCCCCTCTTGCACCACAAACCTCATTACATATCCTGTTGATACTCATAGGCTGTTCTCTTCCAAGTAAGCAGCTTCAGTGGCTGGTCAAAGGCAGAAACGGCTCGCCTGTCAGTGTAGCTGTTGCATGTGGCTTTGCTTGTTGTTTTCAACGTAAATTGTCTTTACAAAGTGCTGAGACTGGAAAGACAGTGGTTGTCCCCACTAGATGTTTACTAATACATTATTTTGCAAACATTCCTGAACAAAAATGCACATACAACATAATCACTGCCCAACACTGCACCAGACCGAAATCATGTCCTGCAGAATCACAAATTCATAGAGATATTGTGCTGAAAGCCAAATAAATGGTCCTGACATGTCACTTTCGAATGAATAACCAACATACACTGATAAACTAACCCAAAAAGAATTGGACTTTAAAGAAAAAAATGTAGTGAGCCCATGTAGCAAAAAGTTTTAAACAATAAATTCCTAATAATTGGGTACACTGTTGTGACAAGAGTTAGTTTTCTTTTGTGGTTTGCTGCCTGTACACATCAGTTACATGATGTTTGGTAGTCTTGTGTTAGTCAGGTCAGACAGCTTTGTAACAACCAGTCTCTTACAGAAAAGTCTGAATTGTTCAGGCTGTAAACAGCCTGTTAAAGGTGCAGATAGAAACTCAGAATACATGTTGAGCATCACTCATGCAGAAAAGGTCAAAGACATCAAATCAAGCTATTTGTCCTTTGCTCCCTGAGGCAGAGTAAGCGTATCTTACTTATGGTCCATTAAGAAGACGTTACATTTTATACTTTTTGAAAAATGAAAATGATTTTATTTTTTAACCTCAGCTTCATTATTATTGCGGATTTGTTGTTTTGTATATTTATCTTTAAACTAGCATTCCTCACCTGAAATGCAGTGTAGTTGGTCTAACAATAAAGTAAAACAAAAATCCATCTGGATTTCATTAAAAGGGTAAATTATCATGAGTTTGGTTAATTTACGGTTATGCGCATTGTCTTCTTTTTAGCCAATCACTGTGACTTCTACTTTGTAAACCTTGATCACCTCGTGATCTTCATCTTCCATTTGGCAGGAAACACATCCGCTGTGCAACAGAAGGTTATCTTTGATTCTTCTTGGTACAGTGTGTAAGTAGAACTTTAAAGATTATGATTGTTTAGATTTAACTGTGTTAAAGTTGTTAAAATACAAGTCAAAGTAACAATCTTTCTTGAAGATGGTGTCTTCAAGAGATGTCTGCGTGGCCTGAGTAGCGAGCTCCAGTCTTAACTTGTGTTTAAAGAATGAATATATCTGTTGAGGCTTGGAATATTGACTGCATCATGAAACATTAATCAAAGTTTAAATAAAAAAGGATTACGTCAGAAATCTTCCAGTCATTCTTGAGAAAATCCATGTTGCTAAAACAATATCCTGTGTGCACAATAAAGTAAGCTGTTTGCATCATACAATGTGAGCAAGTGGGTCTTATCCTGCTTTTAGCACTTAACCACGTATTAAATTAGTTTAATATCGATCTGCCGCCGTAAAATGAGATAAGATAATCCTTTATTAGTCCCGCTGTGGGGAAATTTACAGGACTACAACATATGGGCGTTCTAATTTGACAACTGATATTTTGAAAGCTGCTTTGCTACATTTTCAATGAGGCAAGTGGAATGCTAATTATTCATTTTCACAATAAAAGCATACAGGAGTACTGCAGATAAAGGTGCAGGAGGAGTTTGGACACAGAAAGGTGATACTAAGGTTATGGACTGTTGGTCACAGATTGATCTGACTGCACTTGTCTGGGGTTAGCAGCTTGTCTTTAGGGGTCGTTGGTGAGAGAAGGGAAGCGCACCCAGATATCTGGAGCAAGAGAAGAACATTTAGTTAACTTTCCCACATATACGAGACTCTTGAAAAAGGGATTTTTAATCTCAATGGCACTATCCTAGATAATTAAAGGTTAAAAAAATACTCACGTGTACATAGAACAGATATTTGATACGATTCATAGAATTTGTGTGAAAATCATTGACTTTGGGCTTAATTAAGGTAAATTCAGGTTTTGTAATCTTAGCGTGGCATACAAGGACAACTCGATTGTGAAATGAGAAGCAACAAGACAAATAAGTTTTGCCTCCTCATGATTATTGTAAATAGATCCGACAGATTTTGGTGACGTGTTGAATTTTAATTTGGCAAAATTAAAAAAGAACCTTCTGTTTTCGCAGCACAGCACGCTGACATTTGACGATTCTAAAACGGCAGATTATTCAATGATAACATTTTGATCATGGAGTGAGATAAAGGATGGTTAATATCTGGAAATTCGTTTGACGGAAATACTATCGTCATTGTTACTAAAATATTTACATTAATCGTAGGTCTGAGATGATCTCTCTAGAATGGAAGTCAGACGCTGTGCACAGACATCGTGACTGATGTCTTGTTTCCATTGTGTTCCTTCAACATACACAATACTACAAAAACATACAATACACTATAGCTCAATGTAACATTTTCACAACAACCCTCAAGGTAATAATAAACCACCTGAACTTATAGGTACAATCCTAAAATCATTTTTATAGGAATCACAACACATTACATAAATACTGTCTTTATTTGCAAATATATTTAGACATACAGTATAGTTTTGTTGAGAGGCTTGATAGTGTGGAATGTAATCGTTTTTTATTTTGCCCTGATTATTTAAAACAGTTTTAATATTTAGATGTCAAGTTAATTTAGGGTTAAGACAGACTGTATGTCACATTGCTTTTCACTTGTGGGAATTATGAAAAATATATTTAATCATTTTTACATTTTTTACATTCTACTAGAATATCAACAAAAGCCATTAAAACATGTCAAAATGAAACATTAAACATTTTTCAAGGTTATCAAAGTAAAAGACTGTAACCGATATCAGATGTGAAGCAGCATATTAACAACAGTTTATATTAGCTTTAATTAGCAAATCCAGTAGATTGTTAATCTTTCACTAAAGTCCTGACATCAGTGTAGACGGTCTCTCCCTCTGCTGTTTTTACATTCTTTCTCTCTGCTCTGCCAGTTTTCCTCTTGGTGAAGATTGGTGCAGAATAAACCAACATGTCCTCATTTCTCTGAATAAATATGAAAAAACATATTTTAATTTCTATATATGTAGAGTGGAAAATGCCAATAACTTTTCCATAGTGATCTTTTCTTTATAAACCTTACCTGCTGACCTTGGTGGTCACCGCTGGCTGTTGCAGCATTTGTTTGCCGAGCTGTGTTATGAAATAAAAACAGAGATTTAGGATGAAAGACCCTGAAGGTTAATTTACACATATCAGTTGTGTTAATTCTGTAAAGTTAGCTTTTGTAAGATACTGTTAGAAACTTATATTACCGTTGCAACGATCACACGTTTTCCTCTTGATGGTGTAAATCAGGAAGGCAATAACAATCAGACTTATAGCCAGAGCTGCAACTAGCAGAACCAGAACTGTGTTGGTCTTCTGCAAATCCCACATGTTGAGTTCTGAAAGTATATGAAAATGAGCAAATAATTGAAGTTAACAACTATTTTGACAAGATGATATAAGGCATACGGTACAATTGCTTTGTGATACATGATCTAAATTAATCTTGATTTATATGGAAATGTTCTGCCGTTACCTTCAATTTCCAGTTTTGTTCCGCTTCCAAATAATATCTCTCCAAATGTGGCCACAGCGCAGTAATACGTCCCGGCATCAGAGGAGCTGACGTTCTTAGAGAAGCTGTAGACACATTTCTGTGGAGAGTGAGGCTCAGGACTCTTCTCACATCCATCACTGGTTCCATGTGCATAGATGACACTAGGATAAGATTCATCTGATCCGGCTCTGAACCAGAACACACTCTGTTCTTCTGGACACGTTTTCTCCTCAGAGTCAGAGAGGACTGAACACTGCAGAGTCACGGAGCCTCCTGGACGGACTGGATCAGATGTACGCTCTTGTATGACGGCAGTGATATTAGGTTCTGGTCCTGAGAAATACAAACATGATAATAATGCTTTAGTGAGCATTGAAGTACTTTAACAATGTTTTTATATATAATGGCACACACTTTCCTATTGATAATGGAAACATGTACTATCTTTATACATACATGTAGGATAATTAAATTATGTAAACTACTTTTTATAAATGTTTACCTCCGATTCTCAGAAATGTTCCTTTCAAAAGTATCACATCAAGTTGGTTCACTCTTAAACAGTAGTAAACTCCAGTATCGCTTAGCTTTGCTTGATGAATATGCAGGAGAAATGTTCCAGGTCCTTGTTTTAATGTAATGTGAGGAGTCGTATTAACACCAACATAATCAAAATTATTTGTTCCTTTAAAGAATTCAGGTAAGTTTCCAGAAACAAGCCTGATCCAAAACAAGGTTGATGTTTTCAGAGATGTATTGCGAACACAAGTCAAAGTCACATCTTGTCCAACACTCTTTGTCTCAATGATCAGATCATCTGTGCATCCTGAAAATATGAAGAGAAACATGGTTCAGTGATTATTAACAGAGAAAGAATCAGGTATGTTCTGCTAAATTACTGTAAGAACATGACAATGATATGAATATATATCTGAAGTAAATCTGACATTGCTACATGTACTTACGCCCCACTCTGAGAATCAGCAGTAAATAAAATACGATCATCATTTTCTTGTTAATCCACTTGAGACTGCAGTTAAATTAGATCAAATTAGAAGATGATGTGTCTTAATGTAATCGTATCAAGTGGGAGGGAACAGTTTCAGAGCAATCTGATTGGCCTGTCATTATTGTCCAACCTAAACAAATGAAACAACACCAACAGCTCACTTTTGTTTCATGGTGGGTTTGTACAACTGACACTGACTAAATATGACATGATTTGATTTAATACTAATGTGAACCACAGTTATACAAAAACAATCTGGTTAAAAAATAATTCATTCACTCTTGTACTACCATATTTATGAGGGATGTAGCCTGGTTTCTAGAAACCCTAAACTAGATTGCTGGTGCATTCTTTTGTGATTCATGGGGTGAGATGTTATCCCTGTCCAGGATGCACTAAGCCATTTCCTCCTCTCAAGATTAAGGTGCAGTTAAAGTTACAAAAAGTTGGAGAACTTACAAGAGACGGATACGATTCTTAACAAAGAGTGACTTGACTCAAAGTTCCTACTTTGAGTCAAGCTCTAAAAACACTGGATCCTACGTTTCCTTTAGTGTGACTCAAAAGCGTCTTTCATTAGAGCTTCACTGACTCGTATAAGTCTCTTAAACTTAAACGCTCCAGTTTGCAGTGCAGCATTTTAGTTATACATTTCTCTCCAAACCCACTGATGGATGTAAATGACAAATTGCAAACAAACCAGACTGAATTACTGCCACTCATTATGTTTGTGTGTTAGCTTACACATTTAAGGATTGAAGCATTTATCCAAATAACTGAGATCCAGTTGCTTTGTGGCTAACTCATGGCTCTAACATGTCCAGCTTCAGGATTCGATTCGATTCCAAGTGTGTAAAACATGCAAAACAATTTAATTCAAAATGCTAACAGTTTGTCGGGATGCTGTCTAAAGAAGAGTGCCAAACTCTAAATGCTTTACAATCCAGCGTCCCTGCCAATTTTAGCCTTTGTTTGTGTTTTCTTCACACTATTGAGTGCTTGTATTTGTGCACATATTCAGCATATTACATGTCGTCTCTTTTCTGCAGTAAATGGCTCCTCTGTGTTAGACTGTTCCAACTCCTCCCCTCTGGTAGGCGCTACAGAGCACTGTACGCCAAAACCACCAGACACAGGAACAGCTTCTTTCCACTGGCCGTCACTCTCATGAACAATTAATCAGACATACTGCACTATTATCTGCACTAATATCCCAAATCCATTGTCCATTGTCATTGTTGTTGTTCTTTATGTTCACATATATTCTTGGATATATATTTATATTTATATTGTACATAGTAGTTAAATGTTAAAGCTTAGTTTCTCTGTTCTACTTTGTTGTCTTTAATGTCCTTGTTTCTATATTTTTCTTGTTTATTTGTATATTCTATTTATGTACGTTGAGAGCAATGTGAAAACCGGAGTCAAATTCCATGGGAATACAAACGGTAGATTAAGAATTAACTTTTTTAAACTGTCCTGTCCCTTTGAATATAAATGCATGACACTTAATTTATCTGTAAACATGTAGGTCTATGTTTCTGGGCCGAACAGAAAATTCTACAACATTGTCTGCAGCACTCAGTTAATCAGGAATGTATTGATCAGTTTGATTTGTTTGCAGAAAAGAAGCATTCATCCATTTGCCATCACGATACACAGAGATAGAGACATGTTAAATGTTATGCACAATAGCCAATTCAGATGCTCCACATCGTCAATGATGACCCGCCCACTCCTGCCTGTCAGTCATATCAGCAGGAAGAGCACAGCGTACAGAGGAGGGCGGTTAAACCATCCCTCCTCTATACTCACATCACTTCTTTTCAGGGGGCTGGTGAGAGGCCGCAGCAGAGCGCCACTCTCACAGTATCACATTCACCTGGAGGCGATTTAAAGTTTCTGACCCGTATATATTTATCTGTCCAGTGTGAACGAGGGACAAAACCCCAAATAAAACAATATAATCAATAACAAGGTGATTATCAATAAACAATCCTGGGTCACTTTATTTACAGTTGACATCCTCACACTAACATTAAAATGCAGCCCAGTACAACACCACAAATTCCAGCGTTAAAATAATTATCAAAACAGCATTTAGGTTTCCTGACAACTTGAAGGTTGTAAGGAGAAAGAAATTAGAAAGACAACCTATCTATCTACAGTTTAGGACCGAAACGTCCGTCACACTTGTTAGACCAGCTCGTTGTGGTTTGTGGCCTTCATCAGGTTCAACGTATCGTTGACAACGAGCCAAAACACGCTTTGTACTTTCACACACAAACGGACAGAAATAGACACACATTCACAGTCACCACTGACAAACAAATGATGCGTGGAAACTTAAGCATTGCTGTAGCCGGGCCTCAAACTAATGTGTCAATACAAACCTACCTTTCTCTGTTTTAGCCTCAGGAAGCTCTGCTTGAACGATGTTTTACCTTTTAATAACACACTTGTTTTTATGATTGTTATTAATATCACATCAACTTACAGGAGTAGGTTAAGGGTTCAGGATGGTCGGACAAACACACCCAGTCACGCTATGTCCTGACCATTTCTCATCACACTCCTCTGCAGTGTTGTGCTGTTCATTTGTAATTGCTGTCAGAGGGGGAGGTGCTCATCCTTCACTGGACCCACTCTGGTCTATTTGTCTATGCAGAATTTTTAACCTTGATCTTAAGTTAAGTTTCTCTGATTATCTACAAATAGGTGAGCCAGCCTTGCTTAAGTCTGTGGTGCAGTGACAGACTCAGGTGGTGAATAAATCTGCAGATTAAAACAAAACACGCAAATATGCATCTGTGATATTTTAAGACTGCACATGCATACGGTCGTAGATGGTTGCATCTTAAAAACATGAAGGATAGACAGTATCTATACTTTAAATGAACACAGCAACAAGTAAAAATAAAACAATAAGTTTGCCTGCTGAAGCTTATTGTAGCTCTTCCCTCACTACACATCCTGTTGAATAGTCTGTTGACAGTAAACAGCCTTGAAGGTGGTCAAAGGGTGTAAAAGTGGCCCACCACAGCTTCAGTCTGTCAGTGTAGCTGTTGCATGTTGCATTGCTTGCTCCTCTCGCTTCATGCAGAAGGGATTTACAAAGTGCTGTGAGACCAGACAGATTGACGGGTTTATTCAATTGAGTAGTTGTCCCCTTTACATTTTTTACATTGTATATGTTTTAAAATGGAAACTAATTGTGTCTACAACATATAATGCTCAGTATGTGTTTTTGTTGGCCATACTTTGCTCTACAGTTGAGGGAAGTTGTGGTGGACAGCTACACAGCAGTTCACTGGTGAAAAACACTGACAGTCTATTTGATCCCTCTCACTTTGTGTCTTAATGTGCATTTCAAAGCAGACATTCAGACTTGTGAAACACACAAGTGTAACTAGTAACATCATTCATTAAATGGGCCTGTCCTTAATGTTATTGGTTTTAGTAGTGGTTTTTGTGCTAAAACAAATCAAAGTATCTGTTATTAAAAAAGAGGAAATGATAAACAAACAAAACTCTTTAAGAGTGCTTGCAAGACCATCAAGATTTAGATCAGTTTGAATAAGTCCATTGTCCATTATGAGTTGATAAAACTGCAATGCTTTATCATAATGACAAATTGTACATTCACATGAGCCCTCTTTCTCCCACTTTAACCAGTGACATTTTCTTTGTGGCTTTGGCCACATTTCGTCTCACCTTTCTCCACAACTGTCATTAAAACCTGCAGGCTATGCTGTAGCTAATGCTATTCCAAAAGTCCTCCTTTTCACCTTAGTGTTGATTGGACGTCCAAATTTAGACATTACACTACATTACAGTCATTTAGCAGACGCTTTTATCGAAAGCGACTTACAATTCAGTATCTATCTATACACTGTAGGCACAGCTACGGGAGCAATTTGGGGTTAAGTGTCTTGCTCAAGGACACATTGACATGTGGCTAGTGGAGCCAGATCCTCTGATTGAAGGACGGCCCTGCTCTCCACTTAGCCACGGTCAACCCTGTGGCTTAGTAGACAATTATCAAAACATTGGAATCCAGCTCCAGGATGAGTTTAGCCTAGCTTAGCACAAACACAGGAAGCAAAACAGCTTGCCTATACTGAAAGAGGAAAATACTGTCTCATTTACATGTCGGATGTCATTAGCCAACAATACATCTAAAAAATCATATAGGATTAGTTTAGTTACAAAAGTGCGTGAATCCAGCAGGATCACTGTAAAACTGGACTTCAGCCGTTGGGCCGAGCAGTTGTTGGTCAGTAAATGGCTCCAGTGTGTAAAAACTGCTCAATAAGCCACTGATTTTTTCAAGAATCCACCTTGTCAGGCTTCAAGTTATGCGTTGGTGTCCAAACCGTTCTTGTTCGGACCAATCAGCATCCTGAGAGGATCTAGTGGCAGCAACAGGTATGTTTTAAGTGTGTGTAACGCAGTGGTGGGCCGTCAGGGCCAGCAAAGCCTTCTCTGCTGGCCTAGACAGAATCACAGTTATAGCTATTTTATAATTTAATTATTTTTCATAAATATACTACATGTATTCTAAATATTTTTTCCCATTAGCTTATTATCTCATTGCACAGCTACTGTCTTCCTCAGTTGCGCTATGTCCAGCACAGCTTGTTTTAAGTAGAGCTTTTATCCAATCAGATTTGGCCCCTATGCTGTCTCTAAGCAAAAAAAGCTGCCCGGAGGCCTTCAGAGTTACAAGTGAATCCTTTTGCAGTTTAAGTAAATGGGGTCGATATTGTTGATTGTCATAGTCTTCAACCAATCAGATTTTTAGTTTGACATGTTGGGCGTATTCTTTGACATGTCAGATCCTTCTAGCTGGCCTACAAGTACGTGATTGGTCAGTGGGCTAGCGTGACAGGTTGGGCGGTGACAATCCCAATATCTACTGCTTCTGATGAGCGGACATTTTCAACCCTCAAACGCATAAAAAGATATTCAAGAAATACAACTGGGGAGGCTCAACTGTCATCACTGGTGTCCATGGCAATCGAGAAGGACCTCTTGCTGGAACTGAAAAGATGTTCTGTACAACTGTGTCATTAAACTCTTTGTTAACAAAGAATGGAGGATGAACTATGTCTGTATTAAATAGTGAACAGCAGCTTTGGTAAGTGAACTGCCTTTGTTTTTTTACATCTGCAGTAGCATTACTACTGTGTTAATTTGTCTATCGTGTCGTTTTTATGATATGGTTAATATTGTTCTCTCTGATGTGAATAATATTTGAATGGCTCGTGCTCTTGAGTGTGTGGCGGAATGCGTTTTAGCACCGCAGTTTGGCTGGATTGATTTGTCATGCTTTGTTGTCATATAAATATATGTGACTGGTTCTTGTGAGTTTGTTCTTGTCATTGTGTTAATGAAGTTGATTTTGACGATATGTATTGTCCGTTAATGACGAAGCATCCTGTCATGCGCATATTCATGTATCTGCACTCTGCAGTTAGTGTATTTGTAGGTGTTGAGCTTCATTTTTACATGAAACAAATAACCTGTCGGGGTTAGGGTTCGGACATTTGATTCTCTGTTTGGGCTTTTGTTTTCTTTTACAAAGCAGGAATTATGGTCTAGAGAAATGGGGGTTGTGTGGCGATTACTTTAGCCATGTTTGAATCGGTAGGGAACAGCTACCTAAACCCTGCTGGGAGTTTGTAGCGTGTGTGCTGCTGTTAGTTTTCCTGCTAAGCTAGTTTAGCATAGCGGGCCTCCCAGAACACACGTGCCTCACCCGAGTACAATGTTGTTCTTCTGTGGTGGGCGTGTCAGACAGCACGTTGCCTGTTACATCGGGTGGGAACATTATATTTCCCACAATTTAAGCTTCTGCATTTTCCAAATGCAATATTCAAACGTATTGTTCGGTTCGTAATGCGTACCGAACCGTGAGCCTCGTACCGAACGGTTCAATACGATTACGTGTATTGTTACACCACGAGAAACAAATACTAACCTGTAGCTGTGGCGTCATAATGTGGTTATTGGGAGATGGCTCAACTGTGGTAGGACAGCACTGAAGGCCCAGGTATAAAATACACGGACCGCCACACAGCTCAATGTAACTTTTTCACAACAACCCTCAAGGTTGTGATATACCACCTGAACTTCAATACTAAAATATTTTTTATAGGAATCACATCAACACATTACTTATTTAATTACTGTCTTTATTTGCAAATAGATTTAGACACACAGTATCGTTTTGTTGAGAGGCTTGATAGGGTGGAATGTAATTGTTTTTTCTTTTGCCCTGATCTCAAGTTCATTTAGGGTTAAGACATACTGTATGTCACATTGCTTTTCACTTGCAGGAATTATGAAAAATGTATGCAATCCTTATTTAATTTTTTTCCATTATACTAGATGTGGATTTTATTCATGCAAATTATATTTTCAAAGTAATCTGTACATTTTTTTGTCCAGGAGCAAATGTGAGCACATTGCTCTGAGAAGTCTTCAAAACAATGAAAATTGTTAAAATCAATGGAATTTAAGAGTGGTAAGAGATCAGCATGAGCAAAAACAATAAGCAATAAAAAAGGATTATGCTGTTTGAGCCTCCTGGTTTATTTCTGTAAAAGTATTGAACTAGTTTCTACTGCGCTGCAAACATTTAATAAGAAAATCAATCAATCTCCCTGTCTTATACAAGATCAACTAACTAAAGTTATTTCAAAATCAACAAATTATGACTAAACATTATCAATGAAATGATGCCATTATAAAAGAAAAGAGAAAACTTTTGAACAGACTGAAAACGGTACATCTTAGCATTGATACATATAGGAGAAGTTTACAGCCTTAAAACTGCACATCAGACGAAACACACAGATGGAAACTTTCCTCAATCCTCTGACACTTTTAAGGTCGGTAGTAGAATATGGTCAAATATTTGAACTAATTTCGCCAAAGATTTAATAAACAATGCATGAAATTAAACAAGAATTAAGAGATATGAGATGCTGTAGAATATCAACAAAAGTCCTGAAAACATTTTTCAAGGTTATCAAAGTAAAAGACCGTAACCGATATCAGATGTGAAGCAGCATATTAACAACAGTTTATACTAGCTTTAATTAGCAAATCCAGTAGATTGTTAATCTTTCACTAAAGTCCTGACATCATTGTAGACGGTCTCTCCCTCTGCTGTTGTTACATTCTTTCTCTCTGCTCTGCCAGTTTTCCTCTTGGTGAAGGTTGGTGCAGAATAAACCAACATGTCCTCATTTCTCTGAATAAATATGAAAAAAGCATATTTTAATTTCAATATATGTAGAGTGGAAAAAAAAAAAAGTCCAATAACTTTTCCATAGTGATCTTTTCTTTATAAACCTTACCTGCTGACCTTGGTGGTCACCGCTGGCTGTTGCAGCATTTGTTTGCCGAGCTGTGTTATAAAATAAAAACAGAGATTTAGGATGAAAGACCCTGAAGGTTAATTTACACATATCAGTTGTGTTAATTCTGGAAAGTTAGCTTTTGCGAGATACTGTTAGAAACTTATATTACCGTTGCAACGATCACACGTTTTCCTCTTGATGGTGTAAATCAGGAAGGCAATAACAATCAGACTCATAGCCAGAGCTGCAACTAGCAGAACCAGAACTGTGTTGGTCTTCTGCTAATCCCACATGTTGAGTTCTGAAAGTATATGAAAATGAACAAATAATTGAAGTTAACAACTATTTTGACAAGATGATATAAGGCATACTGTACAATTGCTTTGTGATACATGATCTAAATTAATCTTGATTTATATGGAACTGTTCTGCCGTTACCTTCAATTTCCCGTTTTGTTCCGTTTCCAAATAATATCTCTCCACATGTGGCCACAGCGCAGTAATAAGTCCCGGCATCAGAGGAGCTGACGTTCTTAGAGAAGCTGTAGACACATTTCTGTGGAGAGTGAGACTCAGAACTCTTCTCACATCCATCACTGGTTCCATGTGCATAGATGACACTAGGATAAGATTCATCTGATCCGGCTCTGAACCAGAACACACTCTGTTCTTCTGGACACGTTTTCCTCTCAGAGTCAGAGAGGACTGAACACTGCAGAGTCACGGAGCCTCCTGGACGGACTGGATCAGATGTACGCTCTTGTATGACGGCAGTGATATCAGGTTCTGGTCCTGAGAAATACAAACATGATAATAATGCTTTAGTGAGCATTGAAGTACTTAAACAATGTTTGTATATATAATGGCACACACTTTCCTATTGATAATGGAAACATGTACTATCTTTATACATACATGTTGGATAATTAAATTATGTAAACTACTTTTATAAATGTTTACCTCCAATTCTCAGAAATGTTCCTTTCAAAAGTACCACATCAAGTTGGTTCACTCTTAAACAGTAGTAAACTCCAGTATCGCTTAGCTTTGCTTGATTAATATGCAGGAGAAATGTTCCAGGTCCTTGTTTTGTTGTAATGCGAGGAGTCGTATTAACACCATCATAATTAAAAGTGAATGTTCCTTTAAAGAATTCAGGTAAGTTTCCAGAAACAAGCCTGATCCAAAACAAGGTTGTTCCTTCCAGAGATGTATTGCGAACACAAGTCAAAGTCACATCTTGTCCAACACTCTTTGTCTCAATGATCAGATCATCTGTGCATCCTGAAAATATGAAGAGAAACACGGTTCAGTGATTATTGACAGAGAAAGAATCAGGTATGTCCTGCTAAATTACTGTAAGAACATGACAATGATATAAATATACATCTGAAGTAAATCTGACATTGCTACATGTACTTACGCCCCACTCTGAGAATCAGCAGTAAATAAAATACGATCATCATTTTCTTGTTAATCCACTTGAGACTGCAGTTAAATTAGATCAAATTAGAAGATGATGTGTCTTAATGTAATCATATCATGTGGGAGGGAACAGTTTCAGAGCAATCTGATTGGCCTGTCATTATTTTCCAACCTAAAAATATGAAACAACACCAACAGCGCACTTTTGTTTCATGGTGGGTTTCTACAACTGACACTGACTAAATATGACATGATTTGATTTGATACTAATGTGAACCACAGTTATACAAAAACAATCTGGTTGAAAATATTTCATTCACTCTTGTACTACCATATTTATGAGGGATGTAGCCTGGTTTCTAGAAACCCTAAACTAGATTGCTGGTACATTCTTTTGTGATTCATGGGGTGAGATATTATCCCTGTCCAGGATGCACTAAGCCATTTCCTCCTCTCATGATTAAGGTGCAGTTAAAGTTAGGCAAAAATAAAGACTTTGTAAGGTTATGATCATTGGAATGGCAAATTAACAAGATTAGAGGGGGAATGACATTTCCAAAAAGTTGGAGAATTTACAAGAGACGGATTAAATTTGTGGTCAAAATTGAAGCAGCAGAGGCAAAGACATCCTGATTCTTTGTTTCTACAATGAGTCAAGCTCCAAAAACACTGGATCCTACGTTTCCTTTAGTGCAACTCAAAAGCGTCTTTCATTAGAGCTTCACTGACTAGTATAAGTCTCTTAAACTTAAACGCTCCAGTTTGCAGTGCAGAATTTTAGTTATACATTTCTCTCTAAACCCACTGATTGATGTAAATGACAAATTGCAAACAAGTCCAATATGAATGTTTCTCCAAAAGAGAACCAGACTGAATTACTGCCACTCATTATGTTTGTGTGTTAGCTTACACATTTAAGGATTGTAGCATTTATGCATCAAAACTGAGATCCAGTTGCTTTGTGCTAACTCATGGCTCTAACATGTCCAGCTTTAGGATTCGATTCCAAGCGTGTAAAACATGCAAAACAATTACCGGTAAATTCAAAATGCTAACAGTTTGTCGGGATGCTGTCTAAAGAAGAGTGCCAAACTCTAAATGCTTTACAATCCAGCGTCCCTGCCAATTTAAACCTTTGTTTGTGTAATCTTCACACTATTGAGTGCTTGTATTTGTGCACATATTCAGCATATTACATGTCCTCTCTTTTCTGCAGTAAATGGCTCCTCTGTGTTAGAATGTTCCAACTCCTCCCCTCTGGTAGGCGCTACAGAGCACTGTACGCCAAAACCACCAGACACAGGAACAGCTTCTTTCCACTGGCCGTCACTCTCATGAACAATTAATCAGACATGCTGCACTATTATCTGCACTAATATCCCAAATCCATTGTCCATTGTCATTGTTGTTGTTCTTTATGTTCATATATATTCTTGGATATATATTTTTATTTATATTGTACATAATAGGTAAATGTTAAAGCTTAGTTTCTCTGTTCTACTTTGTTGTCTTTAATGTCCTTGTTTTTATATTTTTCTTTTTTATTTGTATATTCTATGTATGTACGTTGAGAGCAATGTGAAAACCGGAGTCAAATTCAATGTATGACTACGCAAATTCTACAACATTGTCTGCAGCACTCAGTTAATCAGGAATGTATTGATCAGTTTGATTTGTGTGCAGAAAAGAAGCATTCATCCATTTGCCATCACGATACACAGAGATAGAGACATGTTAAATGTTATGCACGCTAGAAAATTCAGATGCTCCACATCATCAATGATGACCCGCCCACTCCTGCCTGTCAGTCATATCAGCAGGAAGAGCACAGCGTACAGAGGAGGGCGGTTAAACCATCCCTCCTCTATACTCACATCACTTCTTTTCAGGGGGCTGGTGAGAGGCCGCAGCAGAGCGCCACTCTCACAGTATCACATTCACCTGGAGGCGATTTAAAGTTTCTGACTCGTATATATTTATCTGTCCAGTGTGAACGAGGGACAAAACCCCAAATAAAACAATATAATCAATAACAAGGTGATTATCAATAAACAATCCTGGGTCACTTTATTTACAGTTGACATCCTCACACTAACATTAAAATGCAGCCCAGTACAACACCACAAACTCCAGCGTTAAATAATTATCAAAACAGCGTTAAGGTTTCCTGACAACTTGAAGGTTGTATGGAGAAAGAAATTAGAAAGACAACCTATCTATCTACAGTTTAGGACCGAAACTTCCGTCACACTTGTTAGACCAGCTCGTTGTGGTTTGTGGCCTTCATCAGGTTCAACGTAGCGTTGACAACGAGCCAAAACACGCTTTGTACTTTCACACACAAACGGACAGAAATAGACACACATTCACAGTCACCACTGACAAACAAATGATGCGTGGAAACTTAAGCATTGCTGTAGCCGGGCCTCAAACTAAGGTGTCAATACAAACCTACTTTTCTCTGTTTTAGCCTCAGGAAGCTCTGCTTGAACGATGTTTTACCTTTTAATAACACACTTGTTTTTATGATTGTTATTAATATCACATCAACTTACAGGAGTAGGTTAAGGGTTCAGGAGGGTCGGACAAACGCACCCAGTCATGCTATGTCCTGACCATTTCTCATCACACTCCTCTGCAGTGTTGTGCTGTTCATTTGTAATTGCTGTCAGAGGGGGAGGTGCTCATCCTTCACTGGACCCACTCTGGTCTATTTGTCTATGCAGAATTTTTAACCTTGATCTTAAGTTAAGTTTGCCTGATTATCTGCAAATAGGTGAGCCAGTCTTGCTTAAGTCTGTGGTGCAGTGATAGACTCAGGTGGTGAATAAATCTGCAGATTAAAACAAAACACGCAAATATGCATCTGTGATATTTTAAGACTGCACATGCATACGGTCGTAGATGGTTGCATCTTAAAAACATGAAGGATAGACAGTATCTATACTTTAAATGAACACAGCAACAAGTAAAAATAAAACAATAAGTTTGCCTGCTGAAGCTTATTGTAGCTCTTCCCTCACTACACATCCTGTTGAATAGTCTGTTGACAGTAAACAGCCTTGAAGGTGGTCAAAGGGTGCAAAAGTGGCCCACCACAGCTTCAGTCTGTCAGTGCAGCTGTTGCATGTGGCATTGCTTGCTCCTCTCGCTACATGCAGAAGGGATTTACAAAGTGCTGTGAGACCAGACAGATTGACGGGTTTATTCAATTGAGTAGTTGTCCCCTTACATTTTTTACATTGTATATGTTTTAAAATGGAAATTAATTGTGTCTACAACATATAATGCTCAGTATGTGTTTTTGTTGGCCATACTTTGCTCTACAGTTGAGGGAAGTTGTGGTGGACAGCTACACAGCAGTTCACTGGTGAAAACCCCTGACAGTCTATTTGATCCTTCTCACTTTGTGTCTTAATGTGCATTTCAAAGCAGACATTTAGACTTGTGAAACACACAAGTGTAACTAGTAACATCATTAATTAAATGGGCCTGTCCTTAATGTTATTGGTTTTACTAGTGCTTTTTGTGCTAAAACAAATCAAAGTATCTGTTATTAAAAAAAGAGGAAATGATAAGCAAACTGTCACGAATTCCCCTTCATATTAGTTTGTTTTCATCCTGTCTGCTTGTTTTATTAACTCTCCTGTCATTTCAGATCCTACCATTCACACCCGATCATCTCTCATTCCCCTCACCTGGTCCTCCACACCCATCTCACCTGCAGCCCATTCCCTCATTAGCCCTCACTATGTAGGTCCCCTCACTTGCACTTGTTCCCTGCCAGATTGTCTTGTGTGTTATTGCCAAGTTCTCAGCGTACCTTTATATTGTTCATGATCTGCCTGTTTTCGACCTTGGATTTCTGGATTTCTTGGATATTAGATTTGTTCGCTTGTTTGACTGACCTCCCGGTTTTGACCCTGCCTGAACTCTAGTAAAAGAACTGAACTTGTATCTTGTCTCTGAGTTGTGCTTTTGGGTTTCTAGTGTCTGTAATCCTTACACAAACAGCTATTTAAGAGTGCTTGCAAGACCATCAAGATTCAGATCAGTTTGAATAAGTCCATTGTCCATTATGAGTTGATAAAACTGCAATGCTTTATCATAATTACAAATTGTACATTCACATGAGCCCTCTTTCTCCCACTTTAACCAGTGACATTTTCTTTGTGGCTTTGGCCACATTTCGTCTCACCTTTCTCCACAACTGTCATTAAAACCTGCAGGCTATGCTGTAGCTAATGTTATTTCAAAAGTCCTCCTTTTCACCTCTTAGTGTTGATTGGATGTCCAAATTTAGACAATTATCAAAACATTGGAATCCAGCTCCAGGATGAGTTTAGCCTAGCTTAGCACAAACGCAGGAAGTAAAACATCTAGCCTACACTGAAAGAGGAAAATGCTGTCTCATTTACATGTCGGATGTCATTAGCAAACAAGCTAGCCAGCAATATACCCAAAAATTCATTGAGGCTTAGTTCAGTTACCAAAGTGCGTGAGACAGCAGGATCACTGTAAAACTGGACTTCAGCCGTTAGGCCGAGCAGTGTGTCAGTAAATGGCTCCAGTGTGAACTGTTTATAAAGCCACTGATTTTTTCGCAAGAATCCACCTTGTCAGGCTTCAAGCAATGCGTTTTTGTCCAAACCATTCTGGTTCAGAACAATCAGCATCCTGAGAGGAGCTAGCGGCGGCAGCCACGGGCGTGTTTTAGGTCTTTGTGACGCGACAAAAGCTGCTACAGCATCAGTTATATTAATGTAATTCTGAATAGGGGCTTGGCCCCGTTACATCAGATCTGGAGAGTATTTCTTCAGTGAAAGAACAAAGTACAGCGCTGAAGACTTTTCTCGAAGGAGAGGGTGTTTGTTCCTGACTGACGGTGATACACAGATGGTTCATCCAATCACCTGCTGAGTACTTTGTTTTTGTTCTGTGTAACAAACCATCTGCCACTCCAAGTTAATTTGAAATTATGGAATTGTCTTGCAAAAACAAATATAAAATGTGTATTGTGTCACCTGTGTGCATGTGCATGTGATTAAAATCAAAAATATTTCTCCACATCGTGACCGATAAGACCGATTTTGCTGTTGTTGAAAGACTTTCAGTACTTGTTCTTAAATAGGCCAAAAAAACACAAAAAATGGTTATCACAGAAACAATAAATGTAGTCATGCAGTCTGAATAAAGACACTGCTTTGAAAATACAACAAATACTCAGAACATGTAGATTTCCTATCTAATGAAAATAGACCAAAGGTTGAAAAAATGAAGGGGGACGGTCATTTTCTATGTTTCAGCCAATCATTCTACTTTGTAAACCTTGATCACCTTGTGACTACATCTTCCACTTGGTTGTGTGACATCAGTAGTGCAAGACACGAGTGCTGTACCACAATGATCGGAGGACTGGCTGCTTTGATTCTACTTTGTACAGTGTGTAAGTGCAACTCTTAACTACTTTGAGAAAGACACGACCATGTATTAATCTTTGGAAGGGTTCATACTTTACCTGTTTACTTATCTTGTGCTTTAACTTTGTTACATTCTGTCTCTTTTCTTCAGATCTGATTCAAACTGCAGAGGATCCTCACCAGCTCTCTTTGACTTTGACTGAACTTGGTGGAAATGTTACTTTGCAGTGTTCAGTTTCTGAAACGGAAGACAAATCATTTTACTGGTACAAGCAGCCTCTTGGATATATGGTCCAACAGGTCGTTACTGTTATTGTTGGCAGTGTGACACTTAGTGAGCAATTTAACAACCCACGTTTCGAAGTCACAGAGCGGAACGCTCAGTATTTTCTAACCATTAGAAATATCAGCAAAGAGGACGAAGCGACATACTTCTGTGTCCATGGAGCAAGATATTCACAGAGTTTTGTTAATGGCACCTTCTTGGTTGTGAAAGGTAAAATACATTTTTCTTTTGCCACATTTAGTAATTTTAATTATTCATTCTTATTAATGTATTTTTACCTGAATCATGCAGATCTTAATCATCAGAAATCTTTATACGTGAAGCAAAGCCCGGAGACTGAGTCGGTCCGGCCGGGTGACTCAGTGACTCTCCAGTGTTCACTTCTCTCCAAGAACAAAGAAAACAGAGTCCAGTGTCCAGGTGAACACAGTGTGCACTGGTTCAGATCTGGATCAGGAGAATCTCATCCAGGCATCATTTACACTCACAGTGATAAACAAGAAGAAAGAAGTTGTGTCTACAGTCTGTCCAAAAGTATACAGAACTCCTCTGATGCTGGGACTTACTACTGTGCTGTGGCCACATGTGGAGAGATCCTGTTTGGTGAAGGAACCAAAGTGGAGACAAGTAGGTTTTTACAGTTGTATTTAAATCATATTTGTTTTATTTATAATCAATGTAATTATTATTAGTGGTAGTTTATTTTTAAGTTTAAGAGGATAACTAAGAGTTTATACAACATTTGAAGCCTTAGTTATCAACTAAATTTAATACTTATTTCATAGAGACAGTAAGTTATTAAGTTATAACAGAAATTATAAATGAATGAGCCTATGAGGACCTATGAGCCTTGGTTTTTCAAGTTGCATTTATAAATCAGTGTTCATTACTTTCTTCAGCTCAAATAAAAGAGTATTTTTGACGAAACGCTTTATGAAACATAGGCTTACCAATTGTGCCTCCTAATAGTTTTCTAAATGTCACTGTGTTTCCAATAACATAAGATTACTCCCAAGAATCCATAATTACATAATGCTTACTCTCTTTGTGATTCAGGATCAGAACAGGACCCAGTTGTCCTTGTGCTTGGAGTGCCGTTGGCCTGCTGTGTGATTGTGATAGTCGTCCTTATTTTCTTCAGAAATCAAAGGAAAGTTTGCAAAAATTGCAAAGGTAGGTTCACCGTATTTTACTTTAGTTACTGTTTGCTTTTTGAGATTGTACCATAAAGCTCTGAATGAAGGAAAATACTTTGCAGTTAAAACAGAACATGTGTGTTTCAGTTTATATTATCTCTAAAATATAATGGAATGATGGACAATCCATCAAATAAGTCTTCTTTAGGTCAACATACTGTCCATTTGTGTGTCTATTCAACAGAATATGAGGATTGTTCAAACCAGCGAGTCATTTTCATTGTCCCTCTGAGACATGTCCGACCACACTATCCTGTTACAGCAGGAAAATATTGAACATCCAATTTCAGAAGTCAGTCATTACAAACTGTCATCCGTCCCTCGAGTAAATCACGTCTCCCTGACTGCAGAAAGCTTAGTGGAGCTCTTCAGTGCTTATCATTGGGCTTATTACAGAAGTAAATATGTTGAAGTGTGAAGCCACAACTGAAAATGTGATCCACATCTTTTGTTTGATTTCTTTGTCCTCAAAAGAGATAATGACAAAATTCACATCGATATGTGTGTACACGCATTATGAAGTCTTTGTTTTTATATCAACAGGAGCAGAGAGTGCTTCCCATCATCTTGGACATGACAGGTCAACTGTGGATCAGTCAAATGATCTGGTAAATATGTGGCAGTGTGCTGTCTGATTTACACCGGCTAGCGATCTAGATGTGGATGTGTGATAAATATACTGCCACTAATCCTCTGGACAAAACACACATAATATTATACTCATAACATACAAGACAAATCTAATTAACTGTTGAGTAGCTACGTACAACATAATATCTGTTACTATATGACAAATGAGGTAAAAGTCAAGAGGATTAAATATAGTACTGATGACTGAGAAATTACATTAAAAAAGTATGTTAAGATCGATGTAAAGTCGCTGTAAAAAAATCTTTACTATATATTTTGTGTTGAACAGCCCAAATCTATGAAATATTCGTCATTAACACAAATATTTCTTGCAGAATGCTGAAGCAAAGGGAATAAACTATGCAGCACTGGATTTCTCCAAACGGAAAGTGAAAAGAGAGAAGAGGAAGAAGAGAGAGTCGCCACAAGAGTGTGAGTACTCTGTTGTTAGAGCAGATTACCACAACCAGCAACACCCTTCTCCATAGAAAGAGCAGGGCCCGTGCAGAGGCCCCAAAGTCTCCACAGAGAGCTTCAGCATTGGTCTGCTCGTACAGAACTTTTTATTCCCAACTGATATTCGATAGTGACAGAAGGAAGTTGTGTATCAGAATGTGTACATCTTCTAAAAAAATGTTGCATGCTGATTTTGTGGGAGAACACCAGATTTTCAGTTGCTTTGTGAATTCGTAGCCACAGAAAGTGTAGTTGTATAACATCAAGGTCATCATGTCTGTGGCCTTGTTTACTTTAGTTATTTTGTTGACATAAAGATGAATATTTATATTGTCTCCTCATTTGAAATAACCACATCTTCACTCATCACAAATAGTACAAAAAGGATCCTTTCAGTTTACTGGGGTAAATTTCGCCAAAGGCTTCTCCGTATGTCAGTTTTTCACTTCAGGTCTGCTTCCACTTTTATCCCTTTTTAAGAGGTAATTTTTTTGTATGAAAAAAGATGGCTGAAATATGTTACATCCTTTTACCACTGTATCAGGAACTACCACAGAAGTACTTTGTATGTTTCTGTGGACGGAGTTAGTCACCGTGAACCGTGCAAGAGTCAGTCACAAAACTTGCAGATCTGTAGTTGAGCTCAAAATGAAGGTTGTGTTTAGAGATGGGTGTGGTTCGAGCAAGGCGCTAGAATTAGGTGGTTAGGAAGTTGGGAAGGGGCCATTGGCCCTTCCTTTTTGAACCCCTGGCCCAATTGGGAGTTGCGGCTGTTGTGATCTCGTGGCAAGATGGTCTCAAGTTTTCTTTTTCATCTGCACATTGGTTGGAGCGCCTTTCGCTAAGTGGAAAATAAATACTTATAGATTAAATAAATCACCCTGAACATCCATCTTAGAATGCTTCCTTATTTTTGATTTCAACTTCACACGTCACTGTGAAGTTTCACCGAATCGGGCCAGGAGTGTGAGTGTTTGTGTGCGTGAGCTTCGCTGTCGGGGCTGGTAATGAATAAAGATTAAAACAAACTTTCTCTACCTCCATCTAACTTTCACACACTCACATACCAGGCAAATAAACACCAACATCTCTCAGAAACTAACAGTTTATATACAGAGATAGGAAGCAACTCACTGTCACTCTCCATCATGTGATTATCAATCTCTAAAACTGAAAATGTAACCACCATGAACCTCAAAGTGGTATCAGCTGAACTTAGGTTACACAGCAGTCATAAATATTCCATGTGGAGTGCTGATGGCGATGAAGAAAGTTGATTTGTGGTGAATTCTGACATTTGAATATAATGTGTTAACAGACTTTGTACATTAAGATGCATCCTGCAGTGATTACAAATGAAAGTATTTTGAAAATGAACACACTGTACATATTGACCTTGAAGTAAACAGGTGTTCATTTTTATTTAAATGTTATTATAGTTGTGGTATCTTTTGTCATAAGTTAGTTTGCTAAGAAAGGAAACAACACATGCACACAAATATGATATATTATATATATTTTAGTACAATCATGCTTATTAACAGATAAAAAAAATAAAGTGAAAGAGAGACAACCCTTCTCACGCACTTTCAAAATGAATATTCCAAAAAATCAAACTTGGGTAGATGCATCATTCGAGTAGAAACATTTAATAATATAATGCACAAAAATGTAACAAAATTACAAGGATGGAATGCACAATGCTACACGTACATGCTAATACCAAAAACGTTACTGTTAAATGTTCAGACTTTGGATCGTTTATCCATCACAAAAGCCCTGACATCTGTGTAGATCGTCTCTTCTCTTTGATTCCTTCTCTCTGCTTTGCCAGCTTTCCTCCTGGTAAAGTTTGGTGTACAATAAACCAAAGAGTCCTCATCGCTCTGAGTGAAAAAATGTAACATGAGAAAGCAGATTCTAATACGTGCACATACAGATACATAACCATTGCAGGTATCTTTTATTTAGTAACAACATCTTTATATACCTTACCTGCTGATTTTGCTGATTGTTACTGGCTGTTGCAGCATTTGTTTGCAGAGTGGCAGCAGCTGTTTTATTAAAAATAAACTGTTAAAGATGGATTTAACTTTATAGAAGATGCATGATACTGTATGTTCTCACACACAGCACACATGTAAATCAAATGTTAGCTTTGGGGAAACACTATGGGGTCGAGTAACGTCTCTTACCTTTGCAACAATCGCAGGATTTGTTCCTGACGGCATAAACAAGGACGGCGATAACAATCAGACTTATAGCCAGAGCAAAACACGCCACAAAGAGAATTGTGTTGTCGTTCTTTGAATCACAGGTGCTGTCAACTGAAACATTGAATCAACATATAATTAACATTAAGAGTAATAAACATTTTAGATTATTAGATAGCATGATCATATACATACCTCCAATGTTCATATTGACAAGATATCATTGACAAGATGATATAATGCATGTGGTACAATTGCTTTGTGATACATGATCTAAATGGATTCAAAGTGAATCTGTATTAATGATTTGTATTGAAATGTTCTGCCGTTACCTTCAATGTCCAGTTTTGTTCCATTTCCAAATAATATCTCTCCACATGTGGCCACAGCGCAGTAATAAGTCCCGGCATTGGAGGAGCTGACGTTCTTAGAGAAGCTGTAGACACATTTCTGTGGAGAGTGAGGCTCAGGACTCTTCTCACATCCAGCACTGTTGTTTCTTTGTGCATAAATAACACTGGGACGAGATTCATCTGATCCAGCTATAAACCAGTACACAGTGTGTTCTCCTGGACACGTTTTCTTCTCAGAGTCTGAGAGGACTGAACACTGCAGAGTCACTGAGTCTCCTGGACGGACTGGATCAGATGGAGAGTCTTGAGTGACGGCAGTGATATCAGGTTCTGGTCCTGAGACATCAAAACAACAACAGTTAACATGTCATACTCAATTCAATGCTGATACATTATTGAATTCAATTTCAGAGGGCTTTACAATCTCTACAATATACAACGTCCTCTATCCTTGGACCCACGCATCGGATAAGCAAATAGATTATAGACAGGTTGCTTAGGTTACAATGATCTATTCTTTAACAAAAGTCTGGTGACTTCTACATTAATATGAATATGCAGTGTTACAAAACATTCAAATACGTAACATTGCTGTTGTACAACATGAATCATTTCTGTTGCTGTTTTTACCTTTAATCCTCAGAAATATTCCTTTTGTAAATGTCATGGTGCTGTATCTCACTTTCATACAGTAGTAGACTGCAGTATCGCTGAACTGTGTTTTGTTAATATGCAGGACAAACTTTCCAGGTTCTTGTTTTGCTGTAATGCGACGAGTCTCCAAAACAACGTCGTAATTATTGGCTAATGTTCCTCCTAATATTTCAGGGAAGGTTTCAGAAACAAGCCTGATCCAGAATAAGTACGTTGAATGCCAAGAATGCTGGCGGGCACATGTTAGAGTGACATTTTGTCCAACACCAACAGTCTTTGTCTCAAAGATCCGATCTTCGGTGCATCCTGAAGATAAAATTAAAACAGAGTGATTAATAACAGAGATCATTCATATATCTTCTCTATATTATTGCATGAAAATGTAATTTTCAAATATTTATCTGGAGTAAATGTGACTTGAATACTTACGTCCCATTTTCAGCACGAGCAGTATTAAATATATGTTCATCATTTTCTCTTCTTTTCACATGAAGGACTGTAGTTAATTTAGATTGTATCCGAAGATGATTCACCTTAATAGAATCATATAAAGTGGGAGGGAATAATGTCAGAGCAATCTGATTGGCCTCTCGTGATGTTGGCTCTTCACTGTACTACCACAGCGGAAATATATCAACCAAAACCTTCCAACAAGTGTTGCTAGTGTTGTTTCATGTGTTTGCCATCTCACGTTACACATATTTTGTGTACATTTCTGCTGTGAAGAAAATCAACAACAACAAAAGCACATTTCTCATGGCCCTGATGCAATTTGATCTCAAAGGGAACTCTTTTCCCACGCTCCACATTACCATCGTTCAATGTAATTTAAGGATTTCCACCTGCAGATTGGTCCATAGCACTAAACCAACAATCTCAGGACGGAATTATTCATCTCACCAATATCTTTGCTTGGCAACTACAGTATGATTAAGTAACTAAATCACATTGTTGATGTTTGGGAATATTGTGGTTAGGGTTACAAATAAAGACAAAGACAATTTTTACACCATGACGAGATGTAAGCTTCATTTAATTTCCCCAACGGCACAATAATATGAACTCAATTCAATCCTAAGACAATTCATGGGGTTCAAAATGTTGTTTTTGGCAATAACAGCATGTAAGTTACTGAATGTTAAGATATATAATATCCCTAACTCAAACATGGCATAGCTTTGTAGCTAATCTGCAGCTGAGGTGTACCTCCTCCAAAATGTACATGTCGTGGTGACGGCAGCAACACAGATGTACCACATCATGACATGTGATTGGTCAGCGTGGGCTGCTCGTGTTTTATCCCAAAACGTTTTCAGTGCTGGTCAAGATTGTTAATAGCAAAGACAACATTTAGGAAGTTACAAGTCCCAGTGAAACAGAAGTTGGAACATCTTTAGCTTCTTTACTGTGACATATTCCTCAGTGAAACGCAATATTTGAGCCGTGTACAGCTACAAGAATGATTTAAATGAAATCCTCCACGTTTGATTGGACCACTAAAAAGTGGGTGGGCTTAGAATGAAGCACGTCACAGAGCTACAGAGGACTGTGGCTCTACACACACACAGATGCAGTGGCTAAGAGTTGCAGATTGAATGATGAATGGATGTAATTATTGGTTGGAATTGTTTGGTACTAGCATACGTAAGCAAACTTCACATTTTGTTTTACAGGAAGAAAAGACGATTGATAAAAAAATAGTGATTTTTTTTTTTTTAAGATATTATTAAATTGGTGCACAATATAACTGGGATGTGATCTAAAAGGGCTAAAAAGGCATTTTCCCATTTCATTTCAACTTTAAAGATGGTTTTCTACTCCTGTTCTACTCACACACATTAATTAAAGCCATTACACCACAAACCTTCTGCATGGGAGTAGTTTCATACAAAGTAATGAGAGCAGGCAAAATACAAGTTCCTCCCGTTCTCTAGGTGTGTGTGCAGCTCACTGTTACCGTACACAGTTTCTGAGAGGAATATAGTTAAAACTCAACACGTGCGATACATCTCTTGAGTATTACTGTGGTGCTATGAATGGGTGAAATCCAGCTGAACTAGAAATAAAAACCTAATCTCAAATTCAGTGGTTGCATTAAGTGACATTTAAAACCCTTAACCAGCCCTTGTCTGTTTTTTGTAGTCTTTCACATTTAGTGTTTATCTATTGAGACTTTACAGCAATGGATGGTGCTACAAATTATCTTCACATCACTGCCATCTGTTGGTAAAAACCACATGAGTCATCAAACAGCAGACAAACTCTTTGTTCATTAGCTCAAGTAATATCAATATGTTTGTTTATTTAATCAATTCTCAAAATGAATCAGATCAATCAAAAATCACTTTAAGTTTGTGGTATACATAAAGATATTAGATTCAAAATAGTCATAAAGGAGACTGGAAGACAGAAGAGACGTTTCAAATAACCCAGGACAAATTCAGATACTCCACTTCATAAGTTATGACCCGCCCACTCTTTCTGACATCTTTAGTGAAACACATCAGCAGGAAGAGTTCAGCAGAGAGAGCTGTTACACCATCCTCTATGTTGACACATGTTGTATAGTTTAAAGTTTCAGAGTCACCTGACACACGTGTGTTCCTGGGGTGATACAATAGTAGGGATACTTCACAATTGAACACAATCCCGTACAAATACATCTCAAACTCATCAAAAAAATGGCAGAGGAGTCTGTAGACACCGTCTTGTGTTTGGTCCTACATGCATTGCTGATGGTGGGAACGGTAGTGGGAATTTAGTTTTGTTCTTTTGTTGCTGAAAGAACAACACTAAATTCGGGGTGAACTGGGTGGTTATTTTTGGTGCTTTATTGTGTCTGTTTTCCTTTCACAATGTGTAAGGTTTTGATTTACCACAACTAATCTTTTATCTCTGTAACCTGTAATGTGCATTGTACCTGCTAAATAAACAATAAAATAAAAAAAATACCAGATACATTTGTATGCTGCCCTGTACTTTCTTCTGTGTGCGTGTAAAAATAGGCATTAACGATCACCACTGACAAACAAATGACGCGTGGAAAGTTCAGCATGGTTGTGGTTTGGCTGCCGAAATGAGGTGTGATTTCAAACCCCATTTACTTCCTTTCATTCTCACCATTTTAGTCTGAGTGAGGGGGGTTATGAAGCAAACAAAGTGCAGTAGACAAAGTACAGTTTCATGGTGCAGCAGGCTTTTATAAAACCACACCTGGTCAGTGATCCAGTATTTAACTCATGCATTGTCAGTGAGTGATTGTCCGGGTTTTTAATTTTATTTGGTGGTTGTTGTTGAGGGACAGAGGAGTGCTACACACTCACTGATCCAACCCAGATCTCGGTGAAGATCCATGTTTTCTTCTACTGCTGCAAAATCTTACTCTCCATCAGTTATTCCTGCCACAAACACTCCCAAATATATAATGCGTCTGTTTCGGACACACACACATGCACGCACACACATCTTACACACACACACAGACACACACACACACACATTACACACACTCACGAGTGAAACATGCAGCTCAAAGAACTCATGAGACATAACTGGTCTTTGGTAAATATGTTCTCAGATGTACATGATGTGGCAGCAGGGCAGATGGAAACAGTATTAACACATTACCACTGTGTAGTGAAAACGGTCGACTCAAAGGTTACCGCTTTTCCTTTCATTTGCAGTGTGATGCACAGTGCATGTAGCGGACCTATACTCCTTAAGAATAAAACAAATGTACTGCAGTCGAATTGCGGGCAAAATGTAAACGATCAGTTTTAGTGGTTAAACTAAAATGAGCTTTCTGCTGCCTCTAGTAGCGTTTCCCCCTCTTGCACCACAAACCTCACTACATATCCTGTTGATACTCATAGGCTGTTCTCTTCCAAGTAAGCAGCTTCAGTGGCTGGTCAAAGGCAGAAACGGCTCGCCTGTCAGTGTAGCTGTTGCATGTGGCTTTGCTTGTTGTTTTCAACGTAAATTGTCTTTACAAAGTGCTGTGAGACTGGAAAGACAGTGGTTGTCCCCACTAGATGTTTACTAATACATTATTTTGCAAACATTCCTGAACAAAAATGCACTTACAACATAATCACTGCCCAACACTGCACCAGACCGAAATCATGTCCTGCAGAATCGCAAATTCATAGAGATATTGTGCTGAAAGCCAAATAAATGGTCCTGACATGTCACTTTAGAATGAATAACCAACATACACTGATAAACTAACCCAAAAAGAATTGGACTTTACGGAAAAAAATGTAGTGAGCCCATGTAGCAAAAAGTTTTAACACTGTTGTGACAAGAGTTAGTTTTCTTTTGTGGTTTGCTGCCTGTACACATCAGTTACATGATGTTTGGTAGTCTTGTGTTAGTCAGGTCAGACAGCTTTGTAACAACCAGTCTCTTACAGAAAAGTCAGAATTGTTCAGGCTGTAATCAGCCTGTTAAAGGTGCAGATAGAAACTCAGAATACATGTTGAGCATCACTTATGCAGGAAAGGTCAAAGACATCAAATCAAGCTATTTATCCTTTGCTCCCTGAGGCAGAGTAAGCGTATCTTACTTATGGTCCATTAAGACGACGTTACATTTTATACTTTTTGAAAAATGAAAATGATTTTATTTTTTAACCTCAGCTTCATTATTATTGCGGATTTGTTGTTTTGTATATTTATCTTTAAACTAGCATTCCTCACCTGAAATGCAGTGTAGTTGGTCCAACAATAAAGTAAAACAAAAATCCATCTGGATTTCATTAAAAGGGTAAATTATCATGAGTTTTGTTAATTTACGGTTATGAGCATTGTCTTCTTTTGAGCCAATCACTGTGACTTCTACTTTGTAAACCTTGATCACCTCGTGATCTTCGTCTTCCATTTGGCAGGAAACACATCCGCTGTGCAACAGAAGGTTATCTACCACGATGATCGGAAGACTGACCGCTTTGATTCTTCTTGGTACAGTGTGTAAGTAGAACTTTAAAGATTATGATTGTTTAGATTTAACTGTGTTAAAGTTGTTAAAATACAAGTCAAAGTAACAATCTTTCTTGAAGATGGTGTCTTCAGGAGATGTCTGCGTGGCCTGAGTAGCGAGCTCCAGTCTTAACTTGTGTTTAAAGAATGAATATATCTGTTGAGGCTTGGAATATTGACTGCATCATGAAACATTAATCAAAGTTTAAATAAAAAAGGATTATGTCCGAAATCTTCCAGTCATTCTTGAGAAAATCCATGTTGCTAAAACAATATCCTGTGTGCACAATAAAGTAAGCTGTTTGCATCATACAATGTGAGCAAGTGGGTCTTATCCTGCTTTTAGCACTTAACCACGTATTAAATTAGTTTAATATTGATCTGCCGCCGTATCGACATATGGGCGTTCTAATTTGACAACTGATAGTTTGAAAGCTGCTTTGCTACATTTTCAACGAGGCAAGTGGAATGCTAATTACTAATTTTCACAATAAAAGCGTGCAGGAGTACTGCAGATAAAGGTGCAGGAGGAGTTTGGACACAGAAAGGTGATACTAAGGTTATGGACTGTTGGTCACAGATTGATCTGACTGCACTTGTCTGGGGTTAGCAGCTTGTCTTTAGGGGTCGTTGGTGAGAGAAGGGAAGTGCACCCAGATATCTGGAGCAAGAGAAGAACATTTAGTTAACTTTCCCACATATACGAGACTCTCTTGAAAATGGGATTTTTAATCTCAATGGCACTATCCTGGATAATTAAAGGTTAAAAAAATACTCACGTGTACGTAGAACAGATAACTGATATGATTCGTAGAATTTGTGTGAAAATCATTCATCAGATTTTGGTGACGTGTTGAATTTTCATTGATTTTGACGAAATAAAAAAATAACCAGTTTTCGCAGCACGTTGGCTTTTTTAGATCAAATTCCAATCATCATTTCTTCCTCTCAAAAAGATATGACGTGAGCTTCCATAAGTAGGTAACAACTAATTTTAACCAATAATATCATGACATCCAAACATCAATTAATCTCTAGCTTGAAGCAACAAGAGAGGTGTGTGTGAAGCCACAGTCTGCAGCTCTCTTTTTAAAAGGTCCAATCAAATGTGAAGGATTTGATTTAAATCCTTCTTGAGATTGTACATCGCTCAAATACTTCATTTCACTGGGGGATAAGTCACATTACAGAAGCTACAGATGCTCTAATTTCTGTTTTATTGGCTTCATAAAATCAGAAATCATGATGATAGAGAAACCTTAGTTGTTGCATTAATTAACATATTGTCCTTCAATTTACTTTTTTATGCATAGATTCATGATAATTCATGTACACTTACCATAAAGTAAAACACAAGAATAAAGAATACATGTGCATCTAAGAGTTGTTTAAATTGGATTATAGATTTGCTCAATTTAAGAGGAAGTGCATTTACTGCTTTTCAGCCAATCAGGACGATTTCCACTTTGATGATCTTGTGACTAAACCTTCTTTTAGGTAGGAAGACATCAGTTGTGCAAGAGAAGGGTGTTTTACCACAATGATCAGAAGACTGGCTGTTTTGGTTCTTCTAAGTACAGTGTGTAAGTGCAACTTTAAACATTATTGTTTCTAAAAGACAAGTCAAAATAATAATCTGATGGTAGATACTTTACGTTTTTCCCGGTTTTTGTCTTGTTGTGTTGTCAATTTGTTTTTATTTGTTTTCTTTTCTTCAGATCTGATTCAAACTGCAGAGGTTCCTGACCAGCTCTCTTTGACTTTGGCTGAACTTGGTGGAACTGTTACATTGAAGTGTCCATTTTCTGAGACGGAAAGCAAATTCTTTTACTGGTACAAGCAGCCTCTTGGATGTATGGTCCAAACGGTTGCTACAGGATCTTACAATCAACTAAAACTTGATCTGCAATTTAACAACTCACGTTTTAAAGTCACAGAGAGGGAGAGTCAGTATTTTCTTACCATCAGAAATATCAGCAAAGATGACGAAGCAACATACTTCTGTTTCAGTGGAACATCGTATTCACAGAGTTTTGGTAATGGCATCTTCTTGGCTGTTAAAGGTAAAATATATTTTACTTGCAGTGTTTGTACCACATTTTTATGTCATACAATTGATTTAGATAATTAATTCCTTTTGATGTCTGTTTACCTGAATCATGTAGATCGTGATCAGCAGAAATCTTTATACGTGAAACAAAGTCCGGAGACTGAGTCGGTCCAGCCGGGCGACTCAGTGACTCTCCAGTGTTCACTTCTCTCCAAGAACAAAGAACACAGAGTCCAGTGTCCAGGTGAACACAGTGTGCACTGGTTCAGATCTGGATCAGGGGAATCTCATCCAGGCATCATTTACACTCACAGTGATGAACAAGAAGAAAGAAGTTGTGTCTACAGTCTGTCCAAAACTATACAGAACTCCTCTGATGCTGGGACTTACTACTGTGCTGTGGCCACATGTGGAGAGATCCTGTTTGGTGAAGGAACCAAAGTGGAGACAAGTACGTTTTTACAGTTGAACTAAAAGTATTGTATTTTCATATATTGTATTTAAATATTTAAAAAAACAGTTTAGTCATTAAAACGTCACAGCTAGCTAATGTGACGGCACAGACCTGTTACTCAAAGAGGCCACGCACTCAACTATGCAGAACTTTTAGCCTTAAATAATATAAACGGCTAAGTTGTACAATGATTTAACACACCCACACCTCCGCACAACCCTGCAGAGGTGTGCGTTGCCGGATTTGTGGACGCTCCATCCTGTCGGCCCCGTGTGTTACTCGCTGCTGCTCTCAGTCAGACACAGATAACATCACTCTGCACACAGCAAGGAGAGAGAGAGGAGCAGGGGCAACACTGAAGCACATAAAAACACAGCGATGTAACAACCCGTTCTCATCCCAGGTTGTCAGAAATGGCCGCTTTGTATCACACAGTCGCTAAAGGGGGGCTTGTGCCTCTGTATTGTGACAAAGCGGTGGTTTTTGACAACCCGACATGGGGCTCAAAGGCTCTTTAATGACGCCCAACAACGTCGCAAACACAGCAAGATAAGAAGCAAAGAGGAAATCCAGGCAGAGGGCAGAGTCTCTGCAGAGACACCACCACACACTAGTGGGTCATAGTGATGATTGAAAGGGATTCTTTTTTTAACAGTCTACACATTGTTCTTGAGGAAAATGGTGCAAATTATAACTTTAAATTCATGAATCATCTCACAACTTATTGTTCCCTTCATACGTTTACCGGAAAGGTGCCCAACATTTAGACTTGAAAACCAATAAAGGTCTTCACTCATATGACATCATCTCAACTATTTCATGAAATTCAATAATTAAAATAATTGTTACCAATCATGATAAATTACAAATTACTAATCTGCAGTATTTAAGCTATTTACCAGCATTGAGTCACCTAAAAGTCATGGATGACTTCATGGAAACAAGGAGTAAAGAGTTAAATGACATGTTTAAATTACTTTCAGGAACATTTCAGGATTGGGATCCAGTTAACATCATCCTTGGGGCGCTGTTGGCTCTCTGTGTGATTGTGATTGCCATCCTTGTTTTCTCAAGGAACTGAAGGTGAGTTTAGTAAACTACAAAGACGGAGAACATAACTGGAATCAACAGATATTCTTGTTTATAAAAAATCCAGGACGTTACAGGAAGCCTCTCTGATACCATTTACTCTTGGTCTTGTTGTCACAGCTCTGACTATTAAAACTATTATTTTTAGGATGGTGACACAGAGGCACTGAACTACTCCATCACTGGATCTATCTACAAAGAAAAGGAAGAAGAAGGAGAAAAACAAGTCAAAGGAATCAACGATCGGCACTGATTTCTGTTTGGGTGAAATCCACTGATTGTAAAAAAAAAAGACAGTTCAGCTCTTTGTTAGATTTTGGAAAGCCAACATGTATTATATGGATAAAGTGTGTGTGAATGTTTTTATCTTTCCATGACATTAGATACACAGAAATATTGTACTCAAAATCCATGTGAGTACAAAAGACATGTGATGTGTGTTCAGAGGTGTCTGTGTGGCCTGAGTAGCGAGCTCCAGCCTTAACTTGTGTTTACTAATGTTGCTTTGTTGAAAGAAGAATGAATATATCTGTTGAGGCTTGGAATATTGACTGCATCATGAAACATTAATCAAAATTTAAATAAAAAAGGATTACGTCTGAAATCTTCCAGTCATTCTTGAGAAAATCCATGTTGCTAAAAGAATATCCTGTGTGCACAATAAAGTAAGCTGTTTGCATCATACAATGTGAGCAAGTGGGTCTTATCCTGCTTTTAGCACTTAACCACATATTCAATTAGTTTAATATTGATCTGCCGCCGTATCGACATATGGGCGTTCTAATTTGACAACTGATATTTTGAAAGCTGCTTTGCTACATTTTCAACGAGGCAAGTGGAATGCTAATTATACATTTCACAATAAAAGCGTGCAGGAGTACTGCAGATAAAGGTGCAGGAGGAGTTTGGACACAGAAAGGTGAGACTAAGGTTATGGACTGTTGGTCACAGATTGCTCTGACTGCACTTGTCTGGGGTTAGCAGCTTGTCTTTAGGGGTCGTTGGTGAGAGAAGGGAAGTGCACCCAGATATCTGGAGCAAGAGAAGAACATTTAGTTAACTTTCCCACATATACGAGACTCTCTTGAAAATGGGATTTTTAATCTCAATGGCACTATCCTGGATAATTAAAGGTTAAAAAAATACTCATGTGTACGTAGAACAGATAACTGATATGATTCATAGAATTTGTGTAAAAATCATTCACTTTGGGCTTAGTTAAGGTAAATTCAGGTTTTGTAATCTTAGCGTGGCATACAAGGACAACTCGAATGTGAAATGAGAAGCAACAAGACAAATCATTTTTGCCTCCTCATGATTATTGTAAATAGATCCAACAGATTTTGGTGACGTGTTGAATTTTAATTTGACAAAATTAAAAAAGAACCTTCTGTTTTCACAGCACAGCACGCTGACATTTGACGATTCTAAAACGGCAGATTATTCAATGATAACATTTTGATCATGGAGTGAGATAAAGGATGGTTAATATCTGAAAATTAGTTTTACGGAAATACTATCGTCATTGTTACTAAAATATTTACATTAATCGTAGGTCTGAGATGATCTCTCTAGAATGGAAGTCAGACACTGTGCACAGACATCGTGACTGATGTCTTGTTTCCATTGTGTTCCTTCAACATACACAATACTACAAAAACATACAATACACTATAGCTCAATGTAACATTTTCACAACAACCCTCAAGGTAATGATAAACCACCTGAAGTTATAGGTACAATCCTAAAATCATTTTTATAGGAATCACAACACATTACTTATTCAAATACTGTCTTTATTTGCAAATAGGTTTCCACATACAGTATAGTTTTGTTGAGAGGCTTGATAGTGTGGAATGTAATCGTTTTTTTATTTTGCCATGATTATTTAAAACAGTTTTAATATTTAGATGTCAAGTTAATTTAGGATTAAGACAGACTGTATGTCACATTGCTTTTCACTTGCGGGAATTATGAAAAATATATTTAATCATTTTTACATTTTTTACATTCTACTAGAATATCAACAAAAACCATTAAAACATGTCAAAATGAAACATAAAACATTTTTCAAGGTTATCAAAGTAAAAGACTGTAACCGATATCAGATGTGAAGCAGCATATTAACAACAGTTTATACTAGCTTTAATTAGCAAATCCAGTAGATTGTTAATCTTTCACTAAAGTCCTGACATCAGTGTAGACGGTCTCTCCCTCTGCTGTTTTTACATTCTTTCTCTCTGCTCTGCCAGTTTTCCTCTTGGTGAAGGTTGGTGCAGAATAAACCAACATGTCCTCATTTCTCTGAATAAATATGAAAAGATATTATAAAAAAGCATCTTTTAATTTCTATATATGTAGAGTGGAAAAAAAAGTCCAATAACTTTTCCATAGTGATCTTTTCTTTATAAACCTTACCTGCTGACCTTGGTGGTCACCGCTGGCTGTTGCAGCATTTGTTTGCCGAGCTGTGTTATGAAATAAAAACAGAGATTTAGGATGAAAGACCCTGAAGGTTAATTTACACATATCAGTTGTGTTAATTCTGGAAAGTTAGCTTTTGCAAGATACTGTTAGAAACATATATTACCGTTGCAACAATCACACGTTTTCCTCTTGATGGTGTAAATCAGGAAGGCAATAACAATCAGACTCATAGCCAGAGCTGCAACTAGCAGAATCAGAACTGTGTTGGTCTTCTGCAAATCCCACATGTTGAGTGCTGAAAGTATATGAAAATGAACAAATAATTGAAGTTAACAACTATTTTAACAAAATGATATAAGGCATATGGTACAATTGCTTTGTGATACATGATCTAAATTAATCTTGATTTATATGGAAATGTTCTGCCGTTACCTTCAATTTCCAGTTTTGTTCCGTTTCCAAATAATATCTCTCCACATGTGGCCACAGCGCAGTAATAAGTCCCGGCATCAGAGGAGCTGACGTTCTTAGAGAAGCTGTAGACACATTTCTGTGGAGAGTGAGGCTCAGGACTCTTCTCACATCCATCACTGGTTCCATGTGCATAAATGACACTAGGATAAGATTCATCTGATCCGGCTCTGAACCAGAACACACTCTGTTCTTCTGGACACGTTTTCTCCTCAGAGTCAGAGAGGACTGAACACTGCAGAGTCACGGAGCCTCCTGGACGGACTGGATCAGATGTACGCTCTTGTATGACGGCAGTGATATCAGGTTCTGGTCCTGAGAAATACAAACATGATAATAATGCTTTAGTGAGTATTGAAGTACTTTAAAAATGTTTGTATATATAATGGCACACACTTTCCTATAAATTATGGAAACATGTACTATCTTTATACATACATGTAGGATAATTAAATTATGTAAACTACTTTTTATAAATGTTTACCTCCAATTCTCAGAAATGTTCCTTTCAAAAGTATCACATCAAGTCGGTTCACTCTTAAACAGTAGTAAACTCCAGTATCGCTTAGCTTTGCTTGATGAATATGCAGGAGAAATGTTCCAGGTCCTTGTTTTGTTGTAATGTGAGGAGTCGTATTAACACCATCATCATCAAAAATGTGTGTTCCTTTAAAGAATTCAGGTAAGTTTCCAGAAACAAGCCTGATCCAAAACAAGGTTGCTATGTCCAGAGATTTATTGCGAGGACAAGTCAAAGTCACATCTTCTCCAACACTCTTTGTCTCAATGATCAGATCATCTGTGCATCCTGAAAATATGAAGAGAAACATGGTTCAGTGATTATTGACAGAGAAAGAATCAGGTATGTCCTGCTAAATTACTGTAAGAACATGACAATGATATAAATATACATCTGAAGTAAATCTGACATTGCTACATGTACTTACGCCCCACTCTGAGAATCAGCAGTAAATAAAATATGATCATCATTTTCTTGTTAATCCACTTGAGACTGCAGTTAAATTAGATCAAATTAGAAGATGATGTGTCTTAATGTAATCATATCATGTGGGAGGGAACAGTTTCAGAGCAATCTGATTGGCCTGTCATTATTTTCCAACCTAAACGAATGAAACAACACCAACAGCGCTGATGGATGTAAATGACAAATTGCAAACAAACCAGACTGAATTACTGCCACTCATTATGTTTGTGTGTTAGCTTACACATTTAAGGATTGTAGCATTTATGCATCAAAACTGAGATCCAGTTGCTTTGTGCTAACTCATGGCTCTAACATGTTCAGCTTTAGGATTCGATTTGATTCCAAGTGTGTAAAACATGCAAAACAATTTAATTCAAAATGCTAACAGTTTGTTGGGATGCTGTCTAAAGAAGAGTGCCAAACTCTAAATGCTTTACAATCCAGCGTCTCTGCCAATTTAAGCCTTTGTTTGTGTAATCTTCACACAGTTGAGTGCTTGTATTTGTGCACATATTCAGCATATTACATGTCCTCTCTTTTCTGCAGTAAATGGCTCCTCTGTGTTAGACTGTTCCAACTCCTCCCCTCTGGTAGGCGCTACAGAGCACTGTACGCCAAAACCACCAGACACAGGAACAGCTTCTTTCCACTGGCCGTCACTCTCATGAACAATTAATCAGACATACTGCACTATTATCTGCACTAATATCCCAAATCCATTGTCATTGTTGTTGTTCTTTATGTTCATATATATTTATATATATATATTCATATTTATACTGCACATAGTAGTTTAATGTTTATGCTTAGTTTCTCTGTTCTACTTTGTTGTCTTTAATGTCCTTGTTTCTATATTTTTCTTGTTTATTTGTATATTCTATGTATGTACGTTGAGAGCAATGTGAAAACCGGAGTCAAATTACATATATGCGTATACATCAGGGCCAATAAAGCTGATTCTGATTCTCATTCTGAGTAAGAAGAACAAAGAACAGCACTGAAGGCTTTATTTTTCTGTTGACCAGTAAAGGACCATGGAAACCAGAAGAAACTGTCAGAGAAGGTGAATTGTGTCACCTGTGTGCATGTGATTAAAATCAAAATATTGCTGCACATCGCAACCTTAAAATACACACATGCAGTCAATAAGACCGATCTCTTTTCTTCAGATCGGATTCAAAATTCAAAATGTACTGGTACAAGCAGTATCTTGGATATATGGTCCAACCAGTCGCTGCAATAGTTTTTGGGAGAATGACAGTTTGTGAGCAATTTAACAACTCATGGTTCACAGCAACAACAGGGAACACTCAGTGTTTGTGCCATATTTTTATTTCATGGAAATGATTTACATTATAACTCCTCTTCATTTATTTTTAACCGAATCATGCAGATCGTAATCAGTAGAAATCTTTCTATGTGAAACAAAGTCTATGCTCATGTTTTATCACGGTAAAGACGACAGAGTAAAGGACTAGAAGTATCACATTTGACAAAGACAAAGTGTGTGTGACAGTAAAGTATCAGTGGGACGGTCTAAAACAAAACATTTAATCCAGATATACATGAAATGCTAAATATTACATAATAGCCACATACAACAGTCTTTAACTTTAAAAAGAATAACATCAGCTATCACATACAGTACCAACTGATCTCAAACAGTCCACTTAACATGCTAATTCAACCCAAAAGCCTTAACAGCAGCATAGATCTTCTCTCTCTCCGCTGCTTTTGCGTTCCTCGTTCCACCACTGCCAGATTTCATCACGGTAAAGACGACAGTAGAATAAATCCATGTGTCTTCATTTCTCTGAGGAAATGTATTGCACATGATGTAAGATGACAAATACCAATAAAATACCAATAGTGTTTTCGGATAAGTTGATCTTACCTTTAAATTCCTTTTTGCAACATTTTCAAGCAGGGAAACAGCAGCTACAATATGAAATAAACAAAAAGAATATAAAGAGATAAAAATGGATATGGATGCACTAGTTTGTTACAACACAAATGATAAAATATAAATACATATATTCATGTGTGTGAGAGATAGAGGGGTAACTTTTATTACCTTCATTATTGCAATAATCACACTTGTTTTTCTTGGTGGCGTAAATGAGGACGGCTGCAACATTCACACTTATAGTAAAGACAGCACACAGCAGGACCAGAAATATACCGTCACCAAAGGACCACCAGCCGGTTTCTGAAACATGAAAACAAACAATGACTTTTAGTAAAACTAAATGAAAATGTAATTCCTCCAAAGAGGATTTTACTTGTTTCAAGTATTTCCCTACAATCAATCTGTATGGATTTTTCTTTGACTTCTGACCAAGACTAATTAACACTTAAATATGCACATTTCCATATAAAACTAATTTACCACACAGACTTGCCAGTGGGTTGTAATTAATAACTTATGATCTACAGCAAAATATTATTAAAACCTACAGAGCCTTATTTTCTTTCATCCAGTCATTAACATGTGAAGATGAATTGCAAGAAACATGTATCAAATGATGCCCAAGAAATTCAGAATATCTCCATTTGATGTAATGGTGCAGCCATAAAAACACACTATTGGGTTAAAACAAGCTATTACAGAATATACAGTATATAGTGCTGTAAAACAGTGTGGAGAAAGATGATTTTTCAACCTTCAAAGCATGTGAGGTGGCAATAAAAGGGTGAAAACAAGTTTACCAGAAGTGAATTACCTTCAATTTCCAGTTGTCTTCCGTTTCCAAATAATATCTCTCCACATGTGGCCACAGCGCAGTAATACGTCCCGGCATCAGAGGAGCTGACGTTCTTAGAGAAGCTGTAGACACATTTCTGTGGAGAGTGAGGCTCAGGACTCTTCTCACATCCATCACTGGTTCCATGTGCATAGATGACACTAGGATAAGATTCATCTGATCCGGCTCTGAACCAGAACACACTCTGTTCTTCTGGACACGTTTTCTCCTCAGAGTCAGAGAGGACTGAACACTGCAGAGTCACGGAGCCTCCTGGACGGACTGGATCAGATGTACGCTCTTGTATGACGGCAGTGATATCAGGTTCTGGTCCTGAGAAATACAAACATGATAATAATGCTTTAGTGAGCATTGAAGTACTTCAAAAATGTTTGTATATATAATGGCACACACTTTCCTATAAACTATGGAAACATGTACTCTCTTTATACATACATGTTGGATAATTAAATTATGTAAACTACTTCTTATAAATGTTTACCTCCAATTCTCAGAAATGTTCCTTTCAAAAGTATCACATCAAGTTGGTTCACTCTTAAACAATAGTAAACTCCAGTATCGCTTAGCTTTGCTTCATGAATATGCAGGAGAAATGTTCCAGGTCCTTGTTTTAATGTAATGCGAGGAGTCGTATTAACACCAACATGATCAAAAATGTGTGTTCCTTTAAAGAATTCAGGTAAGTTTCCAGAAACAAGCCTGATCCAAAACAAGGTTGCTGTTTTCAGAGATGTATTGCGAACACAAGTCAAAGTCACATCTTGTCCAACACTCTTTGTCTCAATGATCAGATCATCTGTGCATCCTGAAAATATGAAGAGAAACATGGTTCAGTGATTATTAACAGAGAAAGAATCAGGTATGTCCTGCTAAATTACTGTAAGAACATGACAATGATATAAATATACATCTGAAGTAAATCTGACATTGCTACATGTACTTACGCCCCACTCTGAGAATCAGCAGTAAATAAAATACGATCATCATTTTCTTGTTAATCCACTTGAGACTGCAGTTAAATTAGATCAAATTAGAAGATGATGTGTCTTAATGTAATCGTATCAAGTGGGAGGGAACAGTTTCAGAGCAATCTGATTGGCCTGTCATTATTTTCCAACCTAAACAAATGAAACAAAACCAACAGCTCACTTTTGTTTCATGGTGGGTTTCTACAACTGACACTGACTAAATATGACATGATTTGATTTAATACTAATGTGAACCACAGTTATACAAAAACAATCTGGTTAAAAAATAATTCATTCACTCGTGTACTACCATATTTATGAGGGATGTAGCCTGGTTTCTAGAAACCCTAAACTAGATTGCTGGTGCATTCTTTTGTGGTTCATGGGGTGAGATGTTATCCCTGTCCAGGATGCACTAAGCCATTTCCTCCTCTCATGACTAAGGTGCAGTTAAAGTTAGGCAACAATAAAGACTTTGTAAGGTTATGATCATTGAAATGGCAAATTAACAAGATTTAAGGGGGAATCCAGCAATTAAGTATTACACTCCCAAAAAGTTGGAGAACTTACAAGAGATGGATTAAATTTGTGGTCAAAATTGAAGCAGCAGAGGCAAAGACATCATGATTCTTTGTTTCTACAATGAGTCAAGCTCCAAAAACACTGGATCCTACGTTTCCTTTAGTGCAACTCAAAAGAGTCTTTCATTAGAGCTTCACTGACTCGTATAAGTCTCTTAAACTTAAACGCTCCAGTTTGCAGTGTAGAATTTTAGTTATACATTTCTCTCCAAACCCACTGATGGATGTAAATGACAAATTGCAAACAAACCAGACTGAATTACTGCCACTCATTATGTTTGTGTGTTAGCTTACACATTTAAGGATTGTAGCATTTAGGCATCAAAACTGAGATCCAGTTGCTTTGTGGCTAACTCATGGCTCTAACATTTCTAGCTTTAGGATTCGATTCGATTCCAAGTGTGTAAAAATTCAAAATGCTAACAGTTTGTCGGGATGCTGTCTAAAGAAGAGTGCCAAGCTCTAAATGTTTTACAATCCAGCGTCCCTGCCAATTTAACCCTTTGTTTGTGTTTTCTTCACACAGTTGAGTGCTTGTATTTGTGCACATATTCAGCATATTACATGTCCTCTCTTTTCTGCAGTAAATGGCTCCTCTGTGTTAGACTGTTCCAACTCCTCCCCTCTGGTAGGCGCTACAGAGCACTGTACGCCAAAACCACCAGACACAGGAACAGCTTCTTTCCACTGGCCGTCACTCTCATGAACAATTAATCAGACATACTGCACTATTATCTGCACTAATATCCCAAATCCATTGTCATTGTTGTTGTTGTTCTTTATGTTCATATATATTCTTGGATATATATTTATATTGTACATAGTAGTTCAGTGTTAAAGTTTAGTTTCTCTGTTCTACTTTGTTGTCTTTAATGTCCTTGTTTTTGTATTTTTCTTGTTTATTTTTATATTCTATGTATGTACGTTGAGAGCAATGTGAAAACCGGAGTCAAATTCCATGGGAATACAAACGGAAGATTAAGAATTAACTTTTTTAAACTGGCCTGACCCTTTGAATATAAATGCATGACACTTAATTTATCTGTAAACATGTAGGTCTATGTTTCTGGGCCGAACAGAAAATTCTACAACATTGTCTGCAGCACTCAGTTAATCAGGAATGTATTGATCAGTTTGATTTGTGTGCAGAAAAGAAGCATTCATCCATTTGCCATCACGATACACAGAGATAGAGACATGTTAAATGTTATGCACAATAGCCAATTCAGATGCTCCACATCATCAATGATGACCCGCCCACTCCTGCCTGTCAGTCATATCAGCAGGAAGAGCACAGCGTACAGAGGAGGGCGGTTAAACCATCCCTCCTCTATACTCACATCACTTCTTTTCAGGGGGCTGGTGAGAGGCCGCAGCAGAGCTCCACTCTCACAGTATCACATTCACCTGGAGGCGATTTAAAGTTTCTGACCCGTATATATTTATCTGTCCAGTGTGAACGAGGGACAAAACCCCAAATAAAACAGTATAATCAATAACAAGGTGATTATCAATAAACAATCCTGGGTCACTTTATTTACAGTTGACATCCTCACAATAACATTAAAATGCAGCCCAGTACAACACCACAAACTCCAGCGTTAAAATAATTATCAAAACAGCGTTAAGGTTTCCTGACAACTTGAAGGTTGAATGGAGAAAGAAATTAGAAAGACAACCTATCTATCTACAGTTTAGGACCGAAACTTCCGTCACACTTGTTAGACCAGCTCGTTGTGGTTTGTGGCCTTCATCAGGTTCAACGTATCGTTGACAACGAGCCAAAACACGCTTTGTACTTTCACACACAAACGGACAGAAATAGACACACATTCACAGTCACCACTGACAAACAAATGATGCGTGGAAACTTAAGCATTGCTGTAGCCGGGCCTCAAACTAATGTGTCAATACAAACCTACCTTTCTCTGTTTTAGCCTCAGGAAGCTCGGCTTGAACGATGTTTTACCTTTTAATAACACACTTGTTTTTATGATTGTTATTAATATCACATCAACTTACAGGAGTAGGTTAAGGGTTCAGGAGGGTCGGACAAATGCACCCAGTCACACTATGTCCTGACCATTTTTCATCACACTCCTCTGCAGTGTTGTTCTGTTCATTTGTAATTGCTGTCAGAGGGGGAGGTGCTCATCCTTCACTGGACCCACTCTGGTCTATTTGTCTATGCAGAATTTTTAACCTTGATCTTAAGTTAAGTTTGCCTGATTATCTACAAATAGGTGAGCCAGCCTTGCTTAAGTCTGTGGTGCAGTGACAGACTCAGGTGGTGAATAAATCTGCAGATTTGCACGCAAATATGCATCTGTGATATTTTAAGACTGCACATGCATACGGTCGTAGATGGTTGCATCTTAAAAACATGAAGGATAGACAGTATCTATAGTTTAAATGAACACAGCAACAAGTAAACATAAAACAATAAGTTTGCCTGCTGAAGCTTATTGTAGCTCTTCCCTCACTACACATCCTGTTGAATAGTCTGTTGACAGTAAACAGTCTTGAAGGTGGTCAAAGGGTGTAAAAGTGGCCCACCACAGCTTCAGTCTGTCAGTGTAGCTGTTGCATGTAGCATTGCTTGCTCCTCTCGCTACATGCAGAAGGGATTTACAAAGTGCTGTGAGACCAGACAGATTGACGGGTTTATTCAATTGAGTAGTTGTCCCCTTACATTTTTTACATTGTATATGTTTTAAAACGGAAATTAATTGTGTCTACAACATATAATGCTCAGTATGTGTTTTTGTTGGCCATACTTTGCTCTACAGTTGAGGGAAGTTGTGGTGGACAGCTACACAGCAGTTCACTGGTGAAAAACACTGACAGTCTATTTGATCCTTCTCACTTTGTGTCTTAATGTGCATTTCAAAGCAGACATTTAGACTTGTGAAACACACAAGTGTAACTAGTAACATCATTAATTAAATGGGCCTGTCCTTAATGTTATTGGTTTTACTAGTGCTTTTTGTGCTAAAACAAATCAAAGTATCTGTTATTAAAAAAGAGGAAATGATAAGCAAACTGTCACGAATTCCCCTTCATATTAGTTTGTTTTCATCCTGTCTGCTTGTTTTATTAACTCTCCTGTCATTTCAGATCCTACCATTCACACCCGATCATCTCTCATTCCCCTCACCTGGTCCTCCACACCCATCTCACCTGCAGCCCATTCCCTCATTAGCCCTCACTATGTAGGTCCCCTCACTTGCACTTGTTCTCTGCCAGATTGTCTTGTGTGTTATTGCCAAGTTCTCCAGCGTACCTTTATATTGTTCATGATCTGCCTGTTCCGACCCTGCCTGCCTGCCTGTTTTTCGACCCTGGATTTTTGCCTGCCCCTTATTGGATTTGTTTGGATCTCTTTCTCCCTCTTTAACCAGTGACATTTTCTTTGTGGCTTTGGCCACATTTCGTCTCACCTTTCTCCACAACTGTCATTAAAGCCTGCAGGCTATGCTGTAGCTAATGCTATTTCAAAAGTCCTCCTTTTCACCTCTTGGTGTTGATTGGACGTCCAAATTTAGACAATTATCAAACCATTGGAATCCAGTTCCAGGATGAGTTTAGCCTAGCTTAGCACAAACACAGGAAGTAAAACATCTAGCCTACATTGAAAGAGGAAAACGCTGTCTCATTTACATGTCGGATGTCATTAGCCAACAAGCTGGCAATATACAATATATCCAAAAATTAATTCAGTCTTAGTTCAGTTACAGAAGTGTGTGAGGCCAGCAGGATCACTGTAAAACTGGACTTCAGCCAAGTTAGGCCAAGCAGTGTGTCAGCCACGGGCGTGTTTTAGGTCTTTGTGACACGACAAAAGCTGCTACAGCATCAGTTATATTAGTGTAATTCTGAATAGGGGCTTGGCCCCGTTTCATCAGATCTGGAGAGTATTTCTTCAGTGAAAGAACAAAGTACAGTGATGAAGACTTTTCTCGAAGGAGAGGGTGTTTGTTCCTGACTGACGGTGATACACAGATGGTTCATCCAATCACCTGCTGAGCACTTTGTTTTTGTTCTGTGTAACAAACCATCTGCCACTCCAAGTTAATTTGAAGTTATGGAATTGTCTTGCAAAAAACAAATATAAAATGTGTATTGTGTCACCTGTGTGCATGTGCATGCGATTAAAATCAAAAATATTTCTCCACATTGTGACCGATGAGACCGATTTTGCTGCTGTTGAAAAACTTTCAGTACTTGCTCTTAAATAGGCCAAAACACACAAAATGGTTATCACAGAAACAATAAATGTAGTCATGCAGTCTGAATAAAGACACTGCTTTGAAAATACAACAAATACTCAGAACATGTAGATTTCCTATCTCATGAAAATAGACCAAAGGTTGAAAAAATGAAGGGGGACGGTCATTTTCTATGTTTCAGCCAATCATTCTACTTTGTAAACCTTGATCACCTTGTGACTACATCTTCCACTTGGTTGTGTGACATCAGTAGTGCAAGACACGAGTGCTGTATCACAATGATCGGAGGACTGGCTGCTTTGATTCTACTTTGTACAGTGTGTAAGTGCAACTCTTAACTACTTTGAGAAAGACACGACCATGTATTAATCTTTGGAAGGGTTCATACTTTACCTGTTTACTTATCTTGTGCTTTAACTTTGTTACATTCTGTCTCTTTTCTTCAGATCTGATTCAAACTGCAGAGGATCCTCACCAGCTCTCTTTGACTTTGACTGAACTTGGTGGAAATGTTACTTTGCAGTGTTCAGTTTCTGAAACGGAATCATTTTACTGGTACAAGCAGCCTCTTGGATATATGGTCCAACAGGTAGTTACTGTTATTGTTGGCAAAATGACACTTAGTGAGCAATTTAACAACCCACGTTTCGAAGTCACAGAGCGGAACGCTCAGTATTTTCTAACCATCAGAAATATCAGCAAAGAGGACGAAGCGACATACTTCTGTGTCCATGGAGCAAGATATTCACACAGTTTTGTTAATGGCACCTTCTTGGTTGTGAAAGGTAAAATACATTTTTCTTTTGCCACATTTAGTAATTGTAATTATTCATTCTTATTAATGTATTTTTACCTGAATCATGCAGATCGTAATCATCAGAAATCTATCTACGTGAAACAAAGTCCGGAGACTGAGTCGGTCCGGCCGGGCGACTCAGTGACTCTCCAGTGTTCACTTCTCTCCAAGAACAAAGAAAACAGAGTCCAGTGTCCAGGTGAACGCAGTGTGCACTGGTTCAGATCTGGATCAGGAGAATCTCATCCAGGCATCATTTACACTCACAGTGATGAACAAGAAGAAAGACGTTGTGTCTACAGTCTGTACAGAACTATACAGACCTCTGATGCTGGGACTTACTACTGTGCTGTGGCCACATGTGGAGAGATCCTGTTTGGTGAAGGAACCAAAGTGGAGACAAGTAGGTTTTTACAGTTGAACTAAAAGTATTGTATTTTCATATATTGTATTTAAATATTTAAAAAAAGTCATTAAAACGTCACAGCTAGCTAATGTGATGGCACAGACCTGTTACTCAAAGAGGCCACGCACTCAACTATGAAGAACATTTAGCCTTAAATAATATAAACCGCTAAGTTGTACAATGATTTAACACACCCACACCTCCGCACAACCCTGCAGAGGTGTGCGTTGCCGGATTTGTGGACGCTCCATCCTGTCGGCCCCGTGTGTTACTCGCTGCTGCTCTCAGTCAGACACAGATAACATCACTCTGCACACAGCAAGGAGAGAGAGAGGAGCAGGGGCAACACTGAAGCACATAAAAACACAGCGATGTAACAACCCGTTCTCATCCCAGGTTGTCAGAAATGGCCGCTTTGTATCACACAGTCGCTAAAGGGGGGCTTGTGCCTCTGTATCGTGACAAAGCGGTGGTTTTTGACAACCCGACATGGGGCTCAAAGGCTCTTTAATGACGCCCAACAACGTCGCAAACACAGCAAGATAAGAAGCAAAGAGGAAATCCAGGCAGAGGGCAGAGTCTCTGTAGAGACACCACCACACACTAGTGGGTCATAGTGATGATTGAAAGGGATTCTTTTTTTAACAGTCTACACATTGTTCTTGAGGAAAATGGTGCAAATTATAACTTTAAATTCATGAATCATCTCACAACTTATTGTTCCCTTCACACGTTTACCTGAAAGGTGCCCAACATTTAGACTTGAAAACCAATAAAGGTCTTCACTCATATGACATCATCTCAACTATTTCATGAAATTCAATAATTAAAATAATTGTTACGAATTATGATAAATTACAAATTACTAATCGGCAGTATTTAAGCTATTTACCAATGAGTCACCTAAAAGTCATGGATGACTTCATGGAAACAAGGAGTAAAGAGTTAAATGACATTTTTAAATTACTTTCAGGAACAATTCAGGATTGGGATCCAGTTAACATCATCCTTGGGGCGCTGTTGGCTCTCTGTGTGATTGTGATTGCCATCCTTGTTTTCTCAAGGAACTGAAGGTGAGTTTAGTAAACTGCAAAGACGGAGAACATAACTGGAATCAACAGATATTCTTGTTTATAAAAAAATCCAGGATGTTACAGGAAGCCTCTCTGATACCATTTACTCTTTGTCTTGTTGTCACAGCTCTGACTATTAAAACTATTATTTTTAGGATGGTGACACAGAGGCACTGAACTACTCCATCACTGGATCTATCTAATGAAAAGGAAGAAGAAGGAGAAAAACAAGTCAAAGGAATCAACGATCGGCACTGATTTCTGTTTGAGTGAAATCCACTGATTGTAAAAAAAAAGACAGTTCAGCTCTTTGTTAGATTTTGGAAAGCCAACATGTATTATATGGATAAAGTGTGTGTGAATGATTTTATCTTTACATGACATTAGATACACAGAAATATTATACTCAAAATCCATGTGAGTACAAAAGACATGTGATGTGTGTTCAGAGGTGTCTGTGTGGCCTGAGTAGCGAGCTCCAGCCTTAACTTGTGTTTACTAATGTTGCTTTGTTGAAAGAAGAATGAATATATCTGTTGAGGCTTGGAATATTGACTGCATCATGAAACATTAATCAAAATTTAAATAAAAAAGGATTACGTCAGAAATCTTCCAGAGTCATTCTTGAGAAAATCCATGTTGCTAAAAGAATATCCTGTGTGCACAATAAAGTAAGCTGTTTGCATCATACAATGTGAGCAAGTGGGACGTATCCTGCTTTTAGCACTTAACCACGTATTACATTAGTTTAATATTGATCTGCTGCCGTATCGACATATGGGCGTTCTAATTTGACAACTGATAGTTTGAAAGCTGCTTTGCTACATTTTCAATGAGGCAAGTGGAATGCTAATTATACATTTCACAATAAAAGCGTGCAGGAGTACTGCAGATAAAGGTGCAGGAGGAGTTTGGACACAGAAAGGTGATACTAAGGTTATGGACTGTTGGTCACAGATTGATCTGACTGCACTTGTCTGGGGTTAGCAGCTTGTCTTTAGGGGTTGTTGGTGAGAGAAGGGAAGTGCACCCAGATATCTGGAGCAAGAGAAGAACATTTAGTTAACTTTCCCACATATACGAGACTCTCTTGAAAATGGGATTTTTAATCTCAATGGCACTATCCTGGATAATTAAAGGTTAAAAAAATACTCATGTGTACGTAGAACAGATAACTGATATGATTCATAGAATTTGTGTAAAAATCATTCACTTTGGGCTTAATTAAGGTAAATTCAGCTTTTGTAATCTTAGCGTGGCATACAAGGACAACTCGAATGTGAAATGAGAAGCAACAAGACAAATAAGTTTTGCCTCCTCATGATTATTGTAAATAGATCCGACAGATTTTGGTGACGTGTTGAATTTTAATTTGGCAAAATTAAAAAAGAACCTTCTGTTTTCGCAGCACAGCACGCTGACATTTAACGATTCTAAAACGGCAGATTATTCAATGATAACATTTTGATCATGGAGTGAGATAAAGGATGGTTAATATCTGAAAATTAGTTTTATGGGAAATACTATCGTCATTGTTACTAAAATATTTACATTAATCGTAGGTCTGAGATGATCTCTCTAGAATGGAAGTCAGACGCTGTGCACAGACATCGTGACTGATGTCTTGTTTCCATTGTGTTCCTTCAACATACACAATACTACAAAAACATACAATACACTATAGCTCAATGTAACATTTTCACAACAACCCTCAAGGTTGTGATAAACCACCTGAACTTATAGGTACAATCCTAAAATCATTTTTATAGGAATCACAACACATTACTTATTCAAATACTGTCTTTATTTGCAAATATATTTAGACATACAGTATAGTTTTGTTGAGAGGCTTGATAGTGTGGAATGTAATCGTTTTTTTATTTTGCCCTGATTATTTAAAACTGTTTTAATATTTAGATGTCAAGTTAATTTAGGGTTAAGACAGACTGTATGTCACATTGCTTTTCACTTGTGGGAATTATGAAAAATATATTTAATCATTTTTACATTTTTTACATTATACTAGAATATCAACAAAAGCCATTAAAACATGTAAAAATGAAACGTAAAATATTTTTCAAGGTTATCAAAGTAAAAGACTGTAACCGATATCAGATGTGAAGCAGCATATTAACAACAGTTTATACTAGCTTTAATTAGCAAATCCAGTAGATTGTTAATCTTTCACTAAAGTCCTGACATCAGTGTAGACGGTCTCTCCCTCTGCTGTTGTTACATTCTTTCTCTCTGCTCTGCCAGTTTTCCTCTTGGTGAAGGTTGGTGCAGAATAAACCAACATGTCCTCATTTCTCTGAATAAATATGAAAAGATAATATAAAACAGCATATTTTAATTTCTATATATGTAGAGTGGAAAAAAAAAGTCCAATAACTTTTCCATAGTGATCTTTTCTTTATAAACCTTACCTGCTGACCTTGGTGGTCACCGCTGGCTGTTGCAGCATTTGATTGCCGAGCTGTGTTATAAAATAAAAACAGAGATTTAGGATGAAAGACCCTGAAGGTTAATTTACACATATCAGTTGTGTTAATTCTGGAAAGTTAGCTTTTGCAAGATACTGTTAGAAACTTATATTACCGTTGCAACAATCACAAGTTTTCCTCTTGATGGTGTAAATCAGGAAGGCAATAACAATCAGACTCATAGCCAGAGCTGCAACTAGCAGAACCAGAACTGTGTTGGTCTTCTGCAAATCCCACATATTGAGTTCTGAAAGTATATGAAAATGAACAAATAATTGGAGTTAACAACTATTTTGACAAGATGATATAAGGCATACGGTACAATTGCTTTGTGATACATGATCTAAATTAATCTTGATTTATATGGAAATGTTCTGCCGTTACCTTCAATTTCCCGTTTTGTTCCGTTTCCAAATAATATCTCTCCACATGTGGCCACAGCGCAGTAATAAGTCCCGGCATCAGAGGAGCTGACGTTCTTAGAGAAGCTGTAGACACATTTCTGTGGAGAGTGAGGCTCAGGACTCTTCTCACATCCATCACTGGTTCCATGTGCATAGATGACACTAGGATAAGATTCATCTGATCCGGCTCTGAACCAGAACACACTCTGTTCTTCTGGACACGTTTTCTCCTCAGAGTCAGAGAGGACTGAACACTGCAGAGTCACGGAGCCTCCTGGACGGACTGGATCAGATGTACGCTCTTGTATGACGGCAGTGATATTAGGTTCTGGTCCTGAGAAATACAAACATGATAATAATGCTTTAGTGAGCATTGAAGTACTTAAACAATGTTTTTATATATAATGGCACACACTTTCCTATAAATTATGGAAACATGTACTCTCTTTATACATACATGTTGGATAATTAAATTATGTAAACTACTTTTATAAATGTTTACCTCCAATTCTCAGAAATGTTCCTTTCAAAAGTACCACATCAAGTTGGTTCACTCTTAAACAGTAGTAAACTCCAGTATCGCTTAGCTTTGCTTGATTAATATGCAGGAGAAATGTTCCAGGTTCTTGTTTTGTTGTAATGCGAGGAGTCGTATCAACATCATCATAATTAAAAGTGAATGTTCCTTTAAAGAATTCAGGTAAGTTTCCAGAAACAAGCCTGATCCAAAACAAGGTTGATGTGTCCAGAGATGTATTGCGAACACAAGTCAAAGTCACATCTTGTCCAACACTCTTTGTCTCAATGATCAGATCATCTGTGCATCCTGAAAATATGAAGAGAAACACGGTTCAGTGATTATTGACAGAGAAAGAATCAGGTATGTTCTGCTAAATTACTGTAAGAACATGACAATGATATAAATATACATCTGAAGTAAATCTGACATTGCTACATGTACTTACGCCCCACTCTGACAATCAGCAGTAAATAAAATACGATCATCATTTTCTTGTTAATCCACATGAGACTGCAGTTAAATTAGATCAAATTAGAAGATGATGTGTCTTAATGTAATCATATCATGTGGGAGGGAACAGTTTCAGAGCAATCTGATTGGCCTGTCATTATTTTCCAACCTAAAAATATGAAACAACACCAACAGCGCACTTTTGTTTCATGGTGGGTTTCTACAACTGACACTGACTAAATATGACATGATTTGATTTGATACTAATGTGAACCACAGTTATACAAAAACAATCTGGTTGAAAAAAATATATATTTCATTCACTCGTGTACTACCATATTTATGAGGGATGTAGCCTGGTTTCTAGAAACAATAAAGAGTGACTTGAGTCAAGCTCCAAAAACACTGGATCCTACGTTTCCTTTAGTGTGACTCCAAAGCATCTTTCATTAGAGCTTCACTGACTCGTATAAGTCTCTTAAACTTAAACGCTCCAGTTTGCAGTGTAGAATTTTAGTTATACATTTCTCTCCAAACCCACTGATGGATGTAAATGACAAATTGCAAACAAGTCCAATATGAATGTATCTCCAAAAGAGAACCAGACTGAATTACTGCCACTCATTATGTTTGTGTGTTAGCTTACACATTTAAGGATTGTAGCATTTATGCATCAAAACTGAGATCCAGTTGCTTTGTGCTAACTCATGGCTCTAACATGTCCAGCTTTAGGATTCGATTAGATTCCAAGTGTGTAAAACATGCAAAACTATTTAATTCAAAATGCTAACAGTTTGTCGGGATGCTGTCTAAAGAAGAGTGCCAAACTCTAAGTGCTTTACAATCCAGCGTCCCTGCCAATTTAACCCTTTGTTTGTGTAATCTTCACACTATTGAGTGCTTGTATTTGTGCACATATTCAGCATATTACATGTCCTCTCTTTTCTGCAGTAAATGGCTCCTCTGTGTTAGACTGTTCCAACTCCTCCCCTCTGGTAGGCGCTACAGAGCACTGTACGCCAAAACCACCAGACACAGGAACAGCTTCTTTCCACTGGCCGTCACTCTCATGAACAATTAATCAGACATACTGCACTATTATCTGCACTAATACCCCAAATCCATTGTCCATTGTCATTGTTGTTGTTCTTTATGTTCATATATATTCTTGGATATATATTTATATTGTACATAGTAGGTAAATGTTAAAGTTTAGTTTCTCTGTTCTACTTTGTTGTCTCTAATGTCCTTGTTTTTATATTTTTCTTGTTTATTTGTATATTCTATGTATGTACGTTGAGAGCAATGTGAAAACCGGAGTCAAATTCCATGCCTATACAAACGGTAGATTAACAATGAACTTTTTTAAACTGTCCTGTCCCTTTGAATATAAATGCATGACATGTAATTTATCTGTAAATATGTAGGTCTATGTTTCTGGGCCAAACAGAAAATTCTACAACATTGTCTGCAGCACTCAGTTAATCAGGAATGTATTGATCAGTTTGATTTGTGTGCAGAAAAGAAGCATTCAGCCATTTGCCATCACGATACACAGAGATAGAGACATGTTAAATGTTATGCACAATAGCCAATTCAGATGCTCCACATCATGAATGATGACCCGCCCACTCCTGCCTGTCAGTCATATCAGCAGGAAGAGCACAGCGTACAGAGGAGGGCGGTTAAACCATCCCTCCTCTATACTCACATCACTTCTTTTCAGGGGGCTGGTGAGAGGCCGCAGCAGAGCGCCACTCTCACAGTATCACATTCACCTGGAGGCGATTTAAAGTTTCTGACCCGTATTTACATTAACATTAAAATGCAGCCCAGTACAACACCACAAACTCCAGCGTTAAATAATTATCAAAACAGCGTTAAGGTTTCCTGACAACTTGAAGGTTGTACGGAGAAAGAAATTAGAAAGACAACCTATCTATCTACAGTTTAGGACCGAAACTTCCGTCACATTTGTTAGACCAGCTCGTTGTGGTTTGTGGCCTTCATCAGGTTCAACGTATTGTTGACAACGAGCCAAAACACGCTTTGTACTTTCACACACAAACGGACAGAAATAGACACACATTCACAGTCACCACTGACAAACAAATGATGCGTGGAAACTTAAGCATTGCTGTAGCCGGGCCTCAAACTAATGTGTCAATACAAACCTACCTTTCTCTGTTTTAGCCTCAGGAAGCTCGGCTTGAACGATGTTTTACCTTTTAATAACACACTTGTTTTGACGATTGTTATTGATATCACATCAACTTACAGGAGTAGGTTAAGGGTTCAGGAGGGTCGGACAAACACACCCAGTCACGCTATGTCCTGACCATTTCTCATCACACTCCTCTGCAGTGTTGTGCTTTTCATTTGTAATTGCTGTCAGAGGGGGAGGTGCTCAGCCTTCACTGGACCCACTCTGGTCTATTTGTCTATGCAGAATTTTTAACCTTGATCTTAAGTTAAGTTTGCCTGATTATCTGCAAATAGGTGAGCCAGCCTTGCTTAAGTCTGTGGTGCAGTGATAGACTCAGGTGGTGAATAAATCTGCAGATTAAAACAAAACACGCAAATATGCATCTGTGATATTTTAAGACTGCACATGCATACGGTCGTAGATGGTTGCATCTTAAAAACATGAAGGATAGACAGTATCTATACTTTAAATGAACACAGCAACAAGTAAACATAAAACAATAAGTTTGCCTGCTGAAGCTTATTGTAGCTCTTCCCTCACTACACATCCTGTTGAATAGTCTGTTGACAGTAAACAGCCTTGAAGGTGGTCAAAGGGTGTAAAAGTGGCCCACCACAGCTTCTGTCTGTCAGTGTAGCTGTTGCATGTTGCATTGCTTGCTCCTCTCGCTACATGCAGAAGGGATTTACAAAGTGCTGTGAGACCAGACAGATTGACGGGTTTATTCAATTGAGTAGTTGTCCCCTTACATTTTTTACATTGTATATGTTTTAAAACGGAAATTAATTGTGTCTACAACATATAATGCTCAGTATGTGTTTTTGTTGGCCATACTTTGCTCTACAGTTGAGGGAAGTTGTGGTGGACAGCTACACAGCAGTTCCCTGGTGAAAAACACTGACAGTCTATTTGATCCCTCTCACTTTGTGTCTTAATGTGCACATAACGTTCAAAGCAGACATTTAGACTTGTGAAACACACAAGTGTAACTAGTAACATCATTAATTAAATGGGCCTGTCCTTAATGTTATTTGTTTTAGTGCTTTTTGTGCTAAAACAAATCAAAGTATCTGTTATTAAAAAGAGGAAATGATAAACAAACAAAACTCTTTAAGAGTGCTTGCAAGACTATCAAGATTTAGATCAGTTTGAATAAGTCCATTGTCCATTATGAGTTGATAAAACTGCAATGCTTTATCATGAAAAATGACAAATTGTACATTCACATACTTTCTCCACAACTGTCATTAAAACCTGCAGGCTATGCTGTAGCTAATGTTATTCCAAAAGTCCTCCTTTTCACCTCTTAGTGTTGATTGGACGTCCAAATTTAGACAATTATCAAAACATTGGAATCCAGCTCCAGGATGAGTTTAGCCTAGCTTAGCACAAACACAGGAAGCAAAACATCTAGCCTACACTGAAAGATGAAAACGCTGTCTCATTTACATGTCGGATGTCATTAGCAAACAAGCTAGCCAGCAATATACCCAAAAATTCATTGAGGCTTAGTTCAGTTACCAAAGTGCGTGAGGCAGCAGGATCACTGTAAAACTGGACTTCAGCCGTTAGGCCGAGCAGTGTGTCAGTAAATGGCTCCAGTGTGAACTGTTTATGAAGCCACTGATTTTTTCGCAAGAATCCACCTTGTCAGGCTTCAAGCAATGCGTTTTTGTCCAAACCATTCTGGTTCAGAACAATCAGCATCCTGAGAGGAGCTAGCGGCAGCCACGGGCGTGTTTTAGGTCTTTGTGACGCGACAAAAGCTGCTACAGCATCAGTTATATTAATGTAATTCTGAATAGGGGCTTGGCACCGTTTCATCAGATCTGGAGAGTATTTCTTCAGTGAAAGAACAAAGTACAGCGCTGAAGACTTTTCTCGAAGGAGAGGGTGTTTGTTCCTGACTGACAGTGATACACAGATGGTTCATCCAATCACCTGCTGAGTACTTTGTTTTTGTTCTGTGTAACAAACCATCTGCCACTCCAAGTTAATTTGAAGTTATGGAATTGTGTTGCAAAAAACAAATATAAAATGTGTATTGTGTCACCTGTGTGCATGTGCATGTGATTAAAATCAAAAATATTTCTCCACAGCCAAAAAACCACAAAAAATGGTTATCACAGAAACAATACATTTAGTCATGCAGTCTGAATAAAGACACCGCTTTGAAAATACAACAAATACTCAGAACATGTAGATTTCCTATCTAATGAAAATAGATCAAAGGTTGAAAAAATGAAGGGGGACGGTCATTTTCTATGTTTCAGCCAATCATTCTACTTTGTAAACCTTGATCACCTTGTGACTACATCTTCCACTTGGTTGTGTGACATCAGTAGTGCAAGACACGAGTGCTGTACCACAATGATCGGAGGACTGGCTGCTTTGATTCTACTTTGTACAGTGTGTAAGTGCAACTCTTAACTACTTTGAGAAAGACACGACCATGTATTAATCTTTGGAAGGGTTCATACTTTACCTGTTTACTTATCTTGTGCTTTAACTTTGTTACATTCTGTCTCTTTTCTTCAGATCTGATTCAAACTGCAGAGGATCCTCACCAGCTCTCTTTGACTTTGACTGAACTTGGTGGAAATGTTACTTTGCAGTGTTCAGTTTCTGAAACGGAAGACAAATCATTTTACTGGTACAAGCAGCCTCTTGGATATATGGTCCAACAGGTCGTTACTGTTATTGTTGGCAGTGTGACACTTAGTGAGCAATTTAACAACCCACGTTTCGAAGTCACACGGAATCACACACGGAACGCTCAGTATTTTCTAACCATCAGAAATGTCAGCAAAGAGGACGAAGCGACATACTTCTGTGTCCATAAAGCAAGATATTCACACAGTTCGGTTGACGGCACCTTCTTGGTTGTGAAAGGTAAAATATATTTTTCTCCAAGTGTTTTTGCCACGTTTAATTATTTTAATTATTCATTCTCATTAATGCATTTTTACCTGAATCATGCAGATCTTAATCAGCAGAAATCTTACGTGAAACAAAGTCCGGAGACTGAGTCGGTCCGGCCGGGCGACTCAGTGACTCTCCAGTGTTCACTTCTCTCCAAGAACAAAGAAAACAGAGTCCAGTGTCCAGGTGAACACAGTGTGCACTGGTTCAGATCTGGATCAGGAGAATCTCATCCAGGCATCATTTACACTCACAGTGATAAACAAGAAGAAAGAAGTTGTGTCTACAGTCTGTCCAAAACTATACAGACCTCCTCTGATGCTGGGACTTACTACTGTGCTGTGGCCACATGTGGAGAGATCCTGTTTGGTGAAGGAACCAAAGTGGAGACAAGTAGGTTTTTACAGTTGTATTTAAATCATATTTGTTTCATTTAAAATCAATGTAATGATTATTAGTGGTAGTTTATTTTTAAGTTTAAGAGGATAACTAAGAGTTTATACAAAATTTGAAGCCTTAGTTATCAACTAAATTTAATACTTATTTCATAGAGACAGTAAGTTATTAAGTTATAACAGAAATTATAAATGAATGAGCCTATGAGGACCTATGAGGCTTGATTTTTCAAGTTGCATTTATAAATCAGTGTTCATTACTTTCTTCAGCTCAAATAAAAGAGTATTTTTGACGAAACGCTTTATGAAACATAGGCTTACCAATTGTGCCCGCTAATAGTTCTAAATGTCACTGTGTTTCCAATAACATAAGATTACTCCCAAGAATCCATAATTACATAATGCTTACTCTCTTTGTGATTCAGGATCAGAACAGGACCCAGTTGTCCTTGTGCTTGGAGTGCTGTTGGCCTGCTGTGTGATTGTGATAGTCGTCCTTATTTTCTTCAGAAATCAAAGGAAAGTTTGCAGAAATTGCAAAGGTAGGTTCACCGTATTTTACTTTAGTTTCTGTTTGCTTTTTGAGATTGTACCATAAAGCTCTGAATGAAGGAAAATACTTTGCAGTTAAAACAGAACATGTGTGTTTCAGTTTATATTATCTCTAAAATATAATGGAATGATGGACAATCCATCAAATAAGTCTTCTTTAGGTCAACATACTGTCCATTTGTGTGTCTATTCAACAGAATATGAGGATTGTTCAAACCAGCGAGTCATTTTCATTGTCCCTCTGAGACATGTCCGACCACACTATCCTGTTACAGCAGGAAAATATTGAACATCCAATTTCAGAAGTCAGTCATTACAAACTATCATCCGTCCCTCGAGTAAATCACGTCTCCCTGACTGCAGAAAGCTTAGTGGAGCTCTTCAGTGCTTATCATTGGGCTTATTACAGAAGTAAATATGTTGAAGCGTGAAGCCACAACTGAAAATGTGATCCACATCTTTTGTTTGATTTCTTTGTCCTCAAAAGAGATAATGACAAAATTCACAGCGATATGTGTGTACACGCATTATGAAGTCTTTGTTTTTATATCAACAGGAGCAGAGAGTGCTTCCCATCATCTTGGACATGACAGGTCAACTGTGGATCAGTCAACTGATCTGGTAAATATGTGGCAGCGTGCTGTCTGATTTACACCGGCTAGCGATCTAGATGTGGATGTGTGATAAATATACTGCCACTAATCCTCTGGACAAAACACACATAATATTATACTCATAACATACAAGACAAATCTAATTAACTGTTGAGTAGCTACGTACAACATAATATCTGTTACTACATGACGAATGAGGTAAAAGTCAAGAGGATTAAATATAGTACTGATGACTGAGAAAATACACAAAAAAAGTATGTTAAGACCGATGTAAAGTCGCTGTAAAAAAATCTTTACTATAGATTTTGTGTTGAGCAGCCCAAATCTCTGAAATATTCGTCATTAACACAAATATTTCTTGCAGGATGCTGAAGCAAAGGGAATAAACTATGCAGCACTGGATTTCTCCAAACGGAAAGTAAAAAGAGAGAAGAGGAAGAAGAGAGAGTCGCCACAAGAGTGTGAGTACTCTGTTGTTAGAGCAGATTACCACAACCAGCAACACCCTTCTCCATAGAAAGAGCAGGGCCCGTGCAGAGGCCCCAAAGTCTCCACAGAGAGCTTCAGCATTGGTCTGCTCGTACAGAACTTTTTATTCCCAACTGATATTCGATAGTGACAGAAGGAAGTTGTGTATCAGAATGTGTACATCTTCTAAAAAAATGTTGCATGCTGATTTTATGGGAGAACACCAGATTTTCAGTTGCTTTGTGAATTCGTAGCCACAGAAAGTGTAGTTGTATAACATCAAGGTCATCATGTCTGTGGCCTTGTTTACTTTAGTTATTTTGTTGACATAAAGATGGATATTTATATTGTCTCCTCATTTGAAATAACCACATCTTCACTCATCACAAATAGTACAAAAAGGATCCTTTCAGTTTACTGGGGTAAATTTCGCCAAAGGCTTCTCCGTATGTCAGTTTTTCACTTCAGGTCTGCTTCCACTTTTATCCCTTTTTAAGAGGTAATTTTTTTGGTATGAAAAAAGATGGCTGAAATATGTTACATCCTTTTACCACTGTATCAGGAACTACCACAGAAGCAATTTTGAGTACTTTGTATGTTTCTGTGGACGGAGTTAGTCACCGTGACCCGTGCAAGATTCAGTCACAAAACTTGCAGATCTGTAGTTGAGCTCAAAATGAAGGTTGGGTTTAGAGATGGGTGTGGTTCGAGCAAGGCGCTAGAATTAGGTGGTTTGGAAGTCGGCAAGGGGCCATTGGCCCTTCCTTTTTGAACCTGGCCCAATTGGGAGTTGCGGCTGTTGTGATCTCGTGGCAAGATGGTCTCAAGTTTACATATTTTTCTTTTTTATCTGCACATTGGTTGGAGCGCCTTTCACTAAGTGGAAAATAAATACTTATAGATTAAATAAATCACCCTGAACATCCATCTTAGAATGCTTCCTTATTTTTGATTTCAACTTCACACGTCACTGTGAAGTTTCACCCAATCGGGCCAGGAGTGTGAGTGTTTGTGTGTGTGAGCTTCGCTGTCGGGGCTGGTAATGAATAAAGATTAAAACAAACTTTCTCTACCTCCATCTAACTTTCACACACTCACATACCAGGCAAATAAACACCAACATCTCTCAGAAACTAACAGTTTATATACAGAGACAGGAAGCAACTCACTGTCACTCTCCATCATGTGATTATCAATCTCTAAAACTGAAAATGTAACCACCATGAACCTCAAAGTGGTGTCAGCTGAACTTACAGGTTACACAGCAGTCATAAATATTCCATGTGGAGTGCTGATGGCGATGAAGAAAGTTGATTTGTGGTGAATTCTGACATTTGAATATAATGTGTTAACAGACTTTGTACATTAAGATGCATCCTGCAGTGATTACAAATAAAAGTATTTTCAAAATGAACACACTGTACACATATTGACCTTGAAGTAAACAGGTGTTCATTTTTATTTAAATTTCATTGTGGTATCTTTTGTCATACATTTGTGTACTAAGAAAGGAAACAACACATGCACACAAATATGATATATCATATATATTTTAGTACAATCATGCTTAACAGATAAAAAACATAAAGTGAAAGAGAGACAACCCTTCTCACGCACTTTCAAAATGAATATTCCAAAAAGCAAACTTGGGTAGATGCATCATTTGAGTAGAAACATTTAATAGTAAAACGCACAAAAATGTAACAAAATTACAAGGATGTAATGCACAATGCTACACATACATGCTATTACCAAAAACGTTGCTGTTAAATGTTCAGACTTTGGATCGTTTATACATCACAAAAGTCCTGACATCTGTGTAGATCGTCTCTTCTCTTTGATTCCTTCTCTCTGCTTTGCCAGCTTTCCTCCTGGTAAAGTTTGGTGTACAATAAACCAAAGAGTCCTCATCTCTCTGAGTGAAAAAATGTAACATGAGAAAGCAGATTCTAATACGTGCACATACAGATACATAACCATTGCAGGTATCTTTTATTTAGTAACAACATCTTTATATACCTTACCTGCTGATTTTGCTGATTGTTACTGGCTGTTGCAGCATTTGTTTGAGTGGCAGCAGCTGTTTTATTAAAACAAATATTGAAAAGAAATAAACCGTTAAAGATGGATTTAACTTTATAGAAGATGCATGATATTGTATGTTCTCACACACAGCACACATGTAAATCAAATGTACGCTTTGGGGGAAACACTATTAGGTCGAGTAACGTCTCTTACCTTTGCAACAATCGCAGGATTTGTTCCTGACGGCATAAACAAGGACGGCTATAACAATCAGACTTATAGCCAGAGCAAAACACGCCACAAAGAGAATTGTGTTGTCGTTCTTTGAATCACAGGTGCTGTCAACTGAAACATTAAATCAACATATAATTAACATAATAATAGTAATAAACATTTTAGATTATTAGATAACATGATCATATACATACCTCCAATGTTCATATTGACAAGATATCATTGACAGGATGATATAATGCATGTGGTACAATTGCTTTGTGATACATGATCTAAATGGATTCAAAGTGAATCTGTATTAATGATTTGTATTGAAATGTTCTGCCGTTACCTTCAATGTCCAGTTTTGTTCCATTTCCAAATAATATCTCTCCACATGTGGCCACAGCGCAGTAATAAGTCCCGGCATCAGAGGAGCTGACTGTCTTAGAGAAGCTGTAGACACATTTCTGTGGAGAGTGAGCCTCAGGACTCTTCTCACATCCAGCACTGTTGTTTCTTTGTGCATAAATGACACTGGGACGAGATTCATCTGATCCAGCTATAAACCAGTACACACTGTGTTCTCCTGGACACGTTTTCTTCTCAGAGTCTGAGAGGACTGAACACTGCAGAGTCACTGAGTCTCCTGGACGGACTGGATCAGATGGAGAGTCTTGAGTGACGGCAGTGATATCAGGTTCTGGTCCTGAGACATCAAAACAACAATAGTTAACATGTCATACTCAATTCAATGCTGATACATTATTGAATTAAATTTCAGAGGGCTTTACAATCTCTACAATATACAACGTCCTCTATCCTTGGACCCACGCATCGGATAAGTAAATAGATTATAGACGGGTTGCTTAGGTTACAATGATCTATTCTTTAACAAAAGTCTGGTGACTTCTACATTGATATGAATATGCAGTGTTACAAAACATTCAAATACGTAACATTGCTGTTATACAACATGAATAATTTCTGTTGCTGTTTTTACCTTTAATCCTCAGAAATATTCCTTTTGTAAATGTCATGGTGCTGCGTCTCACTTTCATACAGTAGTAGACTGCAGTATCGCTGAACTGTGTTTTGTTAATATGCAGGACAAACTTTCCAGGTTCTTGTTTTGCTGTAATGTGACGAGTCTCCTCAACAACGTCGTAATTATTGGCTAATGTTCCTCCTAATATTTCAGGGAAGGTTTCAGAAACAAGCCTGATCCAAAATAAGTACGATGCTTGTGAAGAATGCTGGCGGGCACATGTTAGAGTGACATTTTGTCCAACACCAACAGTCTTTGTCTCAAAGATCCGATCTTCGGTGCATCCTGAAGATAAAATTAAAACAGAGTGATTAATAACAGAGATCATTCATATATCTTCTCTATATTATTGCATGAAAATGTAATTTTCAAATACTTATCTGGAGTAAATGTGACTTGAATACTTACGTCCCATTTTCAGCACGAGCAGTATAAAATATATGTTCATCATTTTCTCTTCTTTTCACATGAAGGACTGTAGTTAATTTAGATTGTATCCGAAGATGATTCACCTTAATAGAATCATATAAAGTGGGAGGGAATAATGTCAGAGCAATCTGATTGGCCTCTCGTGATGTTGGCTCTTCACTGTACTACCACAGCGGAAATATATCAACCAAAACCTTCCAACAAGTGTTGCTCGTGTTGTTTCATGTGTTTGCCATCTCACGTTACACATATTTTGTGTACATTTCTGCTGTGAAGAAAATCAACAACAACAAAAGCACATTTCTCATGGCCCTGATGCAATTTGATCTCAAAGGGAACTCTTTTCCCACGCTCCACTTTACCATCGTTCAATGTAATTTAAGGATTTCCACCTGCAGATTGGTCCATAGCACTAAACCAACAATCTCAGGACGGAATTATTTATCTCACCAATATCTTTGCTTGGCAACTACAGTATGATTAAGTAACTAAAACACATTGTTGATGTTTGGGAATATTGTGGTTAGGGTTACAAATAAAGACAAAGACAATTTTTACACCATGACGAGATGTAAGCTTCATTTAATTTCCCCAACGGCACAATAATATGAACTCAATTCAATCCTAAGACAATTCATGGGGTTCAAAATGTTTTTGGCAATAACAGCATGTAAGTTACTGAATGTTAAGATATATAATATCCCTAACTCAAACATGGCATAGCTTTGTAGCTAATCTGCAGCTGAGGTGTACCTCCTCCAAAATGTACATGTCGTGGTGATGGCAGCAACACAGATGTACCACATCATGACATGTGATTGGTCAGCGTGGGCTGCTCGTGTTTTATCCCAAAACGTTTTCAGTGCTGGTCAAGATTGTTAATAGCAAAGACAACATTTAGGAACTTACAAGTCCCAGTGAAACAGAAGTTGGAGCGTCTGTAGCTTCTTTACTGTGACATACTCCTCAGTGAAACGCAATATTTGAGCCGTGTACAGCTACAAGAAGGATTTAAATGAAATCCTCCACGTTTGATTGGACCACTAAAAAGTGGGTGGGCTTAGAATGAAGCGTGTCACAGAGCTACAGAGGACTGTGGCTCTACACACACACAGATGCAGTGGCTAAGAGTTGCAGATTGAATGATAAATGGATGTAAAATGATTGGTTGGAATTGTTTGGTACTAGCATACGTAAGCAAACTTCACATTTTGTTTTACAGGAAGAAAAGACGATTGGTAAAAAAATACAGTGATTTTTTTTTTTTAAGATATTATTAAATTGGTGCACAATATAACTGGGATGCGATCTAAAAGGATTAAAAAGGCATTTTCCCATTTCATTTCAACTTTAAAGATGGTTTTCTACTCCTGTTCTACTCACACACATTAATTAAAGCCATTACACCACAAACCTTCTGCATGGGAGTAGTTTCATACAAAGTAATGAGAGCAGGCAAAATACAAGTTACTCCCGTTCTCTAGGTGTGTGTGCAGCTCACTGTTACCGTACACAGTTTCTGAGAGGAATATAGTTAAAACTCAACACGTGCGATACATCTCTTGAGTATTACTGCGGTGCTATGAATGGGTGAAATCCAGCTGAACTAGAAATAAAAACCTAATCTCAAATTCAGTGGTTGCATTAAGTGACATTTAAAACCCTTAACCAGCCCTTGTCTGTGTTTTGTGGTCTTTCACATTTAGTGTTTATCTGTTGAGACTTTACAGCAATGGATGGTGCTACAAATTATCTTCACATCACTGCCATCTGTTGGTAAAAACCACATGAGTCATCAAACAGCAGACAAACTCTTTGTTCATTAGCTCAAGTAATATCAATATGTTTGTTTATTTAATCAATTCTCAAAATTAATCAGATCAATCAAAAATCACTTTAAGTTTGTGGTATACATAAAGATATTAGATTCAAAATAGTCATAAAGGAGACCGGAAGACAGAAGAGACGTTTCAAATAACCCAGGACAAATTCAGATACTCCACTTCATCAGTTATGACCCGCCCACTCTTTCTGACATCTTTAGTGAAACACATCAGCAGGAAGAGTTCAGCAGAGAGAGCTGTTACACCATCCTCTATGTTGACACATGTTGTATAGTTTAGAGTTTCAGAGTCACCTGACACACGTGTGTTCCTGGGTTGATACAATAGTAGGGATACTTCACAATTGAACACAATCCCGTACAAATACATCTCAAACTCATCAAAACAATGGCAGAGGAGTCTGTAGACACTGTCTTGTGTTTGTTCCTACATGCATTGCTGATGGTGGGAATGGTAGTGGGAATTTAGTGTTGTTCTTTTGTTGCTGAAAGAACAATACTAAATTCAGGGTGAACTGGGTGGTTATTTTTGGTGCTTTATTGTGTCGGTTTTCTTTTCACAATGTGTAAGGTTTTGATTTACCACAACTAATCTTTTATCTCTGTAACCTGTAATGTGCATTGTACCTGCTAAATAAATAAAAAAATACCAGAATACATTTGTATGCTGCCCTGTACTTTCTTGTGTGTGTGTGTGTGTGTGTGTGTGTGTAAAAATAGGCATTAACGATCACCACTGACAAACAAATGACGCGTGGAAAGTTGAGCATGGTTGTGGTTTGGCTGCCGAAATGAGGTGTGATTTCAAACCCCATTTACTTCCTTTCATTCTCACCATTTTAGTCTGAGTGAGGGGGGTTATGAAGCAAACAAAGTGCAGTAGACAAAGTACAGTTTCATGGTGCAGCAGGCTTTTATAAAACCACACCTGGTCAGTGATCCAGTATTTAACTCATGCATTGTCAGTGAGTGATTGTCCGGGTTTTTATATTATTTGGTGGTTGTTGTTGAGGGACAGAGGAGTGCTACACACTCACTGATCCAACCCAGATCTCGGTGAAGATCCATGTTTTCTTCTACTGCTGCAAAATCTTACTCTCCATCAGTTATTCCTGCCACAAACACTCCCAAATATATAATGCGTCTGTTTCGGACACACACACATGCACGCACACACATCACACATCACACACACACACACACACACACACACACACACACACACACACACACATTACACACACTCACGAGTGAAACATGCAGCTCAAAGAACTCATGAGACGTGACTGGTCTTTGGTAAATATGTTCTCAGATGTACATGATGTGGCAGCAGGGCAGATGGAAACAGTATTAACACATTACCACTGTGTAGTGAAAACGGTCGACTCAAAGGTTACCGCTTTTCCTTTCATTTGCAGTGTGATGCACAGTGCATGTAGCGGACCTATACTCCTTAAGAATAAAACAAATGTACTGCAGTCCAATTGCGGGCAAAATGTAAACGATCACTTTTAGTGGTTAAACTAAAATGAGCTTTCTGCTGCCTCTAGTAGCGTTTCCCCCTCTTGCACCACAAACCTCACTACATATCCTGTTGATACTCATAGGCTGTTCTCTTCCAAGTAAGCAGCTTCAGTGGCTGGTCAAAGGCAGAAACGGCTCGCCTGTCAGTGTAGCTGTTGCATGTGGCTTTGCTTGTTGTTTTCAACGTAAATTGTCTTTACAAAGTGCTGTGAGACTGGAAAGACAGTGGTTGTCCCCACTAGATGTTTACTAATACATTATTTTGCAAACATTCCTGAACAAAAATGCACATACAACATAATCACTGCCCAACACTGCACCAGACCGAAATCATGTCCTGCAGAATCACAAATTCATAGAGATATTGTGCTGAAAGCCAAATAAATGGTCCTGACATGTCACTTTCGAATGAATAACCAACATACACTGATAAACTAACCCAAAAAGAATTGGACTTTACGGAAAAAAATGTAGTGAGCCCATGTAGCAAAAAGTTTTAAACAATAAATTCCTAATAATTGGGTACACTGTTGTGACAAGAGTTAGTTTTCTTTTGTGGTTTGCTGCCTGTACACATCAGTTACATGATGTTTGGTAGTCTTGTGTTAGTCAGGTCAGACAGCTTTGTAACAACCAGTCTCTTACAGAAAAGTCAGAATTGTTCAGGCTGTAATCAGCCTGTTAAAGGTGCAGATAGAAACTCAGAATACATGTTGAGCATCACTTATGCAGGAAAGGTAAAAGACGTCAAATCAAGCTATTTGTCCTTTGCTCCCTGAGGCAGAGTAAGCTTATCTTACTTATGGTCCATTAAGACGACGTTACATTTTATACTTTTTGAAAAATGAAAATGATTTTATTTTTTAACCTCAGCTTCATTATTATTGCGGATTTGTTGTTTTGTATATTTATCTTTAAACTCGCATTCCTCACCTGAAATGCAGTGTAGTTGGTCTAACAATAAAGTAAAACAAAAATCCATCTGGATTTCATTAAAAGGGTAAATTATCATGAGTTTTGTCAATTTACGGTTATGAGCATTGTCTTCTTTTGAGCCAATCACTGTGACTTCTACTTTGTAAACCTTGATCACCTCGTGATCTTCGTCTTCCATTTGGCAGGAAACACATCCGCTGTGCAACAGAAGGTTATCTACCACGATGATCGGAAGACTGACCGCTTTGATTCTTCTTGGTACAGTGTGTAAGTAGAACTTTAAAGATTATGATTGTTTAGATTTAACTGTGTTAAAGTTGTTAAAATACAAGTCAAAGTAACAATCTTTCTTGAAGATGGTGTCTTCAGGAGATGTCTGCGTGGCCTGAGTATCGAGCTCCAGCCTTAACTTGTGTTTAAAGAATGAATATATCTGTTGAGGCTTGGAATATTGACTGCATCATGAAACATTAATCAAAGTTTAAATAAAAAAGGATTATGTCCGAAATCTTCCACAGTCATTCTTGAGAAAATCCATATTGCTAAAAGAATATCCTGTGTGCACAATAAAGTAAGCTGTTTGCATCATACAATGTGAGCAAGTGGGACGTATCCTGCTTTTAGCACTTAACCACGTATTAAATTAGTTTAATATTGATCTGCCGCCGTATCGACATATGGGCGTTCTAATTTGACAACTGATATTTTGAAAGCTGCTTTGCTACATTTTCAACGAGGCAAGTGGAATGCTAATTACTAATTTTCACAATAAAAGCGTGCAGGAGTACTGCAGATAAAGGTGCAGGAGGAGTTTGGACACAGAAAGGTGATACTAAGGTTATGGACTGTTGGTCACAGATTGCTCTGACTGCACTTGTCTGGGGTTAGCAGCTTGTCTTTAGGGGTCGTTGGTGAGAGAAGGGAAGTGCACCCAGATATCTGGAGCAAGAGAAGAACATTTAGTTAACTTTCCCATATATACGAGACTCTCTTGAAAATGGGATTTTTAATCTCAATGGCACTATCCTAGAAAATTAAAGGTTCAAAAAATACTCATGTGTACGTAGAACAGATAACTGATATGATTCGTAGAATTTGTGTGAAAATCATTCATCAGATTTTGGTGATGTGTTGAATTTTCATTGATTTTGACGAAATAAAAAAATAACCAGTTTTCGCAGCACGTTGGCTTTTTTAGATCAAAATCCAATCATCATTTCTTCCTCTCAAAAAGATATGACGTGAGCTTCCATAAGTAGGTAACAACTAATTTTAACCAATAATATCATGACATCCAAACATCAATTAATCTCTAGCTTGAAGCAACAAGAGAGGTGTGTGTGAAGCCACAGTCTGCAGCTCTCTTTTTAAAAGGTCCAATCAAATGTGAAGGATTTGATTTAAATCCTTCTTGAGATTGTACATCGCTCAAATACTTCATTTCACTGGGGGATAAGTCACATTACAGAAGCTACAGATGCTCTAATTTCTGTTTCATTTGCTTCATAAAGTCAGAAATCATGATGATAGAGAAACATTAGTTGTTGCATTAATTAACATATTGTCCTTCAATTTACTTTTTTATGCATAGATTCATGATAATTCATGTACACTTACCATAAAGTAAAACACAAGAATAAAGAATACATGTGCATCTAAGAGTTGTTCAAATTGGATTATAGATTTGCTCAATTTAAGAGGAAATGCATTTACTGCTTTTCAGCCAATCAGGACGATTTCCACTTTGATGATCTTGTGACTAAACCTTCTTTTAGGTAGGAAGACATCAGTTGTGCAAGAGAAGGGTGTTTTACCACAATGATCAGAAGACTGGCTGTTTTGGTTCTTCTAAGTACAGTGTGTAAGTGCAACTTTAAACATTATTATTGTTTCTATTAAACTGTGTTGTTAAAAGACAAGTCAAAATAATAATCTGATGGTAGATACTTTACGTTTTTCCCGGTTTTTGTCTTGTTGTGTTGTCAATTTGTTTTTATTTGTTTTCTTTTCTTCAGATCTGATTCAAACTGCAGAGGTTCCTGACCAGCTCTCTTTGACTTTGGCTGAACTTGGTGGAACTGTTACGTTGAAGTGTTCAGTTTCTGAGACGGAAAGCACATTCTTTTACTGGTACAAGCAGCCTCTTGGATGTATGGTCCAAACGGTTGCTACAGGATGTTACAATCAACTAAAACTTGATCTGCAATTTAACAACTCACGTTTTAAAGTCACAGAGAGGGAGAGTCAGTATTTTCTTACCATCAGAAATATCAGCAAAGAGGACGAAGCAACATACTTCTGTCTCAGTGGAACAGGGTATTCACAGAGTTTTGGTAATGGCATCTTCTTGGCTGTTAAAGGTAAAATATATTTTACTTGCAGTGTTTGTACCACATTTTTATGTCATACAATTGATTTAGATAATTAATTCCTTTTGATGTCTGTTTACCTGAATCATGCAGATCGTGATCAGCAGAAATCTTTATACGTGAAACAAAGTCCGGAGACTGAGTCGGTCCAGCCGGGCGACTCAGTGACTCTCCAGTGTTCACTTCTCTCCAAGAACAAAGAACACAGAGTCCAGTGTCCAGGTGAACACAGTGTGCACTGGTTCAGATCTGGATCAGGAGAATCTCATCCAGGCATCATTTACACTCACAGTGATGAACAAGAAGAAAGAAGTTGTGTCTACAGTCTGTCCAAAACTATACAGACCTCCTCTGATGCTGGGACTTACTACTGTGCTGTGGCCACATGTGGAGAGATCCTGTTTGGTGAAGGAACCAAAGTGGAGACAAGTAGGTTTTTATAGTTGAACTAAAAGTATTGTATTTTCATATATTGTATTTAAATATTTAAAAAAACAGTTTAGTCATTAAAACGTCACAGCTAGCTGATGTGACGGCACAAACCTGTTACTCAAAGAGGCCACGCACTCAACTATGCAGAACTTTTAGCCTTAAATAATATAAACCGCTAAGTTGTACAATGATTTAACACACCCACACCTCCGCACAACCCTGCAGAGGTGTGCGTTGCCGGATTTGTGGACGCTCCATCCTGTCGGCCCTGTGTGTTACTCGCTGCTGCTCTCAGTCAGACACACAGATAACATCACTCTGCACAGAGAAAGGAGAGAGAGAGGAGCAGGGGCAACACTGAAGCACATAAAAACACAGCGATGTAACAACCCGTTCTCATCCCAGGTTGTCAGAAATGGCCGCTTTGTATCACACAGTCGCTAAAGGGGGGCTTGTGCCTCTGTATCGTGACAAAGCGGTGGTTTTTGACAACCCGACATGGGGCTCAAAGGCTCTTTAATGACGCCCAACAACGTCGCAAACACAGCAAGATAAGAAGCAAAGAGGAAATCCAGGCAGAGGGCAGAGTCTCTGCAGAGACACCACCACACACTAGTGGGTCATAGTGATGATTGAAAGGGATTAATGTTCAACAGTCTACACATTGTTCTTGAGGAAAATGGTGCAAATTATAACTTTAAATTCATGAATCATCTCACAACTTATTGTTCCCTTCACACGTTTACCTGAAAGGTGCCCAACATTTAGACTTGAAAACCAATAAAGGTCTTCACTCATATGACATCATCTCAACTATTTCATGAAATTCAATAATTAAAATTATTATTACGAATTATGATAAATTACACATTTGATAAACTGAATAATACTAATCTGCAGTATTTAAGCTATTTACCATTGAGTCACCTAAAAGTCATGGATGACTTCATGGAAACAAGGAGTAAAGAGTTAAATTACATTTCTAAATTACTTTCAGGAACAATTCAGGATTGGGATCCAGTTAACATCATCCTTGGGGCGCTGTTGGCTCTCTGTGTGATTGTGATTGCCATCCTTGTTTTCTCAAGGAACTGAAGGTGAGTTTAGTAAACTGCAAAGACGGAGAACATAACTGGAATCAACAGATATTCTTGAATAAAAATCCAGGAAGTTACAGGAAGCCTCTCTGATACCATTTACTCTTGGTCTTGTTGTCACAGCTCTGACTATTAAAACTATTATTTTTAGGATGGTGACACAGAGGCACTGAACTACTCCATCACTGGATCTATCTACAATGAAAAGGAAGAAGAAGGAGAAAAACAAGTCAAAGGAATCAACGATCGGCACTGATTTCTGTTTGGGTGAAATCCACTGATTGTAAAAAAAAAAAGACAGTTCAGCTCTTTGTTAGATTTTGGAAAGCCAACATGTATTATATGGATAAAGTGTGTGTGAATGTTTTCATCTTTACATGACATTAGATACACAGAAATATTGTACTCAAAATCCATATGAATACAAAAGACATGTGAATGTCTCAGAATAATTCCTGCGCATATTCGCCTCCGTACTCTAAGTGTGTTCAGAGGTGTCTGTGTGGCCTGAGTAGCGAGCTCCAGCCTTAACTTGTGTTTACTAATGTTGCTTTGATGAAAAAAGAATGAATATATCTGTTGAGGTTTGGAATATTGACTGCATCATGAAACATTAATCAAAATTTAAATAAAAAAGGATTATGTCAGAAATCTTCCAGAGTCACTCTTGTGAAAATCCATGTTGCTAAAAGAATATCCTGTGTGCACAATAAAGTAAGCTGTTTGCATCATACAATGTGAGCAAGTGGGACGTATCCTGCTTTTAGCACTTAACCACGTATTAAATTAGTTTAATATTGATCTGCTGCCGTATCGACATATGGGCGTTCTAATTTGACAACTGATAGTTTGAAAGCTGCTTTGCTACATTTTCAATGAGGCAAGTGGAATGCTAATTATTCATTTCACAATAAAAGCGTACAGGAGTACTGCAGATAAAGGTGCAGGAGGAGTTTGGACACAGAAAGGTGAGACTAAGGTTATGGACTGTTGGTCACAGATTGATCTGACTGCACTTGTCTGGGGTTAGCAGCTTTTCTTTAGGGGTTGTTGGTGAGAGAAGGGAAGTGCACCCAGATATCTGGAGCAAGAGAAGAACATTTAGTTAACTTTCCCACATATACGAGACTCTCTTGAAAATGGGATTTTTAATCTCAATGGCACTATCCTGGATAATTAAAGGTTAAAAAAATACTCATGTGTACGTAGAACAGATAACTGATATGATTCATAGAATTTGTGTGAAAATCATTCACTTTGGGCTTAATTAAGGTAAATTCAGGTTTTGTAATCTTAGCGTGGCATACAAGGACAACTCGATTGTGAAATGAGAAGCAACAAGACAAATAAGTTTTGCCTCCTCATGATTATTGTAAATAGATCCAACAGATTTTGGTGACGTGTTGAATTTTAATTTGGCAAAATTAAAAAATAACCTTCTGTTTTCGCAGCACAGCATGTTGACATTTGACGATTCTAAAACGGCAGATTATTCAATGATAACATTTTGATCATGGAGTGAGATAAAGGATGGTTAATATCTGGAAATTCGTTTGACGGAAATACTATCGTCATTGTTACTAAAATATTTACATTAATCGTAGGTCTGAGATGATCTCTCTAGAATGGAAGTCAGACGCTGTGCACAGACATCGTGACTGATGTCTTGTTTCCATTGTGTTCCTTCAACATACACAATACTACAAAAACATACAATACACTATAGCTCAATGTAACATTTTCACAACAACCCTCAAGGTAATAATAAACCACCTGAACTTATAGGTACAATCCTAAAATCATTTTTATAGGAATCACAACACATTACATAAATACTGTCTTTATTTGCAAATATATTTAGACATACAGTATAGTTTTGTTGAGAGGCTTGATAGTGTGGAATGTAATCGTTTTTTATTTTGCCCTGATTATTTAAAACAGTTTTAATATTTAGATGTCAAGTTAATTTAGGATTAAGACAGACTGTATGTCACATTGCTTTTCACTTGTGGGAATTATGAAAAATATATTTAATCATTTTTACATTTTTTACATTCTACTAGAATATCAACAAAAGCCATTAAAACATGTCAAAATGAAACATAAAACATTTTTCAAGGTTATCAAAGTAAAAGACTGTAACCGATATCAGATGTGAAGCAGCATATTAACAACAGTTTATACTAGCTTTAATTAGCAAATCCAGTAGATTGTTAATCTTTCACTAAAGTCCTGACATCATTGTAGACGGTCTCTCCCTCTGCTGTTGTTACATTCTTTCTCTCTGCTCTGCCAGTTTTCCTCTTGGTGAAGGTTGGTGCAGAATAAACCAACATGTCCTCATTTCTCTGAATAAATATGAAAAGATATTATAAAACAGCATCTTTTAATTTCTATATATGTAGAGTGGAAAAAAAAGTCCAATAACTTTTCCATAGTGATCTTTTCTTTATAAACCTTACCTGCTGACCTTGGTGGTCACCGCTGGCTGTTGCAGCATTTGTTTGCCGAGCTGTGTTATAAAATAAAAACAGAGATTTAGGATGAAAGACCCTGAAGGTTAATTTACACATATCAGTTGTGTTAATCCTGGAAAGTTAGCTTTTGCAAGATACTGTTAGAAACTTATATTACCGTTGCAACAATCACACGTTTTCCTCTTGATGGTATAAATCAGGAAGGCAATAACAATCAGACTTATAGCCAGAGCTGCAACTAGCAGAATCAGAACTGTGTTGGCCTTCTGCAAATCCCACATGTGTGCTGAAAGTATATGAAAATGAGCAAATAATTGAAGTTAACAACTATTTTAACAAGATGATATAAGACATATGGTACAATTGCTTTGTGATACATGATCTAAATTAATCTTGATTTAGATGGAAATGTTCTGCCGTTACCTTCAATTTCCAGTTTTGTTCCGTTTCCAAATAATATCTCTCCACATGTGGCCACAGCGCAGTAATAAGTCCCGGCATCAGAGGAGCTGACGTTCTTAGAGAAGCTGTAGACACATTTCTGTGCAGAGTGAGGCTCAGGACTCTTCTCACATCCATCACTGGTTCCATGTGCATAGATGACACTAGGATAAGATTCATCTGATCCGGCTCTGAACCAGAACACACTCTGTTCTTCTGGACACGTTTTATTCTCAGAGTCAGAGAGGACTGAACACTGCAGAGTCACGGAGCCTCCTGGACGGACTGGATCAGATGTACGCTCTTGTATGACGGCAGTGATATCAGGTTCTGGTCCTGAGAAATACAAACATGATAATAATGCTTTAGTGAGTATTGAAGTACTTCAAAAATGTTTGTATATATAATGGCACACACTTTCCTATAAATTATGGACACATGTACTATCTTCATACATACATGTAGGATAATTAAATTATGTAAACTACTTTTATAAATGTTTACCTCCGATTCTCAGAAATGTTCCTTTCAAAAGTATCACATCAAGTTGGTTCACTCTTAAACAGTAGTAAACTCCAGTATCGCTTAGCTTTGCTTGATGAATATGCAGGAGAAATGTTCCAGGTCCTTGTTTTAATGTAATGTGAGGAGTCGTATTAACCCGAACATCATCATCAAAAATGTGTGTTCCTTTAAAGAATTCAGGTAAGTTTCCAGAAACAAGTCTGATCCAAAACAAGGTTGCTATGTCCAGAGATTTATTGCGAACACAAGTCAAAGTCACATCTTGTCCAACACTCTTTGTCTCAATGATCAGATCATCTGTGCATCCTGAAAATATGAAGAGAAACATGGTTCAGTGATTATTAACAGAGAAAGAATCAGGTATGTTCTGCTAAATTACTGTAAGAACATGACAATGATATAAATATACATCTGAAGTTAATCTGACATTGCTACATGTACTTACGCCCCACTCTGAGAATCAGCAGTAAATAAAATGCGATCATCATTTTCTTGTTAATCCACTTGAGACTGCAGTTAAATTAGATCAAATTAGAAGATGATGTGTCTTAATGTAATCATATCATGTGGGAGGGAACAGTTTCAGAGCAATCTGATTGGTCTGTCATTATTTTCCAACCTAAACAAATGAAACAACACCAACAGCTCACTTTTGTTTCATGGTGGGTTTCTACAACTGACACTGACTAAATATGACATGATTTAATACTAATATGAACCACATTCATACAAAAACAATCTGGTTAAAAGAAAAGTATTTTTCATTCACTCGTGTACTACCATATTTATGAGGGATGTAGCCTGGTTTCTAGAAACCCTAAACTAGATTGCTGGTGCATTCTTTTGTGATTCATGGTGTGAGATGTTATCCCTGTCCAGGATGCACTAAGCCATTTCCTTCCTGAAAGATTAAGGTGCAGTTAAAGTTAGGCAACAATAAAGCCTTTGTTAAGGTTATGATCATTGGAATGGCAAATTAACAAGATTTAAGGGGGAATCCAGCAATTAAGTATTACACTCCCAAAAAGTTGGAGAACTTAAAAGAGATGGATTAAATTTGTGGTCAAAATTGAAGCAGCAGAGGAAAAGACATCCTGATTCTTTGTTCCTACAATGAGTCAAGCTCCAAAAACACTGGATCCTACGTTTCCTTTAGTGCAACTCAAAAGCGTCTTTCATTAGAGCATCACTGACTAGTATAAGTCTCTTAAACTTAAACGCTCCAGTTTGCAGTGTAGAATTTTAGTTATAAATTTCTCTCTAAACCCACTGATGGATGTAAATGACAAATTGCAAACAAACCAGACTGAATTACTGCCACTCACTATGTTTGTGTGTTAGCTTACACATTTAAGGATTGTAGCATTTATGCATCAAAACTGAGATCCAGTTGCTTTGTGCTAACTCATGGCTCTAACATGTCCAGCTTTAGGATTTGATTCAAATTGATTCCAAGTGTGTAAAAATTCGAAATGCTAACAGTTTGTCGGGATGCTGTCTGAAGAAGAGTGCCAAACTCTAAATGCTTTACAATCCAGCGTCCCTGCCAATTTAAGCCTTTGTTTGTGTTTTCTTCACACAGTTGAGTGCTTGTATTTGTGCACATATTCAGCATATTACATGTCCTCTCTTTTCTGCAGTAAATGGCTCCTCTGTGTTAGACTGTTCCAACTCCTCCCCTCTGGTAGGCGCTACAGAGCACTGTACGCCAAAACCACCAGACACAGGAACAGCTTCTTTCCACTGGCCTTCACTCTCATGAACAATTAATCAGACATACTGCACTATTATCTGCACTAATATCCCAAATCCATTGTCCATTGTCATTGTTGTTGTTCTTTATGTTCATATATATTCTTGGATATATATTTATATTTATATTGTACATAGTAGGTAAATGTTAAAGTTTAGTTTCTCTGTTCTACTTTGTTGTCTTTAATGTACTTGTTTTTATATTTTTCTTGTTTATTTGTATATTCTATGTATGTACGTTGAGAGCAATGTGAAAACCGGAGTCAAATTCCATATATGCGTACGCATCAGGGCCAATAAAGCTGATTCTGATTCTCATTCTGAGTAAGAAGAACAAAGAACAGCACTGAAGGCTTTATTTTTCTGTTGACCAGTAAAGGACCATGGAAACCAGAAGAAACTGTCAGAGAAGGTGTATTGTGTCACCTGTGTGCATGTGATTAAAATCAAAATATTGCTGCACATCGCGACCTTAAAATACACACATGCAGTCAATAAGACCGATCTCTTTTCTTCAGATCGGATTCAAACTTCAAAATGTACTGGAACAAGCAGTATCTTGGATATATGGTCCAACCATCGTTGCAATAGTTTTTGGGAGAATGACAGTTTGTGAGCAATTTAACAACTCATGGTTCACAGCAACAACAGGGAACACTCAGTGTTTGTGCCATGTTTTTATTTCATGGAAATGATTTACATTATAATTCCTCTTCATTTATTTTTAACTGAATCATGCAGATCGTAATCAGTAGAAATCTTTCTATGTGAAACAAAGTCTATGCTCATGTTTTATCACGGTAAAGACGACAGAGTAAAGGACTAGAAGTATCACATTTGACAACGACAAAGTGTGTGTGACAGTAAAGTATCAGTGGGACGGTCTAAAACAAAACATTTAATCCAGATATACATGAAATGCTAAATATTACATAATAGCCACATACAACAGTCTTTAACTTTAAAAAGAATAACATCAGCTATCACATACGGTACCAACTGATCTCAAACAGTCCACTTAACATGCTAATCCAACCCAAAAGCCTTAACAGCAGCATAGATCTTCTCTCTCTCCGCTGCTTTTGCGTTCCTCGTTCCACCGCTGCCAGATTCCATCACGGTAAAGACGACAGTAGAATAAATCCATGTGTCTTCATTTCTCTGAGGAAATGTATTGCAAATTATGTAAGATGACAAATACCAATCAATATACATCGTATGTTCTTTTGTTAAGTTGATCTTACCTTCAAATTCTTTTTTGCAATATTTTCTAGCATGGAAACAGCAGCTACAATATGAAATATAAAATAAAAAAGTTTGTTACAATACAAATGATAATAAGTGTCAGCTAAATAATGTGTGATATAGAGATTTAACTTTCATTACCTTCATTATTGCAATAATCACACTTGTTTTCCTTGATGGTATAAATGAGGACGGCAATAACAATCAGACTCACAGCCAGAGCTGCAACTAGCAGAACCATAACTGTGTTGGTCATCTGCAAATCCCACATGTTGAGTGCTGAAACGATATGAAAATGAACAAATAATTGGAGTTAACAACTATTTTAACAAGATGATATAAGGCATATGGTACAATTGCTTTGTGATACATGATCTAAATTAATCTTGATTTATATGGAAATGTTCTGCCGTTACCTTCAATTTCCAGTTTTGTTCCGTTTCCAAATAATATCTCTCCACATGTGGCCACAGCGCAGTAATAAGTCCCGGCATCAGAGGAGCTGACGTTCTTAGAGAAGCTGTAGACACATTTCTGTGGAGAGTGAGGCTCAGGACTCTTCTCACATCCATCACTGGTTCCATTTGCATAGATGACACTAGGATAAGATTCATCTGATCCGGCTCTGAACCAGAACACACTCTGTTCTTCTGGACACGTTTTCTTCTCAGAGTCAGAGAGGACTGAACACTGCAGAGTCACGGAGCCTCCTGGACGGACTGGATCAGATGTACGCTCTTGTATGACGGCAGTGATATCAGGTTCTGGTCCTGAGAAATACAAACATGATAATAATGCTTTAGTGAGCATTGAAGTACTTAAAACATGTTTTTATATATAATGGCACACACTTTCCTATAAATTATGGAAACATATACTCTCTTTATACATACATGTAGGATAATTAAATTATGTAAACTACTTTTATAAATGTTTACCTCCGATTCTCAGAAATGTTCCTTTCAAAAGTATCACATCAAGTAGGTTCACTCTTAAACAGTAGTAAACTCCAGTATCGCTTAGCTTTGCTTCATGAATATGCAGGAGAAATGTTCCAGGTCCTTGTTTTGTTGTAATGCGAGGAGTCGTATTAACCCGAACATCATCATCAAAATGATGTGTTCCTTTAAAGAATTCAGGTAAGTTTCCAGAAACAAGTCTGATCCAAAACAATGTTGCTATGTCCAGAGTTGTAATGCGAGCACAAGTCAAAGTCACATCTTGTCCAACACTCTTTGTCTCAATGATCAGATCATCTGTGCATCCTGAAAATATGAAGAGAAACATGGTTCAGTGATTATTAACAGAGAAAGAATCAGGTATGTCCTGCTAAATTACTGTAAGAACATGACAATGATATAAATATACATCTGAAGTAAATCTGACATTGCTACATGTACTTACGCCCCACTCTGAGAATCAGCAGTAAATAAAATACGATCATCATTTTCTTGTTAATCCACTTGAGACTGCAGTTAAATTAGATCAAATTAGAAGATGATGTGTCTTAATGTAATCATATCATATGGGAGGGAACAGTTTCAGAGCAATCTGATTGGTCTGTCATTATTTTCCAACCTAAACTAATGAAACAACACCAACAGCTCACTTTTGTTTCATGGTGGGTTTCTACAACTGACACTGACTAAATATGACATGATTTGATTTAATACTAATGTGAACCACAGTTATACAAAAACAATCTGGTTAAAAAAAATTCATTCACTCTTGTACTACCATATTTATGAGGGATGTAGCCTGGTTTCCAGAAACCCTAAACTAGATTGCTGGTGCATTCTTTTGTGATTCATGGGGTGAGATGTTATCCCTGTCCAGGATGCACTAAGCCATTTCCTCCTCTCATGATTAAGGTGCAGTTAAAGTTAGGCAACAATAAAGCCTTTGTAAGGTTATGATCATTGAAATGGCAAATTAACAAGATTAGAGGGGGAATGACACTCCCAAAAAGTTGGAGAACTTACAAGAGACGGATACAATTCTAAACAAAGAGTGACTTGACTCAAAGTTCCTACTTTGAGTCAAGCTCCAAAAACACTGGATCCTACGTTTCCTTTAGTGTGACTCCAAAGCGTCTTTCATTAGAGCTTCACTGACTAGTATAAGTCTCTTAAACTTAAACGCTTCAGTTTTCAGTGCAGAATTTTAGTTATAAATGTCTCTCTAAACCCACTGATGGATGTAAATGACAAATTGCAAACAAGTCCAAAATGAATGTTTCTCCAAAAGAGAACCAGACTGAATTACTGCCACTCATTATGTTTGTGTGTTAGTTTACACATTTAAGGATTGTAGCATTTATGCATCAAAACTGAGATCCAGTTGCTTTGTGCTAACTCATGGCTCTAACATGTCTAGCTTTAGGATTCGATTCCAAGTGTGTAAAACATGCAAAACTATTTAATTCAAAATGCTAACAGTTTGTCGGGATGCTGTCTAAAGAAGAGTGCCAAACTCTAAATGCTTTACAATCCAGCGTCCCTGCTAATTTAAGCCTTGTTTGTGTTTTCTTCACACAGTTGAGTGCTTGTATTTGTGCACATATTCAGCATATTGCATGTCCTCTCTTTTCTGCAGTAAATGGCTCCTCTGTGTTAGACTGTTCCAACTCCTCCCCTCTGGTAGGCGCTACAGAGCACTGTACGCCAAAACCACCAGACACAGGAACAGCTTCTTTCCACTGGCCGTCACTCTCATGAACAATTAATCAGACATACTGCACTATTATCTGCACTAATATCCCAAATCCATTGTCATTGTTGTTGTTGTTGTTCTTAATGTTCATATATATTCTTGGATATATATTTATATTTATATTGTACATAGTAGGTAAATGTTAAAGCTTAGTTTCTCTGTTCTACTTTGTTGTCTTTAATGTCCTTGTTTTTATATTTTTCTTGTTTATTTTTATATTCTATGTATGTACGTTGAGAGCAATGTGAAAACCGGAGTCAAATTCCATGCCTATACAAACGGTAGATTTACAATTAACTTTTAAAAACTGGCCTGTCCCTTTGAATATAAATGCATGACACTTAATTTATCTGTAAATATGTAGGTCTATGTTTCTGGGTCTAACAGAAAATTCTACAACATTGTCTGCAGCACTCAGTTAATCAGGAATGTATTGATCAGTTTGATTTGTGTGCAGAAAAGAAGCATTCAGCCATTTGCCATCACGATACACAGAGATAGAGACATGTTAAATGTTATGCACGCTAGCCAATTCAGATGCTCCACATCATCAATGATGACCCGCCCACTCCTGCCTGTCAGTCATATCAGCAGGAAGAGCACAGCGTACAGAGGAGGGCGGTTAAACCATCCCTCCTCTATACTCACATCACTTCTTTTCAGGGGGCTGGTGAGAGGCCGCAGCAGAGCGCCACTCTCACAGTATCACATTCACCTGGAGGCGATTTAAAGTTTCTGACCCGTATATATTTATCTGTCCAGTGTGAACCTGGGACAAAACCCCAAATAAAACAATATAATCAATAACAAGGTGATTATCAATAAACAATCCTGGGTCACTTTATTTACAGTGGTTGACATCCTCACACTAACATTAAAATGCAGCCCAGTACAACACCACAAACTCCAGCGTTAAAATAATTATCAAAACAGCGTTAAGGTTTCCTGACAACTTGAATGTTAAATGGAGAAAGAAATTAGAAAGACAACCTATCTATCTACAGTTTAGGACCGAAACTTCCGTCACACTTGTTAGACCAGCTCGTTGTGGTTTGTGGCCTTCATCAGGTTCAACGTATCGTTGACAACGAGCCAAAACACGCTTTGTACTTTCACACACAAACGGACAGAAATAGACACACATTCACAGTCACCACTGACAAACAAATGATGCGTGGAAACTTAAGCATTGCTGTAGCCGGGCCTCAAACTAATGTGTCAATACAAACCTACCTTTCTCTGTTTTAGCCTCAGGAAGCTCGGCTTGAACGATGTTTTACCTTTTAATAACACACTTGTTTTTATGATTGTTATTAATATCACATCAACTTACAGGAGTAGGTTAAGGGTTCAGGAGGGTCGGACAAAAGCAACCAGTCACGCTATGTCCTGACCATTTCTCATCACACTCCTCTGCAGTGTTGTGCTGTTCATTTGTAATTGCTGTCAGAGGGGGAGGTGCTCATCCTTCACTGGACCCACTCTGGTCTATTTGTCTATGCAGAATTTTTAACCTTGATCTTAAGTTAAGTTTGCCTGATTATCTGCAAATAGGTGAGCCAGCCTTGCTTAAGTCTGTGGTGCAGTGATAGACTCAGGTGGTGAATAAATCTGCAGATTAAAACAAAACACGCAAATATGCATCTGTGATATTTTAAGATTGCACATGCATACGGTCGTAGATGGTTGCATCTTAAAACATGAAGGATAGACAGTATCTATACTTTAAATGAACACAGCAACAAGTAAACATAAAACAATAAGTTTGCCTGCTGAAGCTTATTGTAGCTCTTCCCTCACTACACATCCTGTTGAATAGTCTGTTGACAGTAAACAGCCTTGAAGGTGGTCAAAGGGTGTAAAAGTGGCCCACCACAGCTTCAGTCTGTCAGTGCAGCTGTTGCATGTGGCATTGCTTGCTCCTCTCACTACATGCAGAAGGGATTTACAAAGTGCTGTGAGACCAGACAGATTGACGGGTTTATTCAATTGAGTAGTTGTCCCCTTACATTTTTTACATTGTATATGTTTTAAAATGGAAATTAATTGTGTCTACAACATATAATGCTCAGTATGTGTTTTTGTTGGCCATACTTTGCTCTACAGTTGAGGGAAGTTGTGGTGGACAGCTACACAGCAGTTCACTGGTGAAAAACACTGACAGTCTATTTGATCCTTCTCACTTTGTGTCTTAATGTGCATTTCAAAGCAGACATTCAGACTTGTGAAACACACAAGTGTAACTAGTAACATCATTCATTAAATGGGCCTGTCCTTAATGTTATTGGTTTTACTAGTGCTTTTTGTGCTAAAACAAATCAAAGTATCTGTTATTAAAAAAAGAGGAAATGATAAACAAACAAAACTCTTTCAGAGTGCTTGCAAGATCATCAAGATTTAGATCAGTTTGAATAAGTCCATTGTCCATTATGAGTTGATAAAACTGCAATGCTTTATCATAATTACAAATTGTACATTCACATGAGCCCTCTTTCTCCCACTTTAACCAGTGACATTTTCTTTGTGGCTTTGGCCACATTTCGTCTCACCTTTCCCCACAACTGTCATTAAAACCTGCAGGCTATGCTGTAGCTAATGCTATTCCAAAAGTCCTCCTTTTCACTTCTTAGTGTTGAATGGACGTCCAAATTTAGACATTACACTACATTACAGTCATTTAGCAGACGCTTTTATCCAAAGCGACTTACAATTCAGTATCTATCTATACACTGTAGGCACAGCTACGGGAGCAATTTGGGGTTAAGTGTCTTGCTCAAGGACACATTGACATGTGGCTAGTGGAGCCAGATCCTCTGATTGAAGGACGGCCCTGCTCTCCACTTAGCCACGGTCAACCCTGTGGCTTAGTAGACAATTATCAAAACATTGGAATCCAGCTCCAGGATGAGTTTAGCCTAGCTTAGCACAAACACAGGAAGCAAAACAGCTTGCCTATACTGAAAGAGGAAAATACTGTCTCATTTACATGTCGGATGTCATTAGCCAACAATACATCTAAAAAATCATATAGGATTAGTTTAGTTACAAAAGTGCGTGAATCCAGCAGGATCACTGTAAAACTGGACTTCAGCCGTTGGGCCGAGCAGTTGTTGGTCAGTAAATGGCTCCAGTGTGTAAAAACTGCTCATGAAACAACTGATTTTTTCAAGAATTCACCTTGTCAGGCTTCAAGTTATGCGTTGGTGTCCAAACCGTCAACATCCTGAAAGGATCTAGTGGCAGCAACAGGTATGTTTTAGGTGTGTGTAACGCAGTGGTGGGCCGTCAGGGCAAGCAAAGCCTTCTCTGCTGGCCTCGACAGAATCACAGTTATAGCTATTTTATAATTTAATTATTTTTCATAAATATACTACATGTATTCTAAATATTTTTTCCCATTAGCTTATTATCTCATTGCACAGCTACTGTCTTCCTCAGTTGCGCTACGTCCAGCACAGCTTGTTTTAAGTAGAGCTTTTATCCAATCAGATTTAGCCCCTATGCTGTCTCTAAGCAAAAAAAGCTGCCCGGAGGCCTTCAGAGTTACAAGTGAATCCTTTTGCAGTTTAAGTAAATGGGGTCGATATTGTTGATTGTCATAGTCTTCAACCAATCAGATTTTTACTTTGACATGTTGGGCGTATTCTTTGACATGTCAGAGCCGTCTAGCTGGCCTACAAGTACATGATTGGTCAGTGGGCTAGCATAACATGTTGGGCGGTGACAATCCCAATATCTACTGCCTCTGATGAGCGGACATTTTCAACCCTCAAACGCATAAAAAGATATTCAAGAAATACAACTGGGGAGGCTCAACTGTCATCACTGGTGTCCATGGCAATCGAGAAGGACCTCTTGCTGGAACTGAAACGATGTTCTGTACAACTGTGTCATTAAACTCTTTGTTAACAAAGAATGGAGGATGAACTATGTCTGTATTAAATAGTGAACAGCAGCTTTGGTAAGTGAACTGCCTTTGTTTTTTTACATCTGCAGTAGCGTTACTACTGTGTTAATTTGTCTATCGTGTCGTTTTTATGATATGGTTAATATTGTTCTCTCTGATGTGAATAATATTTGAATGGCTCGTGCTCTTGAGTGTGTGGCGGAATGCGTTTTAGCGCTGCAGTTTGGCTGGATTGATTTGTCATGCTTTGTTGTCATTTAAATATATGTGACTGGTTCTTGTGAGTTTGTTCTTGTCATTGTGTTAATGAAGTTGATTTTGACTATATGTATTGTCCGTTAATGACAAAGCATCCTGTCATGTGCGTATTCATGTATCTGCACTCTGCAGTTAGTGTATTTGTAGGTGTTGAGCTTCATTTTTACATGAAACAAATAACCAGTAGGGGTTAGGGTTCGGACATTTGATTCTCTGTTTGGGCTTTTGTTTTCTTTTACAAAGCAGGAATTATGGTCTAGAGAAATGGGGGTTGTGTGGCGATTACTTTAGCCATGTTTGAATCGGTAGGGAACAGCTACCTAAACCCTGCTGGGAGTTTGTAGCGTGTGTGCTGCTGTTAGTTTTCCTGCTAAGCTAGTTTAGCATAGCGGACCTCCCAGAACACACGTGCCTCACCAGGGAACAATGTCGTTCTTCTGTGGTGGGCGTGTCAGACAGCACGTTGCCTGTTACATCGGGTGGGAACATTATATTTCCCACAATTTAGGCCATGCATTTTCCAAATGCAATATTCAAACGTATTGTTCGGTTCGTAATGCGTACCGAACCGTGAGCCTCGTACCGAGCGATTCAATACGATTACGTGTATTGTTACACCACGAGAAACAAATACTAACCTGTAGCTGTGGCGTCATAATGAGGTTATTAGGAGATGGCTCAACTGTGGTAGGACAGCACTGAAGGCCCAGGTATAAAATACACGGCCCGCCACACAGCTCAATGTAACTTTTTCACAACAACCCTCAAGGTTGTGATATACCACCTGAACTTCAATACTAAAATATTTTTTATAGGAATCACATCAACACATTACTTATTTAATTACTGTCTTTATTTGCAAATAGATTTAGAGACACAGTATAGTTTTGTTGAGAGGCTTGATAGTGTGGAATGTAATTGTTTTTTCTTTTGCCCTGATTATTTAAAACAGTTTTAATATTTAGATCTCAAGTTAATTTAGGGTTAAGACATACTGTATGTCACATTGCTTTTCACTTGCAGGAATTATGAAAAATGTATGCAATCCTTATTTAATTTTTTTCATTATACTAGATGAACCCTGTAGATTTTATTCATGCAAATTCTATTTTCAAAGTAGTCTCTACATTTTTTTGTCCAGGAGCAAATGTGAGCACATTGCTCTGAGAAGTCTTCAAAACAATGAAAATTGTGAAAATCAATGGATTTTAAGAGTGGTAAGAGATCAGCATGAGCAAAAACAATAAGCAATAAAAAAGGATTATGCTGTTTGAGCCTCCTGGTTTATTTCTGTAAAAGTATTGAACTAGTTTCTACTGCGCTGCAAACATTTAATAAGAAAATCAATCAATCTCCCTGTCTTATACAAGTTCAACTAACTAAAGTTATTTCAAAATAAACAAATTATGACTAAACATTATCAATGAAATTATGCCATTATAAAAGAAAAGAGAAAACTTTTGAACAGACTGAAAACGGTACATCTTAGCATTGATACATAGGAGAAGTTTACAGCCTTAAAACTGCACATCAGACGAAACACACAGATGGAAACCTTCCTCAACCCTCTGACTCTTTTAAGGTTGGTATATCAGATGTGAAGCATCATATTAACAACAGTTTATACTAGCTTTAATTAGCAAATCCAGTAGATTGTTAATCTTTCACTAAAGTCCTGACATCAGTGTAGACGGTCTCTCCCTCTGCTGTTTTTACATTCTTTCTCTCTGCTCTGCCAGTTTTCCTCTTGGTGAAGGTTGGTGCAGAATAAACCAACATGTCCTCATTTCTCTGAATAAATATGAAAAAAGCATCTTTTAATTTCTATATATGTAGAGTGGAAAAAAAGTCCAATAACTTTTCCATAGTGATCTTTTCTTTATAAACCTTACCTGCTGACCTTGGTGGTCACCGCTGGCTGTTGCAGCATTTGTTTGCCGAGCTGTGTTATGAAATAAAAACAGAGATTTAGGATGAAAGACCCTGAAGGTTAATTTACACATATCAGTTGTGTTAATTCTGGAAAGTTAGCTTTTGCAAGATACTGTTAGAAACTTATATTACCGTTGCAACAATCACACGTTTTCCTCTTGATGGTATAAATCAGGAAGGCAATAACAATCAGACTTTTAGCCAGAGCTGCAACTAGCAGAATCAGAACTGTGTTGGCCTTCTGCAAATCCCACATGTTGAGTGCTGAAAGTATATGAAAATGAGCAAATAATTGAAGTTAACAACTATTTTAACAAGATGATATAAGGCATATGGTACAATTGCTTTGTGATACATGATCTAAATTAATCTTGATTTATATGGAAATGTTCTGCCGTTACCTTCAATTTCCAGTTTTGTTCCGTTTCCAAATAATATCTCTCCACATGTGGCCACAGCGCAGTAATAAGTCCCGGCATCAGAGAAGCTGACGTTCTTAGAGAAGCTGTAGACACATTTCTGTGGAGAGTGAGGCTCAGGACTCTTCTCACATCCATCACTGGTTCCATGTGCATAAATGACACTAGGATAAGATTCATCTGATCCGGCTCTGAACCAGAACACACTCTGTTCTTCTGGACACGTTTTCTCCTCAGAGTCAGAGAGGACTGAACACTGCAGAGTCACGGAGCCTCCTTGACGGACTGGATCAGATGTACGCTCTTGTATGACGGCAGTGATATCAGGTTCTGGTCCTGAGAAATACAAACATGATAATAATGCTTTAGTGAGCATTGAAGTACTTAAACAATGTTTTTATATATAATGGCACACACTTTCCTATAAATTATGGAAACATGTACTATCTTCATACATACATGTAGGATAATTAAATTATGTAAACTACTTGTTATTAATGTTTACCTCCAATTCTCAGAAATGTTCCTTTCAAAAGTGTCATATTAAGTTGGTTCACTCTTAAACAGTAGTAAACTCCAGTATCGCTTAGCTTTGCTTGATTAATATGCAGGAGAAATGTTCCAGGTCCTTGTTTTGTTGTAATGCGAGGAGTCGTATCAACACTATCATAATCAAAAGTGAATGTTCCTTTAAAGAATTCAGGTAAGTTTCCAGAAACAAGCCTGATCCAAAACATGGTTGCTCTTTTCAGAGATGTATTGCGAGCACAAGTCAAAGTCACATCTTCTCCAACACTCTTTGTCTCAATGATCAGATCATCTGTGCATCCTGAAAATATTAAGAGAAACACGGTTCAGTGATTATTAACAGAGAAAGAATCAGGTATGTTCTGCTAAATTACCGTAAGAACATGACAATGATATAAATATACATCTGAAGTAAATCTGACATTGCTACATGTACTTACGCCCCACTCTGAGAATCAGCAGTAAATAAAATACGATCATCATTTTCTTGTTAATCCACTTGAGACTGCAGTTAAATTAGATCAAATTAGAAGATGATGTGTCTTAATGTAATCATATCATGTGGGAGGGAACAGTTTCAGAGCAATCTGATTGGCCTGTCATTATTTTCCAACCTAAAAATATGAAACAACACCAACAGCTCACTTTTGTTTCATGGTGGGTTTCTACAACTGACACTGACTAAATATGACATGATTTGATTTAATACTAATGTGAACCACAGTTATCCAAAAACAATCTGGTTAAAAAATAATTCATTCACTCGTGTACTACCATATTTATGAGGGATGTAGCCTGGTTTCCAGAAACCCTAAACTAGATTGCTGGTGCATTCTTTTGTGATTCATGGGGTGAGATATTATCCCTGTCCAGAATGCACTAAGTCATTTCCTCCCTGAAAGATTAAAGTGCGGTTAAAGTTAGGTAACAATAAAGCCTTTGTAAGGTTATGATCATTGGAATGGCAAATTAACAAGATTAGAGGGGGAATGACACTCCCAAAAAGTTGGAGAACTTAAAAGAGATGGATTAAATTTGTGATCAAAATTGAAGCAGCAGAGGAAAAGACATCCTGATTCTTTGTTCCTACAATGAGTCAAGCTCCAAAAACACTGGATCCTACGTTTCCTTTAATGAAACTCAAAAGAGTCTTTCATTAGAGCTTCACTGACTAGTATAAGTCTCTTAAACTTAAACGCTCCAGTTTGCAGTGCAGAATTTTAGTTATACATTTCTCTCTAAACCCACTGATGGATGTAAATGACAAATTGCAAACAAGTCCAATATGAATGTATCTCCAAAAGAGAACCAGACTGAATTACTGCCACTCATTATGTTTGTGTGTTAGCTTACACATTTAAGGATTGTAGCATTTATGCATCAAAACTGAGATCCAGTTGCTTTGTGCTAACTCATGGCTCTAACATGTCCAGCTTTAGGATTCGATTCAAATTGATTCAAAGTGTGTAAAACATACAAAACTATTTAATTTAAAATGCTAACAGTTTGTCGGGATGCTGTCTAAGGAAGAGTGCCAAACTCTAAATGCTTTACAATCCAGCGTCCCTGCTAATTTAAGCCTTTGTTTGTGTTTTCTTCACACAGTTGAGTGCTTGTATTTGTGCACATATTCAGCATATTACATGTCCTCTCTTTTCTGCAGTAAATGGCTCCTCTGTGTTAGACTGTTCCAACTCCTCCCCTCTGGTAGGCGCTACAGAGCACTGTACGCCAAAACCACCAGACACAGGAACAGCTTCTTTCCACTGGCCGTCACCCTCATGAACAATTAATCAGACATACTGCACTGTTATCTGCACTAATATCCCAAATCCATTGTCCATTGTCATTGTTGTTGTTCTTTATGTTCACATATATTCTTGGATATATATTTATATTGTACATAGTAGGTAAATGTTAAATGTTAAAGCTTAGTTTCTCTGTTGTACTTTGTTGTCTTTAATGTCCTTGTTTTCATATTTTTCTTGTTTATTTGTATATTCTATGTATGTACGTTGAGAGCAATGTGAAAACCGGAGTCAAATTCCATATATGACTATGCAAATTCTACAACATTGTCTGCAGCACTCAGTTAATCAGGAATGTATTGATCAGTTTGATTTGTGTGCAGAAAAGAAGCATTCATCCATTTGCATCACGATACACAGAGATAGAGACATGTTAAATGTTATGCACGCTAGAAAATTCAGACTGAAACTTCCATCACATTTGTTAGACCAGCTCGTTGTGGTTTGTGGCCTTCATCAGGTTCAACGTATTGTTGACAACGAGCCAAAACATGCTTTGTACTTTCACACACAAACGGACAGAAATAGACACACATTCACAGTCACCGCTGACAAACAAATGACGGATGGAAACTTAAGCATTGCTGTAGCTGGTGTTCGGGTTAGAACAAAGGATGAAGAGCTGCAAGGCCGCAGGACTTCTCTCTGCTGCGAACGTCTTACTGCGCACGCGCAGCAGAAAAAATGAGCTGGATCCGGTTTAAAATTAAAAACAATATTTAATGTACTACACAAAGTTCACTTACAAACTGAATTAACTATCAATAGTGATGTTCTCGAGAGCAGAGACCACATACACTCATCTCCTCACAGTCCGGCGCGGCCAGTTAGCTGAAAATGAGAGCTGCAGAGATCTGAGGTAAACTCCCTAAAACATTGTCTTTTGTATCCCCTGAGAGTTGGAAAGTGTCCGATACTGTCATAAAACGTCTGAATGATCCTCCGTGGCGATTAGTGATTGGCTCCATTTGAATCCTGTCCCCTCCCATTATCGATCCTTTAGCTAAACATCTTGGCTCCTCGCAAAACATCTTGGCTCCACCTCTCCGTCGTGGTCAGCTTTGGCATTTGACCGTCCCACTGGCCCCATCCTCCATCGATGAGGTCGCCTCCATTTGCTGCTGCATGTCTGTGTAGCCTCACTCAGAATCTCTATCTGACCCTCAAGACTTACAGTGTTTTAATACCTACAGTGACTATACTTCTATGATCTAATACATTCAATGAGTTAATATACTGTAACATATAATATCCTCTATAAGTGAGGATATTATGAACATAATACATTCCATATGGAAACATATTGTTTATATTTATTATTGTGACACTTCTACTGACCACTAGGGGTGTTATTTAATCCTACTAATAATGCGTTTCTAATACTGAAATTCTCCACACCGGGCCTCAAACTATTGTGTCAATCTAAACCTACCTTTCTCTGTTTTAGCCTCAGGAAGCTCGGCTTGAACGATGTTTTACCTTTTAATAACACACTTGTTTTGATGATTGTTATTAATATCACATCAACTTACAGGAGTAGGTTAAGGGTTCAGGAGGGTCGGACAAACGCACCCAGTCACGCTATGTCATGACTCAGGTGGTGAATAAATCTGCAGATTAAAACAAAACACGCAAATATGCATCTGTGATATTTTAAGACTGCACATGCATACGGTCGTAGATGGTTGCATCTTAAAAACATGAAGGATAGACAGTATCTATACTTTAAATGAACACAGCAACAAGTAAAAATAAAACAATAAGTTTGCCTGCTGAAGCTTATTGTAGCTCTTCCCTCACTACACATCCTGTTGAATAGTCTGTTGACAGTAAACAGCCTTGAAGGTGGTCAAAGGGTGTAAAAGTGGCCCACCACAGCTTCAGTCTGTCAGTGCAGCTGTTGCATGTGGCATTGCTTGCTCCTCTCGCTTCATGCAGAAGGGATTTACAAAGTGCTGTGAGACCAGACAGATTGACGTGTTTATTCAATTGAGTAGTTGTCCCCTTACATTTTTTACATTGTATATGTTTTAAAATGGAAACTAATTGTGTCTACAACATATAATGCTCAGTATGTGTTTTTGTTGGCCATACTTTGCTCTACAGTTGAGGGAAGTTGTGGCAGACAGCTACACAGCAGTTCACTGGTGAAAAACACTGACAGTCTATTTGATCCTTCTCACTTTGTGTCTTAATGTGCATTTCAAAGCAGACATTCAGACTTGTGAAACACACAAGTGTAACTAGTAACATCATTCATTAAATGGGCCTGTCCTTAATGTTATTGGTTTTACTAGTGCTTTTTGTGCTAAAACAAATCAAAGTATCTGTTATTAAAAAAGAGGAAATGATAAGCAAACTGTCACGAATTCCCCTTCATATTAGTTTGTTTTCATCCTGTCTGCTTGTTTTATTAACTCTCCTGTCATTTCAGATCCTACCATTCACACCCGATCATCTCTCATTCCCCTCACCTGGTCCTCCACACCCATCTCACCTGCAGCCCATTCCCTCATTAGCCCTCACTATGTAGGTCCCCTCACTTGCACTTGTTCTCTGCCAGATTGTCTTGTGTGTTATTGCCAAGTTCTCCAGCGTACCTTTATATTGTTCATGATCTGCCTGTTCCGACCCTGCCTGCCTGCCTGTTTTTCGACCCTGGATTTTTGCCTGCCCCTTATTGGATTTGTTTGGATCTCTTTCTCCCTCTTTAACCAGTGACATTTTCTTTGTGGCTTTGGCCACATTTCGTCTCACCTTTCTCCACAACTGTCATTAAAGCCTGCAGGCTATGCTGTAGCTAATGCTATTTCAAAAGTCCTCCTTTTCACCTCTTGGTGTTGATTGGACGTCCAAATTTAGACAATTATCAAACCATTGGAATCCAGTTCCAGGATGAGTTTAGCCTAGCTTAGCACAAACACAGGAAGTAAAACATCTAGTCTACATTGAAAGAGGAAAACGCTGTCTCATTTACATGTCAGATGTCATTAGCCAACAAGCTGGCAATATACAATATATCCAAAAATTAATTCAGTCTTAGTTCAGTTACAGAAGTGTGTGAGGCCAGCAGGATCACTGTAAAACTGGACTTCAGCCAAGTTAGGCCAAGCAGTGTGTCAGCCACGGGCGTGTTTTAGGTCTTTGTGACACGACAAAAGCTGCTACAGCATCAGTTATATTAGTGTAATTCTGAATAGGGGCTTGGCCCCGTTTCATCAGATCTGGAGAGTATTTCTTCAGTGAAAGAACAAAGTACAGTGATGAAGACTTTTCTCGAAGGAGAGGGTGTTTGTTCCTGACTGACGGTGATACACAGATGGTTCATCCAATCACCTGCTGAGCACTTTGTTTTTGTTCTGTGTAACAAACCATCTGCCACTCCAAGTTAATTTGAAGTTATGGAATTGTCTTGCAAAAAACAAATATAAAATGTGTATTGTGTCACCTGTGTGCATGTGCATGCGATTAAAATCAAAAATATTTCTCCACATTGTGACCGATGAGACCGATTTTGCTGCTGTTGAAAAACTTTCAGTACTTGCTCTTAAATAGGCCAAAACACACAAAATGGTTATCACAGAAACAATACATTTAGTCATGCAGTCTGAATAAAGACACTGCTTTGAAAATACAACAAATACTCAGAACATGTAGATTTCCTATCTAATGAAAATAGACCAAAGGTTGAAAAAATGAAGGGGGACGGTCATTTTCTATGTTTCAGCCAATCATTCTACTTTGTAAACCTTGATCACCTTGTGACTACATCTTCCACTTGGTTGTGTGACATCAGTAGTGCAAGACACGAGTGCTGTACCACAATGATCGGAGGACTGGCTGCTTTGATTCTACTTTGTACAGTGTGTAAGTGCAACTCTTAACTACTTTGAGAAAGACACGACCATGTATTAATCTTTGGAAGGGTTCATACTTTACCTGTTTACTTATCTTGTGCTTTAACTTTGTTACATTCTGTCTCTTTTCTTCAGATCTGATTCAAACTGCAGAGGATCCTCACCAGCTCTCTTTGACTTTGACTGAACTTGGTGGAAATGTTACTTTGCAGTGTTCAGTTTCTGAAACGGAATCATTTTACTGGTACAAGCAGCCTCTTGGATATATGGTCCAACAGGTAGTTACTGTTATTGTTGGCAAAATGACACTTAGTGTGCAATTTATCAACCCACGTTTCGAAGTCACAGAGCGGAACGCTCAGTATTTTCTAACCATCAGAAATATCAGCAAAGAGGACGAAGCGACATACTTCTGTGTCCATGGAGCAAGATATTCACAGAGTTTTGTTAATGGCACCTTCTTGGTTGTGAAAGGTAAAATACATTTTTCTTTTGCCACATTTAGTAATTGTAATTATTCATTCTTATTAATGTATTTTTACCTGAATCATGCAGATCGTAATCATCAGAAATCTATCTACGTGAAACAAAGTCCGGAGACTGAGTCGGTCCGGCCGGGCGACTCAGTGACTCTCCAGTGTTCACTTCTCTCCAAGAACAAAGAAAACAGAGTCCAGTGTCCAGGTGAACACAGTGTGCACTGGTTCAGATCTGGATCAGGAGAATCTCATCCAGGCATCATTTACACTCACAGTGATGAACAAGAAGAAAGAAGTTGTGTCTACAGTCTGTACAGAACTATACAGACCTCCTCTGATGCTGGGACTTACTACTGTGCTGTGGCCACATGTGGAGAGATCCTGTTTGGTGAAGGAACCAAAGTGGAGACAAGTAGGTTTTTACAGTTGTATTTAAATCATATTTGTTTTATTTAAAATCAATGTAATGATTATTAGTGGTAGTTTATTTTTAAGTTTAAGAGGATAACTAAGAGTTTATACAAAATTTGAAGCCTTAGTTATCAACTAAATTTAATACTTATTTCATAGAGACAGTAAGTTATTAAGTTATAACAGAAATTATAAATTAATGAGCCTATGAGGACCTATGAGCCTTGATTTTTCAAGTTGCATTTATAAATCAGTGTTCATTACTTTCTTCAGCTCAAATAAAAGAGTATTTTTGACGAAACGCTGTATGAAACATAGGCTTACCAATTGTGCCTCCTAATAGTTTTCTAAATGTCACTGTGTTTCCAATAACATAAGATTACTCCCAAGAGTCCATAATTAGATAATGCTTACTCTCTTTGTGATTCAGCATCAGAACTGGACCCAGTTGTCCTTGTGCTTGGAGTGCTGTTGGCCTGCTGTGTGATTGTGATAGTCGTCCTTATTTTCTTCAGAAATCAAAGGAAAGTTTGCAAAAATTGCAAAGGTAGGTTCACCGTATTTTACTTTAGTTTCTGTTTGCTTTTTGAGATTGTACCATAAAGCTCTGAATGAAGGAAAATACTTTGCAGTTAAAACAGAACATGTGGGATTCAGTTTACATTATCTCTAAAATATAATGGAATGATGGACAATCCATCAAATAAGTCTTCTTTAGGTCAACATACTGTCCATTTGTGTGTCTATTCAACAGAATATGAGGATTGTTCAAACCAGCGAGTCATTTTCATTGTCCCTCTGAGACATGTCCGACCACACTATCCTGTTACAGCAGGAAAATATTGAACATCCAATTTCAGAAGTCAGTCATTACAAACTATCATCCGTCCCTCGAGTAAATCACGTCTCCCTGACTGCAGAAAGCTTAGTGGAGCTCTTCAGTGCTTATCATTGGGCTTATTGCAGAAGTAAATATGTTGAAGTGTGAAGCCAAAACTGAAAATGTGATCCACATCTTTTGTTGGATTTCTTTGTCCTCAAAAGAGATAATGACAAAATTCACAGCGATATGTGTACACGCATTATGAAGTCTTTGTTTTTATATCAACAGGAGCAGAGAGTGCTTCCCATCATCTTGGACATGACAGGTCAACTGTGGATCAGTCAAATGATCTGGTAAATATGTGGCAGCGTGCTGTCTGATTTACACCGGCTAGCGATCTAGATGTGGATGTGTGATAAATATACTGCCACTAATCCTCTGGACAAAACACACATAATATTATACTCATAACATACAAGACAAATCTAATTAACTGTTGAGTAGCTACGTACAACATAATATCTGTTACTATATGACGAATGAGGTAAAAGTCAAGAGGATTAAATATAGTACTGATGACTGAGAAAATACATAAAAAAAGTATGTTAAGATCGATGTAAAGTCGCTGTAAAATAATCTTTACTCTAGATTTTGTGTTGAGCAGCCCAAATCTATGAAATATTCATCATTAACACAAATATTTCTTGCAGGATGCTGAAGCAAAGGGAATAAACTATGCAGCACTGGATTTCTCCAAACGGAAAGTGAAAAGAGAGAAGAGGAAGAAGAGAGCGTCGCCACAAGAGTGTGAGTACTCTGTTGTTAGAGCAGATTACCACAACCAGCAACACCCTTCTCCATAGAAAGAGCAGGGCCCGTGCAGAGGCCCCAAAGTCTCCACAGAGAGCTTCAGCATTGGTCTACAGAACTTTTTATTCCCAACTGATATTCGATAGTGACAGAAGGAAGTTGTGTATCAGAATGTGTACATCTTCTAAAAAAATGTTGCATGCTGATTTTGTGGGAGAGCACCAGATTTTCAGTTGCTTTGTGAATTCGTAGCCACAGAAAGTGTAGTTGTATAACATCAAGGTCATCATGTCTGTGGCCTTGTTTACTTTAGTTATTTTGTTGACATAAAGATGGATATTTATATTGTCTCCTCATTTGAAATAACCACATCTTCACTCATCACAAATAGTACAAAAAGGATCCTTTCAGTTTACTGGGGTAAATTTCGCCAAAGGCTTCTCTGTATGTCAGTTTTTCACTTCAGGTCTGCTTCCACTTTTATCCCTTTTTAAGAGGTAATTTTTTTGTATGAAAAAAGATGGCTGAAATATGTTACATCCTTTTACCACTGTATCAGGAACTACCACAGAAGTACTTTGTATGTTTCTGTGGATGGAGTTAGTCACCGTGACCCGTGCAAGAGTCAGTCACAAAACTTGCAGATCTGTAGTTGAGCTCAAAATGAAGGTTGTGTTTAGAGATGGGTGTGGTTCGAGCAAGGGCGCTAGAATTAGATGGTTAGGAAGTCGGCAAGGGGCCATTGGCCCTTCCTTTTTGAACCTGGCCCAATTGGGAGTTGCGGCTGTTGTGATCTCGTGGCAAGATGGTCTCAAGTTTTCTTTTTTATCTGCACATTGGTTGGAGCACCTTTCGCTAAGTGGAAAATAAATACTTATAGATTCAATAAATCACCCTGAACATCCATCTTAGAATGCTTCCTTATTTTTGATTTCAACTTCACACGTCACTGTGAAGTTTCACCCAATCGGGCCAGGAGTGTGAGTGTTTGTGTGTGTGAGCTTCGCTGTCGGGGCTGGTAATGAATAAAGATTAAAACAAACTTTCTCTACCTCCATCTAACTTTCACACACTCACATACCAGGCAAATAAACACCAACATCTCTCAGAAACTAACAGTTTATATACAGAGACAGGAAGCAACTCACTGTCACTCTCCATCATGTGATTATCAATCTCTAAAACTGAAAATGTAACCACCATGAACCTCAAAGTGGTGTCAGCTGAACTTACAGGTTACACAGCAGTCATAAATATTCCATGTGGAGTGCTGATGGCGATGAAGAAAGTTGATTTGTGGTGAATTCTGACATTTGAATATAATGTGTTAACAGACTTTGTACATTAAGATGCATCCTGCGGTGATTACAAATAAAAGTATTCAAAATGAACACACTGTACATATTGACCTTGAAGTAAACAGGTATTCATTTTTATTTAAATGTTATTATAGTTGTGGTATCTTTTGTCATAAGTTTGTTTGCTAAGAAAGGAAACAACACATGCACACAAATATGATTTCATATATATTTTAGTACAATCATGCTTATTAACAGATAAAAAAAATAAAGTGAAAGAGAGACAACCCTTCTCACGCACTTTCAAAATGAATATTCCAAAAAGCAAACTTGGGTAGATGCATCATTTGAGTAGAAACATTTAATTGTAAAACGCACAAAAATGTAACAAAATTACAAGGATGGAATGCACAATGCTACACGTACATGCTAATACCAAAAACGTTACTGTTAAATGTTCAGACTTTGGATCGTTTATACATCACAAAAGTCCTGACATCTGTGTAGATCGTCTCTTCTCTTTGATTCCTTCTCTCTGCTTTGCCAGCTTTCCTCCTGGTAAAGTTTGGTGTACAATAAACCAAAGAGTCCTCATCTCTCTGAGTGAAAAAATGTAACATGAGAAAGCAGATTCTAATACATGCACATACAGATACATAACCATTGCAGGTATCTTTTATTTAGTAACAACATCATTATATACCTTACCTGCTGATTTTGCTGATTGTTACTGGCTGTTGCAGCATTTGTTTGCAGAGTGGCAGCAGCTGTTTTATTAAAACAAATATTGAAAAAAAATAAACCGTTAAAGATGGATTTAACTTTATAGAAGATGCATGATACTGTATGTTCTCACACACAGCACACATGTAAATCAAATGTTAGCTTTGGGGGAAACACTATTAGGTCGAGTAACGTCTCTTACCTTTGCAACAATCGCAGGATTTGTTCCTGACGGCATAAACAAGGACGGCTATAACAATCAGACTTATAGCCAGAGCAAAACACGCCACAAAGAGAATTGTGTTGTCGTTCTTTGAATCACAGGTGCTGTCAACTGAAACATTAAATCAACATATAATTAACATTAAGAGTAATAAACATTTTAGATTATTAGACAACATGATCATATACATACCTCCAATGTTCATATTGACAAGATATCATTGACAGGATGATATAATGCATGTGGTACAATTGCTTTGTGATGCATGATCTAAATGGATTCAAAGTGAATCTGTATTAATGATTTGTATTGAAATGTTCTGCCGTTACCTTCAATGTCCAGTTTTGTTCCATTTCCAAATAATATCTCTCCACATGTGGCCACAGCGCAGTAATACGTCCCGGCATCAGAGGAGCTGACGTTCTCAGAGAAGCTGTAGACACATTTCTGTGGAGAGTGAGGCTCAGGACTCTTCTCACATCCAGCACTGTTGTTTCTTTGTGCATAAATAACACTGGGACGAGATTCATCTGATCCAGCTATAAACCAGTACACAGTGTGTTCTCCTGGACACGTTTTCTTCTCAGAGTCTGAGAGGACTGAACACTGCAGAGTCACGGAGTCTCCTGGACGGACTGGATCAGATGGAGAGTCTTGAGTGACGGCAGTGATATCAGGTTCTGGTCCTGAGACATCAAAACAACAATAGTTAACATGTCATACTCAATTCAATGCTGATACATTATTGAATTAAATTTCAGAGGGCTTTACAATCTCTACAATATACAACGTCCTCTGTCCTTGGACCCACGCATCGGATCAGCAAATAGATTATAGACGGGTTGCTTAGGTTACAATGATCTATTCTTTAACAAAAGTCTGGTGACTTCTACATTAATATGAATATGCAGTGTTACAAAACATTCAAATACGTAACATTGCTGTTGTACAACATGAATCATTTCTGTTGCTGTTTTTACCTTTAATCCTCAGAAATATTCCTTTTGTAAATGTCATGGTGCTGCCTCTCACTTTCATACAGTAGTAGACTGCAGTATCGCTGAACTGTGTTTTGTTAATATGCAGGACAAACTTTCCAGGTTCTTGTTTTGCTGTAATGCGACGAGTCTCCTCAACAACGTCGTGATTATTGGCTAATGTTCCTCCTAATATTTCAGGGAAGGTTTCAGAAACAAGCCTGATCCAGAATAAGTACGTTGAATGCCAAGAATGCAGGCGGGCACATGTTAGAGTGACATTTTGTCCAACACCAACAGTCTTTGTCTCAAAGATCCGATCTTCGGTGCATCCTGAAGATAAAATTAAAACAGAGTGATTAATAACAGAGATCATTCATATATCTCCTCTATATTATTGCATGAAAATGTAATTTTCAAATACTTATCTGGAGTAAATGTGACTTGAATACTTACGTCCCATTTTCAGCACGAGCAGTATTAAATATATGTTCATCATTTTCTCTTCTTTTCACATGAAGGACTGTAGTTAATTTAGATTGTATCCGAAGATGATTCACCTTAATAGAATCATATAAAGTGGGAGGGAATAATGTCAGAGCAATCTGATTGGCCTCTCGTGATGTTGGCTCTTCACTGTACTACCACAGCGGAAATATATCAACCAAAACCTTCCAACAAGTGTTGCTAGTGTTGTTTCATGTGTTTGCCATCTCACGTTACACATATTTTGTGTACATTTCTGCTGTGAAGAAAATCAACAACAACAAAAGCACATTTCTCATGGCCCTGATGCAATTTGATCTCAAAGGGAACTCTTTTCCCACGCTCCACTTTACCATCGTTCAATGTAATTTAAGGATTTCCACCTGCAGATTGGTCCATAGCACTAAACCAACAATCTCAGGACGGAATTATTCATCTCACCAATATCTTTGCTTGGCAAGTACAGTATGATTAAGTAACTAAAACACATTGTTGATGTTTGGGAATATTGTGGTTAGGGTTACAAATAAAGACAAAGACAATTTTTACACCATGACGAGATGTAAGCTTCATTTAATTTCCCCAACGGCACAATAATATGAACTCAATTCAATCCTAAGACAATTCATGGGGTTCAAAATGTTTTTGGCAATAACAGCATGTAAGTTACTGAATGTTAAGATATATAATATCCCTAACTCAAACATGGCATAGCTTTGTAGCTAATCTGCAGCTGAGGTGTACCTCCTCCAAAATGTACATGTCGTGGTGATGGCAGCAACACAGATGTACCACATCATGACATGTGATTGGTCAGCGTGGGCTGCTCGTGTTTTATCCCAAAACGTTTTCAGTGCTGGTCAAGATTGTTAATAGCAAAGACAACATTTAGGAAGTTACAAGTCCCAGTGAAACAGAAGTTGGAGCGTCTGTAGCTTCTTTACTGTGACATATTCCTCAGTGAAACGCAATATTTGAGCCGTGTACAGCTACAAGAAGGATTTAAATGAAATCCTCCACGTTTGATTGGACCACTAAAAAGTGGGTGGGCTTAGAATGAAGCGTGTCACAGAGCTACAGAGGACTGTGGCTCTACACACACACAGATGCAGTGGCTAAGAGTTGCAGATTGAATGATAAATGGATGTAAAATGATTGGTTGGAATTGTTTGGTACTAGCATACGTAAGCAAACTTCACATTTTGTTTTACAGGAAGAAAAGACGATTGGTAAAAAAATACAGTGATTTTTTTTTTTTAAGATATTATTAAATTGGTGCACAATATAACTGGGATGCGATCTAAAAGGATTAAAAAGGCATTTCCCCATTTCATTTCAACTTTAAAGATGGTTTTCTACTCCTGTTCTACTCACACACATTAATTAAAGCCATTACACCACAAACCTTCTGCATGGGAGTAGTTTCATACAAAGTAATGAGAGCAGGCAAAATACAAGTTACTCCCGTTCTCTAGGTGTGTGTGCAGCTCACTGTTACCGTACACAGTTTCTGAGAGGAATATAGTTAAAACTCAACACGTGCGATACATCTCTTGAGTATTACTGCGGTGCTATGAATGGGTGAAATCCAGCTGAACTAGAAATAAAAACCAAATCTCAAATTCAGTGGTTGCATTAAGTGACATTTAAAACCCTTAACCAGCCCTTGTCTGTTTTTTGTGGTCTTTCACATTTAGTGTTTATCTGTTGAGACTTTACAGCAATGGATGGTGCTACAAATTATCTTCACATCACTGCCATCTGTTGGTAAAAACCACATGAGTCATCAAACAGCAGACAAACTCTTTGTTCATTAGCTCAAGTAATATCAATATGTTTGTTTATTTAATCAATTCTCAAAATTAATCAGATCAATCAAAAATCACTTTAAGTTTGTGGTATACATAAAGATATTGGATTCAAAATAGTCATAAAGGAGACCGGAAGACAGAAGAGACGTTTCAAATAACCCAGGACAAATTCAGATACTCCACTTCATCAGTTATGACCCGCCCACTCTTTCTGACATCTTTAGTGAAACACATCAGCAGGAAGAGTTCAGCAGAGAGAGCTGTTACACCATCCTCTATGTTGACACATGTTGTATAGTTTAAAGTTTCAGAGTCACCTGACACACGTGTGTTCCTGGGTTGATACAATAGTAGGGATACTTCACAATTGAACACAATCCCGTACAAATACATCTCAAACTCATCAAAACAATGGCAGAGGAGTCTGTAGACACTGTCTTGTGTTTGTTCCTACATGCATTGCTGATGGTGGGAATGGTAGTGGGAATTTAGTGTTGTTCTTTTGTTGCTGAAAGAACAATACTAAATTCAGGGTGAACTGGGTGGTTATTTTTGGTGCTTTGTTGTGTCGGTTTTCTTTTCACAATGTGTAAGGTTTTGATTTACCACAACTAATCTTTTATCTCTGTAACCTGTAATGTGCATTGTACCTGCTAAATAAATAAAAAAATACCAGAATACATTTGTATGCTGCCCTGTACTTTCTTGTGTGTGTGTGTGTGTGTGTGTGTAAAAATAGGCATTAACGATCACCACTGACAAACAAATGACGCGTGGAAAGTTGAGCATGGTTGTGGTTTGGCTGCCGAAATGAGGTGTGATTTCAAACCCCATTTACTTCCTTTAATTCTCACCATTTTAGTCTGAGTGAGGGGGGTTATGAAGCAAACAAAGTGCAGTAGACAAAGTACAGTTTCATGGTGCAGCAGGCTTTTATAAAACCACACCTGGTCAGTGATCCAGTATTTAACTCATGCATTGTCAGTGAGTGATTGTCCGGGTTTTTATATTATTTGGTGGTTGTTGTTGAGGGACAGAGGAGTGCTACACACTCACTGATCCAACCCAGATCTCGGTGAAGATCCATGTTTTCTTCTACTGCTGCAAAATCTTACTCTCCATCAGTTATTCCTGCCACAAACACTCCCAAATATATAATGCGTCTGTTTCGGACACACACACATGCACGCACACACATCACACATCACACACACACACACACACACACACACACACACACACACACACATTACACACACTCACGAGTGAAACATGCAGCTCAAAGAACTCATGAGACATAACTGGTCTTTGGTAAATATGTTCTCAGATGTACATGATGTGGCAGCAGGGCAGATGGAAACAGTATTAACACATTACCACTGTGTAGTGAAAACGGTCGACTCAAAGGTTACCGCTTTTCCTTTCATTTGCAGTGTGATGCACAGTGCATGTAGCGGACCTATACTCCTTAAGAATAAAACAAATGTACTGCAGTCCAATTGCGGGCAAAATGTAAACGATCACTTTTAGTGGTTAAACTAAAATGAGCTTTCTGCTGCCTCTAGTAGCGTTTCCCCCTCTTGCACCACAAACCTCACTACATATCCTGTTGATACTCATAGGCTGTTCTCTTCCAAGTAAGCAGCTTCAGTGGCTGGTCAAAGGCAGAAACGGCTCGCCTGTCAGTGTAGCTGTTGCATGTGGCTTTGCTTGTTGTTTTCAACGTAAATTGTCTTTACAAAGTGCTGTGAGACTGGAAAGACAGTGGTTGTCCCCACTAGATGTTTACTAATACATTATTTTGCAAACATTCCTGAACAAAAATGCACATACAACATAATCACTGCCCAACACTGCACCAGACCGAAATCATGTCCTGCAGAATCACAAATTCATAGAGATATTGTGCTGAAAGCCAAATAAATGGTCCTGACATGTCACTTTCGAATGAATACTCAACATACACTGATAAACTAACCCAAAAAGAATTGGACTTTACGGAAAAAAATGTAGTGAGCCCATGTAGCAAAAAGTTTTAAACAATAAATTCCTAATAATTGGGTACACTGTTGTGACAAGAGTTAGTTTTCTTTTGTGGTTTGCTGCCTGTACACATCAGTTACATGATGTTTGGTAGTCTTGTGTTAGTCAGGTCAGACAGCTTTGTAACAACCAGTCTCTTACAGAAAAGTCAGAATTGTTCAGGCTGTAATCAGCCTGTTAAAGGTGCAGATAGAAACTCAGAATACATGTTGAGCATCACTTATGCAGGAAAGGTCAAAGACATCAAATCAAGCTATTTGTCCTTTGCTCCCTGAGGCAGAGTAAGCGTATCTTACTTATGGTCCATTAAGACGACGTTACATTTTATACTTTTTGAAAAATGAAAATGATTTTATTTTTTAACCTCAGCTTCATTATTATTGCGGATTTGTTGTTTTGTATATTTATCTTTAAACTAGCATTCCTCACCTGAAATGCAGTGTAGTTGGTCTAACAATAAAGTAAAACAAAAATCCATCTGGATTTCATTAAAAGGGTAAATTATCATGAGTTTTGTTAATTTACGGTTATGAGCATTGTCTTCTTTTGAGCCAATCACTGTGACTTCTACTTTGTAAACCTTGATCACCTCGTGATCTTCGTCTTCCATTTGGCAGGAAACACATCCGCTGTGCAACAGAAGGTTATCTACCACGATGATCGGAAGACTGACCGCTTTGATTCTTCTTGGTACAGTGTGTAAGTAGAACTTTAAAGATTATGATTGTTTAGATTTAACTGTGTTAAAGTTGTTAAAATACAAGTCAAAGTAACAATCTTTCTTGAAGATGGTGTCTTCAAGAGATGTCTGCGTGGCCTGAGTATCGAGCTCCAGCCTTAACTTGTGTTTAAAGAATGAATATATCTGTTGAGGCTTGGAATATTGACTGCATCATGAAACATTAATCAAAGTTTAAATAAAAAAGGATTATGTCCGAAATCTTCCACAGTCATTCTTGAGAAAATCCATATTGCTAAAAGAATATCCTGTGTGCACAATAAAGTAAGCTGTTTGCATCATACAATGTGAGTAAGTGGGACGTATCCTGCTTTTAGCACTTAACCACGTATTAAATTAGTTTAATATTGATCTGCCGCCGTATCAACATATGGGCGTTCTAATTTGACAACTGATAGTTTGAAAGCTGCTTTGCTACATTTTCAACGAGGCAAGTGGAATGCTAATTATTCATTTTCACAATAAAAGCGTGCAGGAGTACTGCAGATAAAGGTGCAGGAGGAGTTTGGACACAGAAAGGTGATACTAAGGTTATGGACTGTTGGTCACAGATTGCTCTGACTGCACTTGTCTGGGGTTAGCAGCTTGTCTTTAGGGGTCGTTGGTGAGAGAAGGGAAGTGCACCCAGATATCTGGAGCAAGAGAAGAACATTTAGTTAACTTTCCCATATATACGAGACTCTCTTGAAAATGGGATTTTTAATCTCAATGTCACTATCCTAGAAAATTAAAGGTTAAAAAAATACTCACGTGTACGTAGAACAGATAACTGATATGATTCGTAGAATTTGTGTGAAAATCATTCATCAGATTTTGGTGATGTGTTGAATTTTCATTGATTTTGACGAAATAAAAAAATAACCAGTTTTCGCAGCACGTTGGCTTTTTTAGATCAAAATCCAATCATCATTTCTTCCTCTCAAAAAGATATGACGTGAGCTTCCATAAGTAGGTAACAACTAATTTTAACCAATAATATCATGACATCCAAACATCAATTAATCTCTAGCTTGAAGCAACAAGAGAGGTGTGTGTGAAGCCACAGTCTGCAGCTCTCTTTTTAAAAGGTCCAATCAAATGTGAAGGATTTGATTTAAATCCTTCTTGAGATTGTACATCGCTCAAATACTTCATTTCACTGGGGGATAAGTCACATTACAGAAGCTACAGATGCTCTAATTTCTGTTTCATTGGCTTCATAAAGTCAGAAATCATGATGATAGAGAAACCTTAGTTGTTGCATTAATTAACATATTGTCCTTCAATTTACTTTTTTATGCATAGATTCATGATAATTCATGTACACTTACTATAAAGTAAAACACAAGAATAAAGAATACATGTGCATCTAAGAGTTGTTCAAATTGGATTATAGATTTGCTCAATTTAAGAGGAAGTGCATTTACTGCTTTTCAGCCAATCAGGACGATTTCCACTTTGATGATCTTGTGACTAAACCTTCTTTTAGGTAGGAAGACATCAGTTGTGCAAGAGACGGGTGTTTTACCACAATGATCGGAAGACTGGCTGTTTTGGTTCTTCTAAGTACAGTGTGTAAGTGCAACTTCAAACATTATCGTTTCTAAAAGACAAGTCAAAATAATAATCTGATGGTAGATACTTTACGTTTTTCCTGGTTTTTGTCTTGTTGTGTTGTCAATTTGTTTTTATTTGTTTTGTTTTCTTCAGATCTGATTCAAACTGCAGAGGATCCTGACCAGCTCTCTTTGACTTTGGCTGAACTTGGTGGAAATGTTACGTTGAAGTGTTCAGTTTCTGAGACGGAAAGGACATTCTTTTACTGGTACAAGCAGCCTCTTGGATGTATGGTCCAAACGGTTGCTACAGGATCTTACAATCAACTAAAACTTGTTCCGCAATTTAATAACTCACGTTTTAAAGTCACAGAGAGGGAGAGTCAGTATTTTCTTACCATCAGAAATATCAGCAAAGAGGACGAAGCGACATACTTCTGTTTCAGTGGAACAGGGTATTCACAGAGTTTTGGTAATGGCATCTTCTTGGCTGTTAAAGGTAAAATATATTTTACTTGCAGTGTTTATGCCACATTTTTATGTCATACAAATGATTTAGATAACTAATTCCTTTTGATGTCTGTTTACCTGAATCATGCAGATCTTAATCAGCAGAAATCTTTATACGTGAAACAAAGTCCGGAGACTGAGTCGGTCCGGCCGGGCGACTCAGTGACTCTCCAGTGTTCACTTCTCTCCAAGAACAAAGAAAACAGAGTCCAGTGTCCAGGTGAACACAGTGTGCACTGGTTCAGATCTGGATCAGGAGAATCTCATCCAGGCATCATTTACACTCACAGTGATGAACAAGAAGAAAGAAGTTGTGTCTACAGTCTGTCCAAAACTATACAGACCTCCTCTGATGCTGGGACTTACTACTGTGCTGTGGCCACATGTGGAGAGATCCTGTTTGGTGAAGGAACCAAAGTGGAGACAAGTAGGTTTTAAAGTATGTTGAATAGTGAATTCTTCAGTACATGAATGAGGTGTTAAGTGTCTATTTTGACATTTCTCTAATTCCAGGCTCAAAACTGGAACTAGTTGTCATTGTGCTTGGAGTCCTGTTGGCCTGCTGTGTGACTGTGATTGTCCTCCTTATTTTATACATAAATCGAAGGAGAGTTTGTGAACATTGCAAAGGTAGGTTCCCCAAATGTACACAGACTTAATTAAGCATTAACTTATGTGCATGTTAATGAAAATAATACGCTTAATTTGTCATTACAGTTTCTCTGTTTTGTTTATGAGCTGTTGAACAATTGTATTCTCTATCTTCTTGTCTTTTTCACCACTGTTTAGTAAGTGTAGGTATAATTTATCAGTTTTAGCCTAAAGGATATAAACTGTGAGCTTCTGAATAAATGTTTGGCTCGTTAAGTCCAGAGTTATTGAAAGTAACTAAAGTAAGTAAAATGTATTCATAATAGCACCAAGATCACAAAGTGCTTCACAAGAATATATTATTAAAAATAAAACCGTAAAAACAGTAAAATATAACAACGATAGACCTTAAAACACACAAACGTAATAAACAAGGTAAAATGTCAAGGAAAAGCATTCCATAGTTTCAGAGCCAACACTTCAAAGGAAAGGTCACCTTTTATTATCCATCCACATCTTCTTTAGGACAACATAGATGTGTGTTGTAAGTATTTTAATAAGAAAAACTCACCACAACTAAATATTTTCGAAAAATAAATGTTCTGTATGCAAATGTATCGTTTTGAAAGATACTTTGTCACACAAGAATCTGACTTTTACACCCTAAACAGACAGTCTCCGCATACATTTTGGAAATGTAAATCTATACTCTGTAAACTAACTAATAACTACAGTTTAATGCTAAATTTGTGATAAAAAGGACATGATATTTTCTGAGATGAATTCAAACTGCGTAGTCCAGCAAAAGAGAAAGACTTAGAGGATAGACTAACAACCTTAAATGAACAGTGTGTAGGGTTTAGGGAGATCTACTAGCAGAAATAAAGACTCATACTGAACTTCGTTTTCACAAGTGTATTTATAGCTTAGAATGAGTTTGTCATATCTATATAGGGAGCGGGTCCTCTTCATGGAGTCCGCCAAGTTGCACCACAATGTCTCTACAGTAGCCCAGTATGGACAATCCAAACACTCTTATGTTACCTGAAGGCCACAGTAGTTCTCCAGCATGCTTGTGAAACTGGTAACATGAGCCGCAGAATGCAAAACTGTGGTCCCGCGAGCCAACCGTCTAACTTTTGTTGCCCAAAAGTAGCGTTTTTATGATAATAGCCTCTGAGTTAGGCGAAAGGTTTTACCACGGGTTTGCTTTCGGCGACTCACGTTACTATAGAAAAGAAAGGAGTTAGTTGAGGTGTATTCAGTCGGTTGCAATCTGCAACAGAAGCACTAGCTGCTACAAATCCTACACTGTCCCTTTAAAATTCAGTTAACATTCGTCACGACATTCTGATTTTGACTACTTTTGTGATAATACGTTTTTGTGTCCCAACTAAATCACACAGAGCTTATTATAATAAATCAGATGATACGTTACTGCATTCTAGCAGTGGATAGTTCATGCTGAGGCTGGAGGCATATATTAAAAGTATAATTTAACACTTAAACCCCATGTAACATTTTCCAACATACAGCACCCAACAACTGAATGCCTTAGTTGAGTTTTTTAGTGGCCAGCATTAGAAGAGTCGCATGAGATTCACAGGAGTGAATGTTTAACTGTAAAGCACAGAACTGAAAATGTGAGGTGTTGTGTGGTTGATTACACATTGATCACATTAATATATGACAAGTTCCCAGTGTGTGAGCACTTTCTGAAGGCTTTGCTTTTATCAGCAGAAGCGACAAGTGCCGCCCGTAATCCTGGACATGACAAGTCGACAGTGGATCAATCAGCTGACCTGGTAAATATGTTTACAACCTTGATACTAAGCGCCAAATTCAGAGAGTCAGAACTGTTACACTATTCTTTGTATTACAGTTCTAATCTATAAAAGTGTATTATAAACAGACAGTTATTATTTGCAGGACGGTGACAGAGATGCAGTTAATTATGCAGCACTGAATTTCTCCACAAGAAAAGCGAGAGGAGTGAAGAAAAGAGAGTCTCCCAAAGAGTGTGTGTACTCTGCTGTGCGAGTAGACTACAACACACAGCACCACCTGTAGGCGGAGCAAGGCCTGCATGTGAACTGAACCCCATGCGTCTTCATAGGGTTGGACTTTGCTCAGCTTTGCAGGTTTATAACAAATGACGAGAAGTTGATATTTTCATTTTAGATGAAGTGCTTCCTATTGGTCAAGGTCATCTTGTGATAAATGTCAGCGCGCTATAATGTGACTGTTTTTTTAATGAAAGCCATGACACCACAAACCTTCTGCATGGGAGTAGTTTCATATAAAGTAATGAGAGCAGGCAAAATACAAGTTACTCCCGTTCTCTAGGTGTGTGTGCAGGTTAACGTACAAAGATTCTGAGGGGATAGTTAAAACTCAACACGTGCGATACATCTATTGAGTATTACTGTGGTGCTATGAATGGGTGAAATCCAGCTGATCCATCACTGCCATCTGTTGGTAAAAACCACATGAGTCATCAAACAGCAGATACAACTTACAAAGTCTTTGTTCATTAGCTCAAGTAATATCAATATGTTTGTTTATTTAATCAATTCTCAAAATGAATCAGATCAATCAAAAATCACTTTAAGTTTGTGGTATACATAAAGCTATTAGATTCAAAATAGCCATAAAGGAGACTGGAAGACAGAAGAGACGTTTCAAATAACCCAGGACAAATTCAGATACTCCACTTCATCAGTTATGACCCGCCCACTCTTTCTGACATCTTTAGTGAAACACATCAGCAGGAAGAGTTCAGCAGACAGAGAGCTGTTACACCATCCTCTATGCTGACACATGTTGTATCATTTAGAGTTTCAGAGTCACCTGACACACGTGTGTTCCTGGGGTGATACAATAGTAGGGATACTTCACAATTGAACACAATCCCGTACAAATACATCTCAAACTCATCAAAACAATGGCAGAGGAGTCCGTAGACACTGTCTTGTGTTTGTTCCTACATGCATTGCTGATGGTGGGAATGGTAGTGGGAATTTAGTGTTGTTCTTTTGTTGCTGAAAGAACAACACTAAATTCAGGGTGAACTGGGTGGTTATTTTTGGTGCTTTATTGTGTCTGTTTTCCTTTCACAATGTGTAAGGTTTTGATTTACCACAACTAATCTTTTATCTCTGTAACCTGTAATGTGCATTGTACCTGCTAAATAAACAATAAAATAAAAAAAATACCAGAATACATTTGTATGTTGCCCTGTACTTTCTTGTGTGTGTGTGTAAAAATAGGCATTAACGATCACCACTGACAAACAAATGACGCGTGGAAAGTTGAGCATGGTTGTGGTTTGGCTGCCGAAATGAGGTGTGATTTCAAACCCCTTTTACTTCCTTTCATTCTCACCATTTTAGTCTGAGTGAGGGGGGTTATGAAGCAAACAAAGTGCAGTAGACAAAGTACAGTTTCATGGTGCAGCAGGCTTTTATAAAACCACACCTGGTCAGTGATCCAGTATTTAAGTCATGCATTGTCAGTGAGTGATTGTCCGGGTTTTTATTTTATTTGGTGGTTGTTGTTGAGGGACAGAGGAGTGCTACACACTCACTGATCCAACCCAGATCTCGGTGAAGATGCTGCACATCCATGTTTTCTTCTACTGCTGCAAAATCTCCATTAGTTATTCCTGCCACAAACACTCCCAAATATATAATGCGTCTGTTTCGGACACACACATTCATGCACACACACACACACACACACACACACACACACACACACATTACACACACTCACGAGTGAAACATGCAGCTCAAAGAACTCATGAGACATAACTGGTCTTTGGTAAATATGTTCTCAGATGTACATGATGTGGCAGCAGGGCAGATGGAAACAGTATTAACACATTACCACTGTGTAGTGAAAACGGTAGACTCAAAGGTTACCGCTTTTCCTTTCATTTGCAGTGTGATGCACAGTGCATGTAGCGGACCTATACTCCTTAAGAATAAAACAAATGTACTGCAGTCCAATTGCGGGCAAAATGTAAACGATCAGTTTTAGTGGTTAAACTAAAATTAGCTTTCTGCTGCCTCTAGTAGCGTTTCCCCCTCTTGCACCACAAACCTCACTACATATCCTGTTGATACTCATAGGCTGTTCTCTTCCAAGTAAGCAGCTTCAGTGGCTGGTCAAAGGCAGAAACGGCTCGCCTGTCAGTGTAGCTGTTGCGTGTGGCTTTGCTTGTTGTTTTCAACGTAAATTGTCTTTACAAAGTGCTGAGACTGGAAAGACAGTGGTTGACCCCACTAGATGTTTACTAATACATTATTTTGCAAACATTCCTGAACAAAAATGCACTTACAACATAATCACTGCCCAACACTGCACCAGACCGAAATCATGTCCTGCAGAATCACAAATTCATAGAGATATTGTGCTGAAAGCCAAATAAATGGTCCTGACATGTCACTTTCGAATGAATAACCAACATACACTGATAAACTAACCCAAAAAGAATTGGACTTTACAGAAATAAATGTAGTGAGCCCATGTAGCAAAAAGTTTTAAACAATAAATTCCTAATAATTGGGTACACTGTTGTGACAAGAGTTAGTTTTCTTTTGTGGTTTGCTGCCTGTACACATCAGTTACATGATGTTTGGTAGTCTTGTGTTAGTCAGGTCAGACAGCTTTGTAACAACCAGTCAGGAGATTCTCATCCAGGCATCATTTACACTCACAGTGATAAACAAGAAGAAAGAAGTTGTGTCTACAGTCTGTACAGAACTATACAGACCTCCTCTGATGCTGGGACTTACTACTGTGCTGTGGCCACATGTGGAGAGATCCTGTTTGGTGAAGGAACCAAAGTGGAGACAAGTACGTTTTTACAGTTGAACAAAAAGTATTGTATTTTCATAAATTGTATTTCAATATTTAAAAAAAAACAGTTTAGTCATTAAAACGTCACAGCTAGCTAATGTGACGGCACAGACCTGTTACTCAAAGAGGCCACGCACTCAACTATGCAGAACTTTTAGCCTTAAATAATACAAACCGCTAAGTTGTACAATGATTTAACACACCCACACCTCCGCACAACCCTGCAGAGGTGCTGCGTTGCCGGATTTGTGGACGCTCCATCCTGTCGGCCCCGTGTGTTACTCGCTGCTGCTCTCAGTCAGACACAGATAACATCACTCTGCACACAGCAAGGAGAGAGAGAGGAGCAGGGGCAACACTGAAGCACATAAAAACACAGCGATGTAACAACCCGTTCTCATCCCAGGTTGTCAGAAATGGCCGCTTTGTATCACACAGTCGCTAAAGGGGGGCTTGTGCCTCTGTATCGTGACAAAGCGGTGGTTTTTGACAACCCGACATGGGGCTCAAAGGCTCTTTAATGACGCCCAACAACGTCACAAACACAGCAAGATAAGAAGCAAAGAGGAAATCCAGGCAGAGGGCAGAGTCTCTGCAGAGACACCACCACACACTAGTGGGTCATAGTGATGATTGAAAGGGATTAATGTTCAACAGTCTACACATTGTTGTTGAGGAAAATGGTGCAAATTATAACTTTAAATTCATGAATCATCTGACAACTTATTGTTCCCTTCACACGTTTACCGGAAAGGTGCCCAACATTTAGACTTGAAAACCAATAAAGGTCTTCACTCATATGACATCATCTCAACTATTTCATGAAATTCCATAATTCAAATTATTATTACGAATTATGATAAATTACACATTTGATAAACTGAATAATACTAATCTGCAGTATTTAAGCTATTTACCAATGAGTCACCTAAAAGTCATGGATGACTTCATGGAAACAAGGAGTAAAGAGTTAAATACCTGCTGACATTTTTAAATTACTTTCAGGAACAATTCAGGATTGGAATCCAGTTAACATCATCCTTGGGGCGCTGTTGGCTCTCTGTGTGATTGTGATTGCCATCCTTGTTTTCTCAAGGAACTGAAGGTGAGTTTAGTAAACTACAAAGACGGAGAACATAACTGGAATCTACAGATATTCTTGAATAAAAATCCAGGACGTTACAGGAAGCCTCTCTGATACCATTTACTCTTGGTCTTGTTGTCACAGCTCTGACTATTAAAACTATTATTTTTAGGATGGTGACACAGAGGCACTGAACTACTCCATCACTGGATCTATCTACAATGAAAAGGAAGAAGAAGGAGAAAAACAAGTCAAAGGAATCAACGATCGGCACTGATTTCTGTTTGGGTGAAATCCACTGATTGTAAAAAAAGACAGTTAAACTCTTTGTTAGATTTTGGAAAGCCAACATGTATTATATGGATAAAGTGTGTGTGAATGTTTTCATCTTTACATGACATTAGTTGTGCATTGTTTATTTACATTTAAGGTTGGAATTATGTTTCTTCAAAGATACACAGAAATATTATACTCAAAATCCATGTGAGTACAAAAGACATGTGATGTGTGTTCAGAGGTGTCTGCGTGGCCTGAGGAGCGAGCTCCAGCCTTAACTTGTGTTTACTAATGTTGCTTTGTTGAAAGAAGAATGAATATATCTGTTGAGGCTTGGAATATTGACTGCATCATGAAACATTAATGAAAGTTTAAATAAAAAAGGATGATGTCAGAAATCTTCCAGAGTCATTCTTGAGAAAATCCATGTTGCTAAAAGAATATCCTGTGTGCACAATAAAGTAAGCTGTTTGCATCATACAATGTGAGCAAGTGGGTCTTATCCTGCTTTTAGCACTTAACCACGTATTAAATTAGTTTAATATTGATCTGCCGCCGTATCGAAATATGGGCGTTCTAATTTGACAACTGATCGTTTGAAAGCTGCTTTGCAGCAACTATTGTCCTTCAATTTACTTTTTTATGCATAGATTCATGATAATTCATGTACACTTACCATAAAGTAAAACACAAGAATAAAGAATACATGTGCATCTAAGAGTTGTTCAAATTGGATTATAGATTTGCTCAATTTAAGAGGAAGTGCATTTACTGCTTTTCAGCCAATCAGGACGATTTCCACTTTGATGATCTTGTGACTAAACCTTCTTTTAGGTAGGAAGACATCAGTTGTGCAAGAGACGGGTGTTTTACCACAATGATCGGAAGACTGGCTGTTTTGGTTCTTCTAAGTACAGTGTGTAAGTGCAACTTTAAACATTATTGTTTCTAAAAGACAAGTCAAAATAATAATCTGATGGTAGATACTTTACGTTTTTCCCGTTTTTTGTCTTGTTGTGTTGTCAATTTGTTTTTATTTGTTTTGTTTTCTTCAGATCTGATTCAAACTGCAGAGGTTCCTGACCAGCTCTCTTTGACTTTGGCTGAACTTGGTGGAACTGTTACATTGAAGTGTTCAGTTTCTGAGACGGAAAGCAAATTCTTTTACTGGTACAAGCAGCCTCTTGGATGTATGGTCCAAACGGTTGTTACAGGATCTTACAATCAACCAAAACTTGTTCCGCAATTTAACGACTCACGTTTTAAAGTCACAGAGAGGGAGAGTCAGTATTTTCTTACCATCAGAAATATCAGCAAAGAGGACGAAGCGACATACTTCTGTCTCAGTGGAACATCGTATTCACAGAGTTTTGGTAATGGCATCTTCTTGGCTGTTAAAGGTAAAATATATTTTACTTGCAGTGTTTGTGCCACATTTTTATGTCATACAAATGATTTAGATAACTAATTCCTTTTGATGTCTGTTTACCTGAATCATGTAGATCTTAATCAGCAGAAATCTTTATACGTGAAACAAAGTCCGGAGACTGAGTCGGTCCGGCCGGGTGACTCAGTGACTCTCCAGTGTTCACTTCTCTCCAAGAACAAAGAAAACAGAGTCCAGTGTCCAGGTGAACACAGTGTGCACTGGTTCAGATCTGGATCAGGAGAATCTCATCCAGGCATCATTTACACTCACAGTGATAAACAAGAAGAAAGAAGTTGTGTCTACAGTCTGTCCAGAACTATACAGACCTCCTCTGATGCTGGGACTTACTACTGTGCTGTGGCCACATGTGGAGAGATCCTGTTTGGTGAAGGAACCAAAGTGGAGACAAGTAGGTTTTAAAGTCTTTAATGTTGAATAGTGAATTCTTCAGTACATTTTAAACATTAAAGCTGGTAAGATTTTATTTGATACATATGTATGAAATGCATGAAACATTTAAATTATTCATGGTTGCGTCTCTAAATATATATATTCAGCATCTTTAAGTCAGACAGAATCGCAGCTCTTTGACATGTGAAATGTTATTTGAGGGAGAAACATTGTTTTTTGTGTGCCTTTCTTGTATGCGTCCATTTAGTCTCAAGACTTTTGATGAATGAGGTGCATGGAAATAAAAATGATTAAAACTCCATACTACAACAAATGGAAGAAGGCTAGTTTCGACTTAGATAATACATTCTGCTTGTTGAAAGTGTCTTAAAACAGCCAGGTTTTGAGTCACTTAAATAACTAACATGAATGAGGTGTTAAGTGTCTATTTTGAAATTTCTCTAATTCCAGGCTCAAAACTGGAACTAGTTGTCATTGTGCTTGGAGTCCTGTTGGCCTGCTGTGTGACTGTGATTGTCCTCCTTATTTTATACATAAATCGAAGGAGAGTTTGTGAACATTGCAAAGGTAGGATCCCCAAATGTACACAGACTTAATTAAGCATTAATTTATGCGCATGTTAATGAAAATAATACGCTTAATTTGTCATTACAGTTTCTCTGTTTTGTTTATGAGCTGTTGAATAATTGTATTCTCTATCTTCTTGTCTTTTCACCACTGTTTATTAAGTGTAGGTATAATTTATCAGTTTTAGCCTAAAGGATATAAACTGTGAGCTTCTGAATAAATGTTTGGCTCGTTAAGTCCAGGGTAATTTAAAGTAACTAAAGTAAGTAAAGTGTATTCATAATAGCACCAAGATCACAAAGTGCTTCACAAGAATATATTATTAAAAATAAAACCGTAAAAACAGTAAAATAAAACAACGATAGACCCTAAAAACACACAAACGTAATAAAAAAGGTCAAATGTCAAGGAAAAGCATTCCATAGTTTCAGAGCCAACACTTCAAAGGAAAGGTCACCTTTTATTATCCATCCACGTCTTCTTTAGGACAACATAGATGTGTGTTGTAAGTATTTTAATAAGAAAAACTCATCACCACAACTAAATATTTTCGAAAAATAAATGTTCTGTATGCAAATGTTCGTTTTGAAAGATACTTTGTCACACTAGAAGAATCTGACTTTTACACCCTTTAAATAAACAGACATTCTCAGCATACGTTTTGTAAATGTAAATCTATACTCTGTAAACTAACAAATAAACTACAGTTTCATGCTAAATCTGTGATAAAAAGGACATGATATTTTCTGAGATGAATTCAAACTGCGTAGTCCAGCAAAAGAGAGACTTAGGGGATAGACTAACAACCTTAAAGGAACAGTGTGTAGGGTTTAGGGAGATCTACTACCAGAAATAAATACTGAACAACGTATTTACAAGTCTATAATGAGCTTCGAATGAGTTTGTCATATCTATATAGGGAGCGGGTCCTCTTCATGGAGTCCGCCAAGTTGCACCACAATGTCTCTACAGTAGCCCAGTATGGACAATCCAAACACTGGTTCTTGCAAGAAAATTTTGCGCTTAAATGTTACCTGAAGGCCACAGTAGTTCTCCAGCACGCTTGTGAAACTGTGGTAACACGAGCAGCAGAATGCAAAACTGTGGTCCCGCGAGCCAGCCGTCTAACTTTTGATGCTCCAAAAGTAGCGTTTCTATGGTGAGGATGGCCTCTGAGTTAGACGAAAGGTTTTACCACGGTTTTGCTTTCGGCGACTCACGTTACTATAGAAAAGAAAGGAGTAAGTTGAGGTGTATTCAGTAAATTAAAAGTATAATTTAACACTTAAACCCCATGTAACATTTTCCAACATATAGCACCCAACAACTGAATGCCTTAGTTGAGTATTTTAGTGGCCAGCATTAGAAGAGTCGCATGAGATTCACAGGAGTGAATGTGTAACTGTAAAGCACAGAACTGAAAATGTGAGGTGTTGTGTGGTTGATTACACATTGATCACATTAATATATGACAAGTTCCCAGTGTGTGAGCACTTTCTGAAGGCTTTGCTTTTATCAGCAGAAGCGACAAGTGCCGCCCGTAATCCTGGACATGACAAGTCGACAGTGGATCAATCAGCTGACCTGGTAAATATGTTTACAACCTTGATACTAAGCGCCAAATTCAGAGAGTCAGAACTGTTACACTATTCTTTGTATTACAGTTCTAATCTATAAAAGTGTATTATTAACAGACAGTTACTATTTGCAGGACGGTGACAGAGATGCAGTTAATTATGCAGCACTGAATTTCTCCACAAGAAAAGCGAGAGGAGTGAAGAAAAGAGAGTCTCCCAAAGAGTGTGTGTACTCTGCTGTGCGAGTAGACTACAACACACAGCACCACCTGTAGGCGGAGCAAGGCCTGCATGTGAACTAAACCCCATGCGTCTTCATAGGGTTGGACTTTGCTCAGCTTTGCAGGTTTATAACAAATGACGAGAAGTTGATATTTTCATTTTAGATGAAGTGCTTCCTATTCGTCAAAAAAGGATATGAAGTGGCAGCAAATGACTCAGAATGTGTCACCTTAATAAATGTCACCCGCAGCTTTTGGGGCAAAACAGAGAGAAAGGGTTATTAGTCAGCCCTTCAGAGACTTGGTTTTGTTTCCTCACAACATCAACAACACTTTTTGAAGGTATCATAATCATTGTGAGCACATATTATACGGAAAACAAAGTTCCCAGCGGGAGCTAAATGAATCCACACAGCAGTAAGAGGAAAGCTGATTCTCATATGAAGTGCTACAGGCAGACCTTCTATCAGACATAAATGCCATGTGTGATAACAGCCACATTCCTCTTGACACCATTGACTCAGAAGCAGATAGGAAAACCTTTTGACTACTATCAGCCTGTAGAATACATTATAGAATACAAGTAATTGCTAGGTTTGCTAATGGTTTTACACAAATTGCTACTTTTATCATCTTCTAAAATGATTAACTGAAAAAAAAATTTAAAAGATGAAATTATATTTTTAAATAAAAGGGACCTAATTCAGGTGTAAGGTTGCATACTTGAGTTCACTGTTGTGTAATTCTACTTTTTCAGATCTACGTTGCATTTTCACAACTGTATCATCTGCATATAAAATGTTATTGTATGTAAATGTGGTTGTATGGTGCACTTCATTATTTTAAGGGTATAAGGGGAATAAATCAATTTGCAATTATCGTACTTGTTTCCTCAAGCTGCCTTTTCTAGTCTTGTAGATACATGAAAAAATAAATAAATCTGAATCTACTTTTTTTCACCAGAATGAAAACAATGCAGATCATTGCTTCTTCCCTTTAGTGCCCCCTACAGGCTATCCTGCTCTTCACAGCCACCCCACTGAATCACTGTGAACTGAATTAGTTCACAGTGATTCCACTACAAACCACTATTGTCCGACTTATTGATTGACCAGTAGAAATGGTTGGTAAACCTCATTGAATGATAGTTAAATGTGGCTCTTACACATTGTGATGTATGGTGATCATATAGGAAAAGACCAAGCATGTTTTAGTCATGACGTGGTTTGCTAAAATTCTGAAAAATGTTCACAACAATTTCTTAAAGTTTGAGTGGACAAACGACAATAGATAAGTTACAATCAATAAACTTTTAATAGCGTTATTATACTTAAACACAAACGAAATATAAATGCTTCTTTATTTGTGGTCTCTGTTTGGAGACAGAAATAGCTGCATGACGACGCCACAGATTTACCTTTTGATATTCTTGTTAATGTCATTATGACTGCAGTAGCATTTCCTGTCATGCATTTCATTAACCAGCACCACGACATCTTATCACTGTCAACTAGTTTTTCATGTAAGCACAAGAACAAAACATTAAAGCAAGACACATATGCACAAACAGCCTTTAACTTTAAAAAGAATAACATCAGCTATCACATACGTTACAAACTGATCTCAAACAGTCCACTTAACATGCTAATCCAACCCAAAAGCCTTAACAGCAGCATAGATCCTCTCTCTCTCCGCTGCTTTTGCGTTCCTCGTTCCACCGCTGCCAGATTCCATCACGGTAAAGACGACAGTAGAATAAATCCATGTGTCTTCATTTCTCTGAAGAAATACATTGCACATGATGTAAGATGACAAATACCAATAAAATACCAATAGTGTTTTTGGATAAGTTGATCTTACCTTTAAATTCCTTTTTGCAACATTTTCAAGCAGGGAAACAGCAGCTACATTATGAAATAAACAAAAAGAATATAAAGAGATAAAAATGGATACGGATGCACTACTTTGTTACAACACTAATGATAAAATATAAATACATATATGCATGTGTGTGAGAGATAGAGGGGTAACTTTTATTACCTTCATTATTGCAAAAATCACACTTGTTTTTCTTGGTGGCGTAAATGAGGACGGCTGCAACATTCACACTTATAGTAAAGACAGCACACAGCAGGACCAGAAATATACCGTCACCAAAGGACCACCAGCCGGTTTCTGAAACATGAAAACAAACAATGACTTTTAGTAAAACTAAATGAAAATGTAATTCCTCCAAAGAGGATTTTACTTGTTTCAAGTATTTCCCTACAATCAATCTGTATGGATTATTCTTTGACTTCTGACCAAGACTAACACTTAAATATGCACATTTCCATATTAAACGAATTTACCACACAGACTTGCCAGTGGGTTGGTAATTATTAACTTATGTGCAGAGAAACCTTGTTAAACCCCACAGAACTTTATTCTGTCATTAAGATAGGAAGATACCAAATATGACGGTGTGTAAAATGATGCCGAAGATATCTAGGATATTTTCATTCGATGGAATGTTGCTGCCATAAAAACTAATATACTATATACAGTATATCATGCTGTCAAAGAGTGTATGATATTTTTCAACTTTAAAAACATTTACGGTGGCACTAAAAGGGAGACAACCGGTGAAACAAAAAAATGATAGTTACCTTCTATGTCCAGTTTTGTTCCATTTCCAAATAATATCTCCCCGCATGCGGCCACAGCGCAGTAGTAAGTTCCAGCATCAGAGGAGCTGACGTTCTTAGAGAAGCGATAAACACAACTCTTCCGAGTGTCGGTTCTCTTCTCACATTCCTCATGTCCATTTCCTCCAGCGTACATGATGTTTGGATAAGATTTATCTGTTCTGACTCCAAACCAGTGCACACTGTATTCACCCGGACAGGACTTATTGTGAGAGTCAGAGAGGACCGAACACTGGAGAGTCACGGAGTCTCCGAGATGAACTGGATCAGATACTGTCGGCCACTGAACAACAGTAGAGTCTCTCATCATCTGAGTGTTTCCTACAAAATACCAAAGTGGAAAATGTGAAAAGTCGTCTGTATCACCTTGAATTCATAAGCAGAGTTGGACCATCAAGATAGAAATGTCAAAATAGATGTTGAAGTTGTAAATGAACAAAGTGTCACGACGCCAAACATCCGATATTTGTGATTCTACACATTACTGACAGTTCAGAGACATGTATTACCTTTTAAAGACAAATATGTGCCACTCCACTGATCCTTACTCCAGGTAGTGACTGCACAGTGATACAGTGCCTCGTCTTCTTCGGCTGTCTTCAAAATGGTCAGAGAGCTCATGGTTTCTGTATGGTTTGCATAAAGTTGTGAGGGGTGAAACCCTTGCTCAAACATAGGTTGTGCAGTGCCTTTCATCATTGTCGTGATTAATGTAAGAGTATCACCAATTCTCTGTCTGTACCACTTGACTCGTGTGTTGCTATAATGCGAATCAGAGAAAACACATGTGAAGGTTGCAGGTTCGCCAAGTTGAACTGTGGTCACTGAGATCTCTGCATCTGTATTAAAAGACAATGGAGAGTATATATTTGAAATAATAATAATCTTGATTTATATGAATAATGTCTAAGAACAAACTATGTATTACATTCATATTATATACACACATTGACTTCTGAAACTACAGCTAGAAATATAAAGTTGGTTTGAGTTTGTATTACAGATCAACTGTTAAGAGAAAGGCGGCCATACTTTGCTTACTACTAATTATTAATCCCGCAAGGGGATTCATTACTTAAGTAAGTATCTATCTATCTGAACTTTTTTCCGACAAAACACTCATAGTGAATAGTTGGAACAGAGTAGGATAGCACTTACATCCTTGATGGAGAAGAAGTAGAGTAATGCATAAGACGATCATCCTGATGTCTCTTGCTAGGACCTTCGTTGGGTTTTCAAAAAGTAAAGGTGATGATATAGGACGGTGGTAACGGGTCAGACCCTCACAGGAGGGAGGGTTCAAAACTATGCTTCCTGTCACAATGTTCTTATGCAACTTTAAGACTTTTGTGGTTTGTGGTCTGTTCAAATTGAGGACCGGAATGCCAAAATGCAGCACAACCATTTTTTTTCAAAACATTAAAACGCAGTTTAGTAGTGTAATATACGTATATACACACACACATATATATATATTTTAGGATATTTCCCTCCTACGTTGGTTTCTATAACGTTTCTATAAAAAGTAAAGACGTCGACCTGCTGACTAGATGAAAAGGCAAAGGATCACCAACATTAGGACAATAAATATCTGAAACACATTTTATGCAGTATGTGTATAGTTGTCAAAACAGCCAAATAAGACAAAAATGTCAACCTGACGGTGATGCAAGAAAAAGATAGCAAGAGAAATCAGGGCGTCACTAAAGTCATTGAGGTCTCTGTCACAAGCCAACATTTAGTCTGTTATAAAAGAACTCTGGTGCGGTTAGTTTGGGCTGTTGTGATGTAGTAATCGTGCTCTGGTGCAGACCACAACAACTGGTTTAAGACCGCTTGCTAGAGATGGTCTTGAGCATTTCCAAATGAACCCTATTGCAGTTTAATTACTGTGAGAACATAATCTGACCAAGTTACAGGAAGTTAACCGAAACACAGGCTGCCTGCGCGGACATTTGTTTAAATGGACACAGGTAAAGTCTGATAGCATGAGTGGGAGCAGACTAACTTGGACTTCTGCAGACGACCGATGGACATCTGGGCCAAAGAGAACATACAGAATGTGCTCTCAAGACCAAAAAGAAATTCACTCCTTCATACACGGTTCTCATCAAAACTATTTTTTATTTGGTCTGCTATAATTTGGGCACATTGAAACTGAAAATGGATTAAATAAAAAAAATATACAAAAAGTATCAATTTCACTCTGAGGCTAAGGTTTGTGAAAGCCTGAAGAGTAACCCTCGAGGTTAGTTGTTAAGATACTTCAGTCTGGACAAAGCTTTATGTATCTCAGTATGATGGTGAAATAGCAGCACTAAAATGCAAAGTGCGGTTGCTTGTTAACCCACTTTCAGTAAGGAAATGGCTGCATGCATGACATGGGAAACAAGCCAAAGAAACGGTTTTAAGCCATTTTCGTTTTCTGAGAATTGGGGGAAATACCCACACTCGACCTGATGAACATTAACTTGGTTACGAAATGATCCTAAATAATCAGACAAATCACATCAATGTATCAACACTGTGACAGTGGATGTGTGTCAATCCTGTGGATGAACCATTTTGCCTTTTCAACACACAAAACACATTCGACTTAAACTTCTTTTCTTTCAGACAATTTGGAAAGGAAGGTTTCGGCCCATTTCTTAGTGCAGTTGTTTCGTCTGTGCCAGAGTTGAAATGACTGTCATCAGCAGCCTGGATGAACCGCAGCACAAGGGACACAGCAACAGTGCTTTGTTCAAATGCTTAAAACAATGTTCTCTTTTACATCGACGTCTTGTGGTTGTGCAAATGATGACTGCCAGCTCTTCGGGGCAGAGGCATTAGTCACCTATCACAGTAGATGGTTGGCCACACAAAGTGACTTTGACACACAAAAGAAAGCTTTAATATAAACTTTCCAAATAAGAGCTTAACATTTACATACAAAAGATAAACAACATACAGAAATAAAACAAAAATTAAAAGACAAAAGGATCTCATCTAAATATAGACAGTAACTGACACATTTGTCTTATAACATCACATATCATTTTGCTAAATATCTGCCACTTAGTGTAGCACTCAAGCATTAAACAAACATTATTTATCTTCGGTGTACATGTTGCTGTTCCTATCCCAAAACCCTGACATCAGAGTAGATGCTCTCTTCCTCGACTTCAGCTCTCCTTAAACTCCTGTCAGCTTTCTTTCTGATGAAGTTTGTTACAGAATAAACCAACGAGTCTTCATCTGCCTGTAGGAACATATGGTAAAACATTATGTCAACATAAATGTACCAACTAAATCTTATCTTTAAAATGACTCACCTGCTGATCAGCCGTTGTTGTTGCAGCGTTTGTTTGCAGGGCAGCAGCTAGATAATAAAATGATAAACCATGAATAATAATCAGTATATACAGTTCTAATGCATGGGATTTCATTTTATTTTGAAAATTAATGATAGAAACACTAAAGAAACAGCACTAATGTTCATCGAGTAAAATTAACTAAATTATAGAGTTATGTTAGTTGTATTACCATTACAACAATTGCACTTTTTCTTCTTGATGGCGTATATCAGTAAGGCTATAACAATCAAACTTATAGCCAACGCAGCACAAGACAGACACAGAATTGTATTGGCCCAATGACAATCGCCAAACGACATGTTGGAGGCTGAAATATTAAGAGCAAACGATACAAGTTAACAAGGTGTAAAAGTACATCATTAATCTTTCATTTTGTAAAGACCCATTTTGCCTCTTGGTAAGATTATAAATATTTAATTGAAGCTGATTTAGTAGATTAAATATGCAAAATGATGGTTACCTTCAATGTCCAGTTTGGTTCCATTTCCAAATAATATCTCTCCACATGTGGCCACAGCGCAGTAATAAGTCCCGGCATCAGAGGAGCTGACGTTCTTAGAGAAGCTGTAGACACATTTCTGTGGAGAGTGAGGCTCAGGACTCTTCTCACATCCATCACTGGTTCCATGTGCATAAATGACACTAGGATAAGATTCATCTGATCCGGCTCTGAACCAGAACACACTCTGTTCTTCTGGACACGTTTTATCCTCAGAGTCAGAGAGGACTGAACACTGCAGAGTCACTGAGCCTCCTGGACGGACTGGATCAGATGTACACTCTTGTATGATGGCAGTGATATCAGGTTCTGGTCCTGGATAAATAGGAAAACAATATTTATGTATTTCCATGATATAAAAAGTGTGTTGCAAGTACTCACGTAGTTTTTCAAAGATATGAATTAAACCAAATGATAGCACAAACCTTCCCTTAGTGGATTATTACATGATAAACCCTATATGGCAATACGTATGAATAGTAAGGACACACAGGATGTCAAAGAATGACTAAAGATTGAATTATATAAATAACTTTTTATAGTAATGAATGAAAGACAGAACAGCACATAGTTAAAAGTTGCAGTAGGAAATTGAATGTTGGGTATGAACAAGGTGAATATTGCTTAATTTACCTTTGACTCTCAGGAAGGTTTTATTGAAAAACGATGTCTGTAGTTCAACCACTTGGTGACAGTAGTAAAATGCAGTATCACCGAGTTCTGTTTTGGTAATATGTAGAGCAAATGTTCCGGGTCCTTGTTTTGCTGTAAAGCGACGAGTTTTAAAAATGCTGTAATTATCAAAAGTATAAGTGGATGCTAAAATTTCAGGGAAGTTTCCAACAACAAGTCTGATCCAAAATAAGTATCCCGTCGATGAAGAGTGGCGGCTGCATGTTAGAGTCACATCTTCTCCAACACAAACTGTCTTTGTCACAAAGCTTTGGTGGTCTGTGCATCCTGAAAAACAAATTGCATGCGATACAATTACGCCAAAGTTACCCTAAGAAGGTGACAATAGTTGAAACATAACAGAAGTGAAACTGAATTTTGGACGCATACTTACGCACAATTGGGAACACGAAAGCTACGCAAAATATGATCAGCATTTTCTGGTTAATCCATTTGAAACAGCACTTAATTTAGATCATACTGCAGGATGATTAGTCTTAATGTGACTCTCAAATAGGAGGGAACAATCTCAGAACAATCTGATTGGTCTGTCATCACGTTGGTTTGTAGTTCTCCACCTAAGTGGAAATGCTCACAACCAAGTCTTTACAATCTGCACACATGACATCACCAGCAGTGTGGTTTGAAAACCGTTTGTATCCTAAATATAACCTCAACCGAAAGAATATTCATTTCAAACACTGCATTAGATTTCCAAAACATTCAGAGAGCAACTTCTGCTGTTGCTCTCTTCTGTGGGATGATAAAAAAAAATGTTCGAAACCTTTGAAGAGGCAGATGAATTACAACATTAAAATATGTTTTCTATCAATTAAATATTTTCCTGTGTGGTGTCGTTTTTAGTTGTCACAGTGTAAAAGTAGGAGTGACAATATTCACGGGATTTTGGACACTTGTGACGCACCTAAGGCCTTTTACACAATAATAGCCTTTTTTTTTTTATTCACAAGATTCACTTTAACACAAAAGAAAACTGAAACGCTGTAGAGAACCCATTCTGATTCACAGAGGATGATCTTTTCATTCATCATGAGTCAGGCTAAACTATCCTCTTCTTCGCTGTGTATTGAAGGTCAAAGTACCAACTTGAGAGTGCAGCGATAGGGGGAAAAAATGGGCAGACAAAATCTGACTGTGATCGAAACTTTGTCTATTTAAATTGTGTGGTTTGGAGTGAGTTAGTGTATGACTGTCAACTGTCCACGGCCTGAAGCAAAGAGGCTCCTAACAAGCAAAAAACAGGTTTCATGCATCAAACACTGAATTATTCCCTTTAGTTTGGACTACAGGTAAAATAGTGAAAACTCAAGATGCAACTACAAGATGTGTGTATATACTTACTTTTGAGTGAAGCAACTTCCTGTGTTTTCTTTGGTATTTTTGTTTCTCTATAGTAGCACATTGCATTAATATGTGCTAAATGCATCTCCCATGTTGACTTTGGTTGTTACTTTCTGGCCTTCCAACGAGGGAATCTGTTCTGTTCACACACTGTTAAACACAAATAGTCCCCCCCCCCCCCCCCCCCCCTCTCTCTCTCTTTACTCTGCTGCCATCTTCTGGTACAGGTTCATTCAAACCTACCACAATGTTTGACTGGTTCAATTTCTAAATTGTGGACTGCAAACATTCATGTAATCTCAGTATCATAAGACATCTATGCTCAAACAATGCGGGTTTTAGTTGAGGTATCTGTTCAGCCCCTGGTCCCCCACATCACATTTGTGCTGGTGAATTGTTTAACGGAGGATACAGGCAATCTGAGTCAGTTTGTAAAATCGGTAAGTGTATAGTGTGTCATGTTTACTATGTTGTCTAACTCAGATGATACAATATTTTTGATTGTATCAGTGATGTAAGGGTTTGTGTTCATAACGTTTAGTTTTCCTTTCAGTGTCAGTAAGTTGCATGCTGTTTGACAGTGGAGGCGGACCAATTCAGAGTCTGTTTTAGTAAAATGTGGTCTAAGGGAAGAGGGGGCCACATTCAGTACAGAACTGGCAGAGCAGGTAGAATTAAAAAGGCTTTAATTAGCAACGGACGGTCCTTTGTTGTTTTTGTCTTGTACTCCACAAGTCTATTATATTTCAGCCTTCCCTGAGAAAAAAAGACCAAGAAGTTGCAACAAAAAGTCTTTTATGTGCTCAACAGGTCGGATCAATCTAGTCTCTGTATCAGGGCTTTATTTTTGTTCTTTACAATCAAACCAATAGCTAATGTCCATTTTTAAAAACACGATACATGTGTACATCTTATTATTGCTAACGGAACAGCTCTAATAAAGAGCACATTCTTTTTTCACTAGCTTTAACAGTTGCCCTTATTTCAAAAGGTCAATGACCAATGTAAACATTGTTAGTGATCTTGTTTCCAATATTATTCACATCTACACTGTGAATTATTGTACATGACTGCTTAAAAAAAAACAGACAACAGTATGCGGTCAAATGTATTTTATTTAACAAGAGCCTGAAGAACACAGCCACTGTTGAGTCAGTTTTCAAAGTGTACGATGTCTCTGTCATAGTGCACAGGAAAGCCGTCCTTACAGTCGATTGCAATATATCTGGTGTATCGCTTACCGCTGTACTGACAACGTGGAAGCTTGACATTGTTTTTCAGTTTACAGACAATAAGGGGGAAGGGTTGGAGGCTTTTTCTCATCTGACCAAATGGCTTTCCTGCCTTCCCACAGATGGCTTTGATAGGTTTGGTGGTGGATAGGATGAAGGTATTGGTCTCCTTACAATCATTATCGTTGGTTTTGATGTTACGTTCTCCTATCACCTGGTCACATCTGTTTTCACTCATCTTGTTGATAATATGCTGGTTTATAAACTTCTTGTAACGCTCGTTTGTCTGAGCGAGCACAGTAGCAGAAAGCAGCAGCATACAAGCAAATGGGATCCTCATGATTCTCTGGTGGAGGAAATATGGAAAAAATGTCCCGTTAAGATTCAGCAGCATAGGGAATACACTGCAATATCAAAACTATCATTATTATTCATATGTTCCATATGCAAATACATTTTGCGAGACAATTGGTGTAGTAGCATCACCACTGTTATCAAATTATATTAAGAGCAGAAAACAATGAAAGCTATTAACCTCTTCCGACCCATAATTCATATTTTAAATATTATGCAAAATAAGATAATTAGAGCATTTAAAAAAGTCCTTAATAGACTTCACAAGCTCTGTAAAAATCCATAGAAATATCGTGAAAAAAAAAGAGTGAAATACTGGTAAAAATAAGTCATTACGAATTTAGTTTTTATGTACTGCAGACCTGCATATCAATCCTTGAAGCTAAGATGCAATACAGCCACTGAATAAAAGCCCTGCATGAACTCTAATCAGCTGGATAATAAAGTAAGAGTAAGACAAAAAACAAACCTTTAGGTAGGGTAACAAGTTGAACAGTTCTTTGTTCTTCTTTACTTCTTCCTTAGTCCTTGCGGCAGAAAAAACTAAAAAAATAAATATTTATTATATGAAATATATATATTTTTTGTCAACAAGTTTGTCTTGCACATATTGAACTGTGGAATAAAAAAGTATATTTACCTTTATCAGCAACACAGTGACCAGTGGCAATGAATGTGGTGGAAATTATTATACCCGCTAAACCGTGAGTCTTTTAAAGGTTAAAGGTGCTGAAACAAAGAATATTCTCTGCGCAGAGAAGGCTCAATGTTCATACAGAGTGCAGGCAGTCTGCACGAGCAAGAACAACTTATTACAAGAGGACTTGTATATTTAAGCACACATACAACCAGGGGGGGGCTGAGGGAACTTCCCCTTTTCACTTCCCCCTTGATATCGAGGTTACATCGGCTAGACAGGACAAGAGGAGGTGAGAAGGAGGGGGGCTTAATCTTAATCTTACACCTGCAGAAGTGCCTGATACACTTCTTTCGCAAGACAGGAAGGTGCTTCAAATAGAGAAGTGGCTATGGATTGGACAAAGGTTACCACACATTTCGCTTTTTGGAAACTTAGCGTAGGTGACAAAAGGGTCAACACCAAAACTGTCCAGCAGTATCACAAAAACTATAAGTTCTGATTATGAACATTTAATAAGTATAAACCCCTAACAAGTATAAAAGACACTTTTCCCATTGCAGAAGTCTGTATGGTCTGGACTGCGATCAAAACTGTGTATTTCAATTTTGTGGTTTGGAGTGAGTTAGTGTAAGAGTGCCAACTGTCCACGGCCTAAAGGAAAGAGGATCCTAACAAGAGAAAACCAGGTTTCATGTATCAAACTCTGAATTATTCCCTTTAGTTTGGACTACAGGTAAAATTGTGAAAACTCAAGATGCAACTACAAGGTGTGTGTCACATGTTGTGTGTGCGTGTTTGTGTGTGTGTTTTTAAGCTGTGCTGTTGGTACTTTTTGTGTATGCATAGTGATCAGAGCCATAAGTCATGTATTTGATACATGCACTGATATTTGTGATGTGACTGCAAACCTTTTGATCTGTGAATGGTTTTAGTGGTCTGTCTTGTTATTATTTATCTAGACCTGGACCAACATGTGTTTGTGCTATGAAAATACTTGAGATGTGTGTAAGTCATATATCTATGATATATGCATTTTCTTTTTAATGTGAACATATGTATGGAGTCCAGAAGTTTACCAATGAACCTTTTTCACAGCACACAGTTTGACATATCATAAGATTGTCAAACTTTAAAAAGAACACAGATGAATTTTATAACATTAACAGTGACTCAGTTCCATTAAGTGTTTATTGTTATTAGGTGCTTTTCCTTCTATGGCAAGTCAAAATGTCTGCCGCGAAAAAAGGTTATATTGAATGCTTGGTGTGTAATTTTATCTTTCAGAAAGCTGACTTTGTTAACTTTGTTGGTAAAGTGACACATTATCCTACTTTATGGTTTATCTCTTAAAATGTCCTCTCTTGTTTTCTGAACCCTCTGCTGCTACAATGAGTTTGCTTCTTTTAAATGCAGTCGTAATAGAGTTTATTTCATTGGTATTAAAAATAACCAACCACAGGTAGCAGGAAAGTAATGCACATATGGACACAAAATTGCAAACTCTCAATAAATTGTGCTTTTAATTTTGACAACATGTTTTACTGTGCAAAATATGCTGGCTTGACGGTATAACCTATGTACCTTTTTAAAAAGCTTTTATTTCTTCTGTAGGCTGGAACTTGGTTGAATTTCATATAAATTTCCATTGATTCCCATGAAAATTTTCACTTTCAATATTCCTGGAAATTTGCGACCCCAGTCTGGACCAAAGCGGTGGACTGACCGACCGACGGACAAACATTTGTCATCAATAGAGCTGCTCCTAGCATGACGAATGAAATCTGAACTGCTCAACACATATTTGGTAAGTTTAACTTGGTGATTTCCTCTTTTATTTGTGATTTATAAAACCCACTGTGTCCCACCAAAAGATGGCAGCAGCATCAAGAGAAATGAGACTAGTGTGCAATCCTGTATGTGCAGAATAGCACAAGTCATTTGATTGATTCGTAAATTAACTGAAAGAACTTTCAAAACGTATATTTTTGATGGCCCAATGGGAATTAAACTGCACACTCTTGTGTCATCTGCACTGTAGTATTACTTTACTGTATTTAGCCCAAAATAAAATGAAAAGGCATTTCACTGCCAGATACAAAGCATTTGATAGACAAGAAGATATTTGAATAGAAACATTCAAAATGCACTTGTATCATAAGCGTTAATAGATGAAACTGCAGGGGAGGTGGAGGGAGTAGTTTGTATAAAGCAGGTTGTGGTGTCGCAGCAAGGATGCAGCATTAGTGTTTGCAGACAGACCAAGTATTGTGGTCCACATAGGTTGTGGTCATCTATGATTATTGACAATGTGAGGGAGGGGAGTTCTCACGCCAAGGAACCAAGCTCTAAAAAAGATTCAACAGTTACCAGATACTTCATTGTCACTGCGCAGCGTCTGTGATACAGGTAAGTACACTTTCCATGATCTGTATTATAGCTTAGACAAATATGTTGAGTTATGGGTAAATGGTAAATTAACAAATACTTTGCTTGTTTTTTTGCAGAAGGAACTAACGAGTAAAGAAGAAAAAAGAAGGCATCCCTTTTCTACTTGAATAAGGTTTCTATTTTTACTCATTAATATCTGTCAGTATCTATTCACACAGGGCTTTTATCTTGTGGTTGTGGGTTTTTGTATTTTGTCAATGCAGCTTTCAATGCATCACTGCACCTCATTGTACTTAAACATATTCTCATCCTGTAATAGTTATTTTAAGTTTGCTGTATTTATGTGCGTGCAACTTTACCGTTCAACATAAAAAAGTAATTAGTGTAGTTTAGCATGTTATGCGTACATTTGCTAATTAGCCCTAAAGGAAAAACTACAGCTGAGGCTGATGGGAATACAATTTTACGTGCAGATATTTGGTAATAAATCAAAATAATTGGCACATTTTGAACTGAAGATGACGCTAGATGAAAGGTCGGGGGGTCACAATAGTTACTCCAAACCATCCTGAGGGAACCATGATTATCTTTACCAAATTCCATGGCAATCCATCCAGTAGTTGTGCAGATGGTTCTGTCTCTACCAACAGTAGTGGGCCGGCACAGCAACATTGCCGTCCATAGAGCCGTGCCACCACCAGCATTGCCCTGAATGCTCTATTTTTCTTGCCTTTTCTTCTTCAGGGAATCATGAGGATCCAGTTTGTCTGTTTGCTGTTGGTGCTGCTCTCTGCCAGTGTGCTCTCTCAGAAAGCAAAACTCAAACGTCGATACATGAAGTTCATAAACCAGCATATCGATAAACAGATGAGTGTCGATAAGTGTGACGATGTGATGCGAGCCAAGATCAACAAAAACAATTGCAAGAAGACAAATACGTTCATCCAATCCAACAACCAAACGGTGAAATCCATCTGTGGGAAAAAAGGAGAGCCATATGGGGACATGACCAAAAGCCTCCAACGCTTTGACATTGTTGTCTGTGAACTGAAAGAACAAACCAGGCCTACCAGGCCGAACAAATGTCATTACAATGGTGAAAACCTCAACAAGAAAATTATAATCAAATGTGTAGAAGGCTTTCCTGTGCACTATGATGGAGATATTGGTCACTGTGAGAACTGATTGAACGCCTGATATGTTCGTTTGATAAATAAACAGTTTTACAGAACACATTTGTGTCAGTTTTGTAATGCAGTCACATGCAATAATCATGGATATCATTACAAGTATATATAATATCAATAATGATGTACCATACATGTACCATAATATAGCAAATTACACGGGACTTTAATTTCATTTCGTGCATACAAATATTGTCGGTTTCATTAATTGTTTAAAATTTAAAAAGACATATAGTTTTTAATCTTTCTAGTCTCACGACCCTGTGTGAAAGTGATGAGCACAACGGCCAAAGCCACATGCAACAGCTACACTGCTGAACAAAAGCTGTGGCTGGCCATTTCTCACACCCTGACCAAACACCAAGACTGATCGCTGAGAACAAACATGACCTGTTTTTCACAGGGTGCTCGAGGTTAGAAGTGCATGAAAGGTTGGCGATACGTTCTCATCTTGGGTTTGTGGGCCAGGTGGTTAGAAACACTGCTACATGCGCACCAGGGCTGCTGTACTGAAGTAGAGCCTCAACTTAATACCTGCCAGCAGCTGCAATTCTTGTAGATCCAGCATGATGCACTTGGATGATCTTTATCCTCCACCCTCACAGTAAAGACAGACACCTGTCCTCATCAAATGTTATCTGTTATTTCCTCCGTATCTTTGATTTGAAAATGAGTACATTAACAAACCATTTTTACTGTATTATAATATTGTCAGCATAGTTTCTCTTTAGATGCAAACATTACAAATGGATGCGCATAGAGTGCTTTTTATGCTGAAGATGTATTGTTTCAAAAATGTCAACAAATTACAAATGAAAACGTTTGCATCAGTCAACAAAGTTCTATCTTCTCGCCTTGCAAACAACCACCAAAGCCAAATCCAGCAGCTGTGCAGACGGGCAAATGCTGGACATGTAGGGCTAATCAGGTGACATATGCAAAAAGAAAAAGGAGCTACAAGACTCGTTTAACCAGTTTACCTGATTATTTTCATTTTTGTTTTGCTTATTGTTATGTTTGTTTATGTCATAAATCGTTGTCTAACGGTGCTTTCACACGTGTTGTTTGGTTCATTAGTTTGGGACCCAGGGAAAAAAAAATGAAATACTGTTGCATTTTAGTTCTGGTCCAGTTCCTGTTCATACTGACCTAACAGACGGTCCAAGAAGAGTAAACATGAAGTTATACAGACTAACTTGTAACTTGATGATCCGACCGTGTCTCCTCTCCTCATCCCTCTGTGTGTGAGACGAGTGGTGTACCTCAGTCATGTTCGCGGGCCCTCTCCACCTTAAAAGTGTTTTCGTTTTTTTGTCTGTCTCCGGGCATTACGCACCGCCTCTACCACAGTGCCCGGTTGCAAGCCTGTGCGTAATGCAGCCTGCGGATGCTTCCTATCGAGATACCATCGGGTTATGTTCCCATGGGTGGGTGATCTCCATGACAGGACCCGGAAAAGACTTAGCCAGTCATTTCTCTGTTTGCAGCCAGAGATGGTCAGTTTAGCACTGCAACACGTGTCTTTCACCTTTTTACTTGAAGGCATTCATTTTTAAGGATTCTGTTATTCTACAGTATTGTTTGTCATTTGTATTTTCCAAAAGGTCTAGTATTGTTTCATGCATGTGTGATGGCCTCTGGCTTTAAGCAGGGCCTGCTGTGGGCGTTCCCTTGTTTCTTGTCTGTGCTGTCTTGCAGGTCCCTTGTAGGCGGAGCCTCTCTGTACAATTGGGAGCACCTGGCCAGTCTCCCAGGGGTATAGGACCTGCAGTCGGCCTCTCTCTCTTCCTACAGCACCATGTCTTTGTTTTGTTGAGTAATAAATGCAAACTTTTCCGTCTAACCACCCGTGTGTCTCCCGTTTTGTCATGGCTCAAGAGCCGGGTCGTGACAAATTGGGGGCTTGTCCAGTCCGGTACGTAGTAGGTCATTGAGTTGGCTGATAAATGGGCTCGTAGAAGGTTGTGAATGAGATGACGTCATAAAGTTACTACGGAGCTGCATTATGGTGTGTAAAGTGCTAGGTATAGTGGCGGTACCCCTTTGGGCTCGTCTGGTTGTTGTTTTTTTTGTAGTGCTGTGGTAAACGTGGTTAGAGCAATTGCTCGGGACCACGGCCATAGTCTGGGGAAGATTACCAATTGCTGGTCGCCTTTCGCAACTATTGGTATTCAGTGTGTAAATACCCGCCACTGAGACTGCATGAAGACTAGGGATGAGTGAGATTAGTTAGACTGGGGTAGGCAGATTAGTTAGAGGGGATTTGCTCTTTTCTCGGGTACGGATCGGACCCTGTAGGCACCTCGCTGACACTTGCTTTTGCCCACGGTACATGCGGTAGTTTATTTACCTGTTTGGTGTAGAAAATGGCTGAAATAGCTGAGTTTGTTACAACTCCATCGGAGGAATTGTTGGATGAATGTACAAAAGAGCAGCTATTAAAGATAGCAAATTATGAAATTGTGATTTCAGATAAACGGCTGAAAGATACTGTAAAAAGTATATTAAAGACAAATTTGAGTGAGATGGGTGTTTTAACAGGTAGCAAGGACCAACCTCCCTGTCCAGAGGATACTGCGGGTTTGTCTCCGGCTCTGCCATATATGGCAACTGGGCGTTTAACATTTGAGCAGCAAAAAGAGATGCTTATGTTACAGTTAAAGCATGATAAAATGATGCAAGAAGCAGAGATTGATAAGCAATTGGTGGTGGAAAGATTGCGCATTGACCGGTAGAGCACAAGAGGCCTATGGATCATTGTCGTCGGCAGATTGTACAGATTATTTGGTCGTCAAGTCAGCAGTGTTAAAAGCTTACGAGTTGGTCCCTGAGGCGTACCGCCAACGTTTTTCGGTCGTGGGGAAAAGGGGATAAGCAGACACACCTTGAATTTGCCCGGGTCTTGACAGTTCATTTTGGGCGCTGGTGTTCTGCATTAGAGATGGAGAGTTTTGAGGAGCTGTGTGATTTGATAGTGCTGGAACAGTTTAAAAACATTTTTCTTATAACAGTATGATCAGGAAACAAATAATCCAGCACTTTAGCTGTGTAACAGTTCAGGGTCTGGTCTAAAGGGAAGAGGGGGCCACATTCAGTACAGAACTGGCAGAGCAGGTAGAATTAAAAAGGCTTGAACTAGCAACGGACGGTCCTTTGTTGTTTTTGTCTTGTACTCCGCAAGAGATGCATATATTTCAGCCTTCACTAAGAAAAAAAGATCAAGAAGTTGCAACAAAAAGTATTTTATGTGCTCAACAGGTCATAAAGGTGAGTTTTACCTGCAAAGGATCAATCTAGTCTCTGTATCAGGGCTTTATTTTTGTTCTTTACAATCAAACCAATAGCTAATGTCCATTTTTAAAAACACGATACACGTGTACATCTTATTATTGCTAACGGAACAGCTCTAATAAAGAGCACATTCTTTTTTCACTAGCTTTAGCAGTAGCCCCTATTTCAAAAGGTCAATGACCAATGTAAACATTGTTAGTGATCTTGTTTCCAATATTATTCACATCTACACTGTGAATTATTGTACATGACTGCTTAAAAAAAAACAGACAACAGTATGCGGTCAAATGTATTTTATTTAACAAGAGCCTGAAGAACACAGCCACTGTTGAGTCAGTTTTCAAAGTGTACGATGTCTCTGTCATAGTGCACAGGAAAGCCGTCCTTACAGTTGATTGCAATATATCTGGTGTATCGCTTACCGCTGTACTGACAACGTGGAGGCTTGACATTGTTTTTCAGTTTACAGACAATAAGGGGGAAGGGTTGGAGGCTTTTTCTCATCTGACCAAATGGCTTTCCTGCCTTCCCACAGATGGCTTTGACAGGTTTGGTGGTGGATAGGATGAAGGTATTGGTCTTCTTACAATTATTATTGTTGGTTTTGATGTTACGTTGTCCTATCACCTGGTCACATCCGTTTTGATTCATCTTGTTGATAATATGCTGGTTTATAAACTTCTTGTAACGCTCGTTTGTCTGAGCGAGCACAGTAGCAGAAAGCAGCAGCATACAAGCAAATGGGATCCTCATGATTCTCTGGTGGAGGAAATATGGAAAACATGTCCCGTTAAGATTCAGCAGCATAGGGAATACACTGCAATATCAAAACTATCATTATTATTTATATGTTCCATATGCAAATACATTTTGCGAGACAATTGGTGTAGTAGCATCACCACTGTTATCAAATTATATTAAGAGCAGAAAACAATGAAAGCTATTAACCTCTTCAGACCCATAATTTATATTTTAAATATTATGCAAAATAAGATAATTAGAGCATTTAAAAAAGTCCTTAATAGACTTCACAAGCTCTGTAAAAATCCATAGAAATATCGTGAAAAAAAAAAAGACTGAAATACTGGTAAAAATAAGTCATTACGAATTTAGTTTTTATGTACTGCAGACCTGCATATCAATCCTTGAAGCTAAGATGCAATACAGCCACTGAATAAAAGCCCTGCATGAACTCTAATCAGCTGGATAATAAAGTAAGAGTAAGACAAAAAACAGACCTTTAGGTAGGGTAACAAGTTGAACAGTTCTTTGTTCTTCTTTACTTCTTCCTTAGTCCTTGCAGCAGAAAAAACTAAAAAAATAAATATTTATTATATGAAATATATATATTTTCTGTCAACAAGTTTGTCTTGCACATATTGAACTATGGAATAAAAAAGTATATTTACCTTTATCAGCAACACAGTGACCAGTGGCAATGAATGTGGTGGAAATTATTATACCTGCAAAACCGTGAGTCTTTTAAAGGTTAAAGGTGCTGAAACAAAGAATATTCTCTGCGCAGAGAAGGCTCAATGTTCATACAGAGTGCAGGCAGTCTGCACGAGCAAGAACAACTTATTACAAGAGGACTTGTATATTTAAGCACACATACAACCAGGGGGGGGGCTGAGGGAACTTCCACTTTTCATCGAGGTTACATCTGCTAGACAGGACAAGAGGAGGTGAGAAGGAGGAGGGCTTAATCTTAATCTTACACCTACAGAAGTGCCTGATACACTTCTTTCGGAAGACAGGAAGGTGCTTCAAATAGAGAAGTGGCTATGGATTGGACAAAGGTTACCACACATTTCGCTTTATGGAAACTTAGCATTGGTGACAAAAGGGTCAACACCAAAACTGTCCAGCAGTATCACAAAAACTATAAGATCTGATTATGAACATTTAATAAGTATAAACCCCTAACAAGTATAAAAGACACTTTTCCCATTGCAGAAGTCTGTATGGTCTGGACTGCGATCAAAACTGTGTATTTCAATTTTGTGGTTTGGAGTGAGTTAGTGTAAGAGTGCCAACTGTCCACGGCCTAAAGGAAAGAGGATCCTAACAAGAGAAAACCAGGTTTCATGTATCAAACCCTGAATTATTCCCTTTAGTTTGGACTACAGGTACAATAGTGAAAACTCAAGATGCAACTACAAGGTGTGTGTCACATGTTGTGTGTGTGTTTTTAAGCTGTGCTGTTGGTACTTTTTGTGTATGCATAGTGATCAGAGCCATAAGTCATGTATTTGATACATGCACTGATATTTGTGATCTGACTGCAAATCTTTTGATCTGTGAATGGTTTTAGTGGTCTGTCTTGTTATTATTTATCTAGACCTGGACCAACATGTTTTTGTGCTATGAAAATACTTGAGATGTGTGTAAGTCATATATCTAAATAAATAAATAAATGGTAAATTAACAAATGTAGCACAAGTCATTTGATTGATTCGTAAATGAACTGAAAGAACTTTCAAAACGTATATTTTTGATGGCCCAATGGGAATTAAACTGCCAGATACAAAGCATTTGATAGACAAGAAGATATTTGAATAGAAACAGTCAAAATGCACTTGTATCATAAGCGTTAATAGATGAAACTGCAGGGGAGGTGGAGGGAGTAGTTTGTATAAAGCAGGTTGTGGTGTCGCAGCAAGGATGCAGCATTAGTGTTTGCAGACAGACCGAGTCTTGTGGTCCACATAGGTTGTGGTCATCTATGATTATTGACTATATGAGGGAGGGAAGTTCTCACGCCAAGGAACCAAGCTCTAAAAAAGATTCAACAGTTACCAGATACTTGGTGTGATACAGGTAAGTACACTTTCCATGATCTGTATTATAGCTTAGACAAATATGTTGAGTTACGGGAGTTACGGAAGAAAAAAGAAGTCATCCCTCTTCTACTTGAATAAGGTTTCTATTTTTACTCATTAATATCTGTCAGTATCTATTCACACAGGGCTTTTATCTTGTGGTTGTGGGTTTTTGTATTTTGTCAATGCAGCTTTCAATGCATCACTGCACCTCATTGTACTTAAACATATTCTCATCCTGTAATAGTTCTTTTAAGTTTGCTGTATTTATGTGCGTGCAACTTTACCGTTCAACATAAAAAAGCAATTAGTGTGGTTTAGCATGTTATGCGTACATTTGCTAATTAGCCCTAAAGGAAAAACTACAGCTGAGGCTGATGGGAATACAATTTTATGTGCAGATATTTGATAATAAATCAAAATAATTGGCACATTTTGAACTGAAGATGACGCTAGATGAAAGGTCGGGGGGTCACAATAGTTACTCCAAACCATCCTGAGGGAACCATGATTATCTTTACCAAATTCCATGGCAATCCATCCAGTAGTTGTGCAGATGGTTCTGTCTCTACCAACAGTAGTGGGCCGGCACAGCAACATTGCCGTCCATAGAGCCGTGCCACCACCAGCATTGCCCTGAATGCTCTATTTTTCTTGCCTTTTCTTCTTCAGGGAATCATGAGGATCCAGTTTGTCTGTTTGCTGTTGGTGCTGCTCTCTGCCAGTGTGCTCTCTCAGAAAGCAAAACTCAAACGTCGATACATGAAGTTCATAAACCAGCATATCGATAAACAGATGAGTGTCGATAAGTGTGACGATGTGATGCGAGCCAAGATCAACAAAAACAATTGCAAGAAGACAAATACGTTCATCCAATCCAACAACCAAACGGTGAAATCCATCTGTGGGAAAAAAGGAGAGCCATATGGGGACATGACCAAAAGCCTCCAACGCTTTGACATTGTTGTCTGTGAACTGAAAGAACAAACCAGGCCTACCAGGCCGAACAAATGTCATTACAATGGTGAAAACCTCAACAAGAAAATTATAATCAAATGTGTAGAAGGCTTTCCTGTGCACTATGATGGAGATATTGGTCACTGTGAGAACTGATTGAACGCCTGATATGTTCGTTTGATAAATAAACAGTTTTACAGAACACATTTGTGTCAGTTTTGTAATGCAGTCACATGCAATAATCATGGATATCATTACAAGTATATATAATATCAATAATGATGTACCATACATGTACCATAATATAGCAAATTATACAGGACTTTAATTTAATTTTGTGCATACAAATATTGTCGGTTTCATTAATTGTTTAAAATTTAAAAAGACATATAGTTTTTAATCTTTCTAGTCTCACGACCCTGTGTGAAAGTGATGAGCACAACGGCCAAAGCCACATGCAACAGCTACACTGCTGAACAAAAGCTGTGGCTGGCCATTTCTCACACCCTGACCAAACACCAAGACTGATCGCTGAGAACAAACCTGACCTGTTTTTCACAGGGTGCTCGAGGTTAGAAGTGCATGAAAGGTTGGCGATACGTTCTCATCTTGGGTTTGTGGGCCAGGTGGTTAGAAACACTGCTACATGCGCACCAGGGCTGCTGTACTGAAGTAGAGCCTCAACTTAATACCTGCCAGCAGCTGCAATTCTTGTAGATCCAGCATGATGCACTTGGATGCTCTTTATCCTCCACCCTCACAGTAAAGACAGACACCTGTCCTCATCAAATGTTATCTGTTATTTCCTCCGTATCTTTGATTTGAAAATGAGTACATTAACAAACCATTTTTACTGTATTAGAATATTGTCAGCATAGTTTCTCTTTAGATGCAAACATTACAAATGGATGCGCATAGAGTGCTTTTTATGCTGAAGATGTATTGTTTCAAAAATGTCAACAAATTACAAATGAAAACGTTTGCATCAGTCAACAAAGTTCTATCTTCTCGCCTTGCAAACAACCACCAAAGCCAAATCCAGCAGCTGTGCAGACGGGCAAATGCTGGACATGTAGGACTAATCAGGTGACATATGCAAAAAGAAAAAGGAGCTACAAGACTCGTTTAACCAGTTTACCTGATTATTTTCATTTTTGTTTTGCTTATTGTTATGTTTGTTTATGTCATAAATCGTTGTCTAACTGTGCTTTCACACGTGTTGTTTGGTTCATTAGTTTGGGACCCAGGGAAAAAAAAATGAAATACTGTTGCATTTTAGTTCTGGTCCAGTTCCTGTTCATACTGACCTAACAGACGGTCCAAGAAGAGTAAACATAAAGTTATACAGACTAACTTGTAACTTGATGATCCGACCGTGTCTCCTCTCCTCATCCCTCTGTGTGTGAGACGAGTGGTGTACCTCAGTCATGTTCGCGGGCCCTCTCCACCTTAAAAGTGTTTTCGTTTTTTTGTCTGTCTCCGGGCATTACGCACCGCCTCTACCACAGTGCCCGGTTGCAAGCCTGTGCGTAATGCAGCCTGCGGATGCTTCCTATCGAGATACCATCGGGTTATGTTCCCATGGGTGGGTGATCTCCATGACAGGACCCGGAAAAGACTTAGCCAGTCATTTCTCTGTTTGCAGCCAGAGATGGTCAGTTTAGCACTGCAACACGTGTCTTTCACCTTTTTACTTGAAGGCATTCATTTTTAAGGATTCTGTTATTCTACAGTATTGTTTGTCATTTGTATTTTCCAAAAGGTCTAGTATTGTTTCATGCATGTGTGATGGCCTCTGGCTTTAAGCAGGGCCTGCTGTGGGCGTTCCCTTGTTTCTTGTCTGTGCTGTCTTGCAGGTCCCTTGTAGGCGGAGCCTCTCTGTACAATTGGGAGCACCTGGCCAGTCTCCCAGGGGTATAGGACCTGCAGTCGGCCTCTCTCTCTTCCTACAGCACCATGTCTTTGTTTTGTTGAGTAATAAATGCAAACTTTTCCGTCTAACCACCCGTGTGTCTCCCGTTTTGTCATGGCTCAAGAGCCGGGTCGTGACAAATTGGGGGCTTGTCCAGTCCGGTACGTAGTAGGTCATTGAGTTGGCTGATAAATGGGCTCGTAGAAGGTTGTGAATGAGATGACGTCATAAAGTTACTACGGAGCTGCATTATGGTGTGTAAAGTGCTAGGTATAGTGGCGGTACCCCTTTGGGCTCGTCTGGTTGTTGTTTTTTTTGTAGTGCTGTGGTAAACGTGGTTAGAGCAATTGCTCGGGACCACGGCCATAGTCTGGGGAAGATTACCAATTGCTGGTCGCCTTTCGCAACTATTGGTATTCAGTGTGTAAATACCCGCCACTGAGACTGCATGAAGACTAGGGATGAGTGAGATTAGTTAGACTGGGGTAGGCAGATTAGTTAGAGGGGATTTGCTCTTTTCTCGGGTACGGATCGGACCCTGTAGGCACCTCGCTGACACTTGCTTTTGCCCACGGTACATGCGGTAGTTTATTTACCTGTTTGGTGTAGAAAATGGCTGAAATAGCTGAGTTTGTTACAACTCCATCGGAGGAATTGTTGGATGAATGTACAAAAGAGCAGCTATTAAAGATAGCAAATTATGAAATTGTGATTTCAGATAAACGGCTGAAAGATACTGTAAAAAGTATATTAAAGACAAATTTGAGTGAGATGGGTGTTTTAACAGGTAGCAAGGACCAACCTCCCTGTCCAGAGGATACTGCGGGTTTGTCTCCGGCTCTGCCATATATGGCAACTGGGCGTTTAACATTTGAGCAGCAAAAAGAGATGCTTATGTTACAGTTAAAGCATGATAAAATGATGCAAGAAGCAGAGATTGATAAGCAATTGGTGGTGGAAAGATTGCGCATTGACCGGTAGAGCACAAGAGGCCTATGGATCATTGTCGTCGGCAGATTGTACAGATTATTTGGTCGTCAAGTCAGCAGTGTTAAAAGCTTACGAGTTGGTCCCTGAGGCGTACCGCCAACGTTTTTCGGTCGTGGGGAAAAGGGAATAAGCAGACACACCTTGAATTTGCCCGGGTCTTGACAGTTCATTTTGGGCGCTGGTGTTCTGCATTAGAGATGGAGAGTTTTGAGGAGCTGTGTGATTTGATAGTGCTGGAACAGTTTAAAAACATTTTTCTTATAACAGTATGATCAGGAAACAAATAATCCAGCACTTTAGCTGTGTAACAGTTCAGGGTCTGGTCTAAAGGGAAGAGGGGGCCACATTCAGTACAGAACTGGCAGAGCAGGTAGAATTAAAAAGGCTTTAACTAGCAACGGACGGTCCTTTGTTGTTTTTGTCTTGTACTCCGCAAGAGATGCATATATTTCAGCCTTCACTTAGAAAAAAAGATCAAGAAGTTGCAACAAAAATATTTTATGTGCTCAACAGGTCATAAAGGTGAGTTTTACCTGCAAAGGATCAATCTAGTCTCTGTATCAGGGCTTTATTTTTGTTCTTTACAATCAAACCAATAGCTAATGTCCATTTTTAAAAACACAATACATGTGTACATCTTATTATTGCTAACGGAACAGCTCTAATAAAGAGCACATTCTTTTTTCACTAGCTTTAGCAGTAGCCCCTATTTCAAAAGGTCAATGACCAATGTAAACATATACATTATTATTCACATCTACACTGTGAATTATTGTACAAGACTGCTTAAAAAAAACAGACAACAGTATGCGGTCAAATGTATTTTATTTAACAAGAGACTGAAGAACACGGTCACTGTTGAGTCAGTTTTCAAAGTGTACGACGTCTCCGTCATAGTGCACAGGAAAGCCGTTCTCACATTTGATTGCAATTCTCCTGGTGCGTCGATGACCGCGGTACTGACAACGTGGACGCCTGGCCCCCTGGTTTTTCAGTTCACAGACAATAATGAAGAAGGAGGAGCTGCTTTTGGTCATCTGACCAAATGGCTCTCCTGCGCGCACACAGATGTCTACAACAAGGTTGGTGGTGGATAGGATGAAGGTATTGGTCTCCTTACACTCATTAGTGTTGGTTTTGGTGATACGTCTACTATCTATCACCTGGTCACATCTGTCAGCACTCATATGGTTGATAATATGCTGGTTTATAAACTCCCTGTAACGGTCGTTTGGCACCTGAGCGAGCACAGTAGCAGAAAGCAGCAGCATACAAGCAAATGGGATCCTCATGATTCTCTGGTGGAGGAAATATGGGGAAAATGTCCCGTTAAGATTCAGCAGCATAGGGGATACACTGCAATATCAAAACTATCATTATTATTTATATGCTCCATATGCAAATACATTTTGTGAGACAATTGGTGTAGTAGCATCACCATTGTTGGCAAATTATATTAAGAGCAGAAAACAATGAAAGCTATTAACCTCTTCAAAACTTATTTATTTTAAATATTATGCAAAATAAGATAATTAGAGCATTTAAAAAAATATTTAATAGACTTCACAAGCTCTGTAAAAATCCATAGAAATATCGTGAAAAAAAAAATGTACTGAAATACTTGTAAAAATAAGTCATTAAGAATTTAGTTTTTATGTACTGCAGACCTGCATATCAATCCTTGAAGCTAAGATGCAATACAGCCACTGAATAAAAGCCCTGCATGAACTCTAATCAGCTGGATAATAAAGTAAGAGTAAGACAAAAAACAAACCTTTAGGTAGGGTAACAAGTTGAACAGTTATTTGTTCTTCCGTACTTCTGTTTAGTTCTTGTGGCAGAAAAAACAAAAAAATAAATATTTATTATAAATCAAAATATATATTTTTTTTGTCAAAACAAATTGTCTTGCACATATTGAACTGTGTAATAAAAAGTATATTTACCTTTATCAGCAACACAGTGACAATGAAGTCTGTATAAACTGCAGAATCATTTATAGAATTTGTTTTGAACTTTGATTTCTTGGCCCAACGACGCAGTGGGAAGGGAAAGCACAGTGTAAGCTTGGTAAACAGGACAAACTTCATGTTTACTCTTCTTGGACCGTCTGTTAGGTCAGTATGAACAGGAACTGGACCAGAACTAAAACGCAACAGTATTTAATATTTTTTCCCTGGGTCCCAAACTAATGAACCAAACAACACGTGTGAAAACACCGTTAGACAACGATTTATGACATAAACAAACACAAGCAAAACAAAAATGAAAATAATCAGGTAAACTGGTTAAACGAGTCTTGTAGCTCCTTTTTCTTTTTGCATATGTCACCTGATTAGTCCTACATGTCCAGCATTTGCCCGTCTGCACAGCTGCTGGATTTGGCTTTGGTGGTTGTTTGCAAGGCGAGAAGATAGAACTTTGTTGACTGATGCAAACGTTTTCATTTGTAATTTGACATTTTTGAAACAATACATCTTCAGCATAAAAAGCACTCTATGCGCATCCATTTGTAATGTTTGCATCTAAAGAGAAACTATGCTGAGAATATTCTAATACAGTAAAAATGGTTTGTTAATGTACTCATTTTCAAATCAAAGATACGAAGGAAATAACAGATCACAACAACATTTGATGAGGACAGGTGTCTGTCTTTACTGTGAGGGTGGAGGATGAAGAGCATCCAAGTGCATCATGCTGGATCTACAAGAATTGCAGCTGCTGGCAGGTATTAAGTTGAGGCTCTACTTCAGTACAGCAGCCCTGGTGCGCATGCAGCAGTGTTTCTAACCACCTGGCCCACAAACCCAAGATGAGAACGTATCGCCAACCTTTCATGCACTTCTAACCTCGAGCACCCTGTGAAAAACAGGTCAGGTTTGTTCTCAGCGATCAGTCTTGGTGTTTGGTCAGGGTGTGAGAAATGGCCAGCCACAGCTTTTGTTCAGCAGTGTAGCTGTTGCATGTGGCTTTGGCCGTTGTGCGGTGAAGTAAAACGGTAAAGTTGCACGCACATAAATACAGCAAACTTAAAAGAACTATTACAGGATGAGAATATGTTTAAGTACAATGAGGTGCAGTGATGCATTGAAAGCTGCATTGACAAAATACAAAAACCCACAACCACAAGATAAAAGCCCTGTGTGAATAGATACTGACAGATATTAATGAGTAAAAATAGAAACCTTATTCAAGTAGGGATGACTTCTTTTTTCTTCTTTACTCGTTAGTTCCTTCTGCAAAAAAACAAGCAAAGTATTTGTTAATTTACCATTTACCCATAACTCAATAGATTTGTCTAAGCTATAATACAGATCATGGAAAGTGTACTTACCTGTATCACAGACGCTGCGCAGTGACAATGAAGTATCTGGTAACTGTTGAATCTTTTTTAGAGCTTGGTTCCTTGGCGTGAGAACTCCCCTCCCTCACATTGTCAATAATCATAGATGACCACAACCTATGTGGACCACAAGACTCAGTCTGTCTGCAAACACTAATGCTGCATCCTTGCTGCGACACCACAACCTGCTTTATACAAACTACTCCCTCCACCTCCCCTGCAGTTTCATCTATTAACGCTTATGATACAAGTGCATTTTGAATGTTTCTATTCAAATATCTTCTTGTCTATCAAATGCTTTGTATCTGGCAGTGAAATGCCTTTTCATTTTATTTTGGGCTAAATACAGTAAAGTAATACTACAGTGCAGATGACACAAGAGTGTGCAGTTTAATTCCCATTGGGCCATCAAAAATATACGTTTTGAAAGTTCTTTCAGTTAATTTACGAATCAATCAAATGACTTGTGCTACATTCTGCACATACAGGATTGCACACTAGTCTCATTTCTCTTGATGCTGCTGCCATCTTTTGGTGGGACACAGTGGGTTTTATAAATCACAAATAAAAGAGGAAATCACCAAGTTAAACTTACCAAATATGTGTTGAGCAGTTCAGATGTCATTCGTCATGCTAGGAGCAGCTCTATTGATGACAAATGTTTGTCCGTCGGTCGGTCAGTCCACCGCTTTGGTCCAGACTGGGGTCGCAAATTTCCAGGAATATTCAAAGTGAAAATTTTCATGGGAATCAATGGAAATGTATATGAAATTCAACCAAGTTCCACCCTACAGAAGAAATAAAAGCTTTTTAAAAAGGTACATAGGTTATACCGTCAAGCCAGCATATTTTGCACAGTAAAACGTGTTGTCAAAATGAAAAGCACAATTTATTGAGAGTTTGCAATTTTGTGTCCATATGTGCATTACTTTCCCGCTACCTGTGGTTGGTTATTTTTAATACCAATGAAATAAACTCTATTACGAGTGCATTTAAAAGAAGCAAACTCATTGTAGCAGCAGAGGGTTCAGAAAACAAGAGAGGACATTTTAAGAGATAAACCATAAAGTAGGATAATGTGTCACTTTACCAACAAAGTTAACAAAGTCAGCTTTCTGAAAGATAAAATTACACACCAAGCATTCAATATAACCTTTTTTCGCGGCAGACATTTTGACTTGCCATAGAAGGAAAAGCACCTCATAACAATAAACACTTAATGGAACTGAGTCACTGTTAATGTTATAAAATTCATCTGTGTTCTTTTTAAAGTTTGACAATCTTATGATATGTCAAACTGTGTGCTGTGAAAAAGGTTCATTGGTAAACTTCTGGACTCCATACATATGTTCACATTAAAAAGAAAATGCATATATCATAGATATATGACTTACACACATCTCAAGTATTTTCATAGCACAAAAACATGTTGGTCCAGGTCTAGATAAATAATAACAAGACAGACCACTAAAACCATTCACAGATCAAAAGGTTTGCAGTCACATCACAAATATCAGTGCATGTATCAAATACATGACTTATGGCTCTGATCACTATGCATACACAAAAAGTACCAACAGCACAGCTTAAAAACACACACACAAACACGCACACACAACATGTGACACACACCTTGTAGTTGCATCTTGAGTTTTCACTATTTTACCTGTAGTCCAAACTAAAGGGAATAATTCAGAGTTTGATACATGAAACCTGGTTTTCTCTTGTTAGGATCCTCTTTCCTTTAGGCCGTGGACAGTTGGCACTCTTACACTAACTCACTCCAAACCACAAAATTGAAATACACAGTTTTGATCGCAGTCCAGACCATACAGACTTCTGCAATGGGAAAAGTGTATTTTATACTTGTTAGGGGTTTATACTTATTAAATGTTCATAATCAGAACTTATAGTTTTTGTGATACTGCTGGACAGTTTTGGTGTTGACCCTTTTGTCACCTACGCTAAGTTTCCAAAAAGCGAAATGTGTGGTAACCTTTGTCCAAGCCATAGCCACTTCTCTATTTGAAGCACCTTCCTGTCTTGCGAAAGAAGTGTATCAGGCACTTCTGCAGGTGTAAGATTAAGATTAAGCCCTCCTCCTTCTCACCTCCTCTTGTCCTGTCTAGCCGATGTAACCTCGATATCAAGGGGGAAGTGAAAAGGGGAAATTCCCTCAGCCCCCCCCCTGGTTGTATGTGTGCTTAAATATACAAGTCCTCTTGTAATAAGTTGTTCTTGCTCGTGCAGACTGCCTGCACTCTGTATGATCATTGAGCCTTCTCTGCGCAGAGAATATTCTTTGTTTCAGCACCTTTAACCTTTAAAAGACTCACGGTTTAGCGGGTATAATAATTTCCACCACACTTCATTGCCACTGGTCACTGTGTTGCTGATAAAGGTAAATATACTTTTTTATTCCACAGTTCAATATGTGCAAGACAAACTTGTTGACAAAAAAATATATATTTCATATAATAAATATTTAGTTTTTAGTTTTTTCTGCCGCAAGGACTAAGGAAGAAGTAAAGAAGAACAAAGAACTGTTCAACTTGTTACCCTACCTAAAGGTTTGTTTTTTGTCTTACTCTTACTTTATTATCCAGCTGATTAGAGTTCATGCAGGGCTTTTATTCAGTGGCTGTATTGCATCTTAGCTTCAAGGATTGATATGCAGGTCTGCAGTACATAAAAACTAAATTCGTAATGACTTAGTTTGACCAGTATTTCAGTCTTTTTTTTTTTCACGATATTGCTATGGAATTTTACAGAGCTTGTGAAGTCTATTAAAGATTTTTTTAAATGCTCTAATTATCTTATTTTGCATAATATTTAAAATATAAATTATGGGTCGGAAGAGGTTAATAGCTTTCATTGTTTTCTGCTCTTAATATAATTTGATAACAGTGGTGATGCTACTACACCAATTGTCTCGCAAAATGTATTTGCATATGGAACATATAAATAATAATGATAGTTTTGATATTGCAGTGTATCCCCTATGCTGCTGAATCTTAACGGGACATTTTTTCCATATTTCCTCCACCAGAGAATCATGAGGATCCCATTTGTTTGTATGCTGCTGCTTTCTGCTACTGTGCTCGCTCAGACAAACGAGCGTTACAAGAAGTTTATAAACCAGCATATTATCAACAAGATGAGTGAAAACAGATGTGACCAGGTGATAGGAGAACGTAACATCAAAACCAACGATAATGATTGTAAGGAGACCAATACCTTCATCCTATCCACCACCAAACCTGTCAAAGCCATCTGTGGGAAGGCAGGAAAGCCATTTGGTCAGATGAGAAAAAGCCTCCAACCCTTCCCCCTTATTGTCTGTAAACTGAAAAACAATGTCAAGCCTCCACGTTGTCAGTACCGCGGTAAGCGATACACCAGATATATTGCAATCAAATGTGAGGACGGCTTTCCTGTGCACTATGACGGAGACATCGTACACTTTGAAAACTGACTCAACAGTGGTTGTGTTCTTCAGGCTCTTGTTAAATAAAATACATTTGACCGCATACTGTTGTCTGTTTTTTTTTAAGCAGTCATGTACAATAATTCACAGTGTAGATGTGAATAATATTGGAAACAAGATCACTAACAATGTTTACATTGGTCATTGACCTTTTGAAATAAGGGCAACTGTTAAAGCTAGTGAAAAAAGAATGTGCTCTTTATTAGAGCTGTTCCGTTAGCAATAATAAGATGTACACGTGTATCGTGTTTTTAAAAATGGACATTAGCTATTGGTTTGATTGTAAAGAACAAAAATAAAGCCCTGATACAGAGACTAGATTGATCCGACCTGTTGAGCACATAAAAGACTTTTTGTTGCAACTTCTTGGTCTTTTTTTCTCAGGGAAGGCTGAAATATAATAGACTTGTGGAGTACAAGACAAAAACAACAAAGGACCGTCCGTTGCTAATTAAAGCCTTTTTAATTCTACCTGCTCTGCCAGTTCTGTACTGAATGTGGCCCCCTCTTCCCTTAGACCACATTTTACTAAAACAGACTCTGAATTGGTCCGCCTCCACTGTGAAACAGCATGCAACTTACTGACACTGAAAGGAAAACTAAACGTTATGAACACAAACTCTTACATCACTGATACAATCAGTGGGGGGGGGGGGAGCAAATTATTCAAAGCAATTTAAGCCCATAATGTATCCAGCACAACAGCACAAATATGAACTCCTGTGTTGCAGCAGCAACAACAACTCAGCGAGGAGTCAAATCCACACAAACAGCCAACAAAAGCCTTGGAACCATGGAACTGACATCATTAGACTGGAAAACAAGCCAACTCTCTTGGTTGTTTTATGGTAAATAGGGTAAGTTTAACTTTCCATCGTTTGCAGTGAGGTCAGAATATGAATGGCTTCACCATATAATTCTGAGTTTCTGTCCCAGAGGCCTGTCCATTCACGGGTTCGCAGTAGCACGAGGCCGCGATGTAATTGTTTGTCATTCAGCAAGTGTAATCACCTTCACCTGGCTTCTCCTCGGTTGACTTCGTTAAGGGTGCAATATCATGTTTGACCACACGGACTGATGTTTACTGGCTGTCACAACTCAGGGGGGCGCTGTTTCACTCATTTCAGGAAACTAAAGAGAAAAATGGAGGCGACATGGCTGCGACAGTAGAATAAGAACTGTCTGTTATGTGACAGAAAAAATATTATTATTTACAAAAGACAGTGATTTTGTTGGGTGTGCCCCAAGGGAAGCCAAACCTGTTGGTACCAGAGCACAGCCTTATTTTACCAAATGCTAGTTGATTACATGTAGTTCAATTATTTATTTTGGGAAAGCTTTTGTAGTCACGGAGCTGTAAATATTGCTATAATTATACAGAATTGATCAACCACATCATTTAGTCAATGCTCTACATGATGCTGACAGCAGATCAAAGAAAATTCAAAGGATAAATAACAATTTACAAAAACTCTGTAAAGACAATAGTAGAATAAAAAATGATTATTCATATAATTTATTATAATTAATTTCAGACACAGACATGGACGGTTAGTATAGTTTCAATTGTAGTTTAATTTGAACATTCAACATAAGTATCAATTATCATCACTCACATATTCATGTTTTTTTCAACCTAAGACCTGGAAAATGGAAATGACTGAAAGGTTTGTTTCTATTGTCAAAACAACTAATAACTAAGGTATTTGATTCTGTTCACAATGAAGAACTAAACCTTTAGAAGCAGGAAAAGAGAGGACGAGTATACAGTTAAGAGAAGTGAGCAAAAGATAGAAGCTGAAAACAAAATGGGAGAAAAGAATGGGGGAAAGGTTGGTGATAATGAATGAAAATAGAGGAGACATCTTGGACAGAGACACCAAGACATGCAGAGCAAATCAGAGAGGGGAAAGGAAAGGTATGAAGAAAAGAAGTGAGACGGAGGATCAGGTAGAAGGAAGAGAAGATGGAAAACTGTGAAGTTGACAAAGATAATACTGATATGTCTCAAACCCAGATCTTTTTAGCTGTGAATTAACTGTAAAAGTGTGACAATACGTTGCACCTGTTGTAAACAAAGCAACAATGTATAAAGTAAACAATACAGTAGTAGTTACATTAAAGTATTTTGCTATGCTTTTAATCATGTTAGTCATCTATAGGCGGTTAAAAACCGTACTGATGTTTTCTTTTTCAGCTGTGTTGTGGTACCTCGGTCCAAAACACTGACTACTTTGCCTCAGTGGGCTAAGAGTTGTTAATGTGGAGGTTTGCTGTGATCAGACTGGAGCACTCTGTATTTTGGTCAATAACTGCAAGCCACTTATTTAAACCTCCGTCCGACAGTCTCAATATGGAAATTTAAACATTAACACATTATCAAAAAGCTGCACCGTAAACTGAAAAGTTAACATTTTTTAAGTGCATGAATGCTCCATGGATGTGTTTTTTCCTTATGCACCTTAAAGCACACCAAACAATCAGATCTGCATTTTACAATGGTATCATATAACACACTGAATGCATCACACATTAACACCGTAAGAGGAAAAATAAAAAAGATGGGTTCTTTTTGATGCTGCAATTTCACAGTAAACATGAGGCTAATGGCAACAAATAATTCATACCAAATGTACTGTGGCACGTTCATGGCTTCTCTTGTTTTTGAACTGTTTCAGTTTCTACACATTTCATAGAGCCGGCACACACAACCTGATCAGGAGACATGAGTATTTATTTATCGTTAGCATCATTTTCTTTGGGAACTAAGAAAAAAAGGCCACCGTGTAATTTTGATTGTGTCGTCATGGAGAAGTTCAACATTCAGTAGCAGTGGTTGACAATATTGCAGCAACATTTTTGGATAATTATCCGTTAAGGCAAATACATTTGACTTTGGCATAAAGGCTTTATTCTAAATAGTCTTCCTGCCCAGTCAGAAAATGATCAAATGTTGAGTAGCCATTTAAAGAGCAACTGAAACGAGCTGAACATGTTGTTTTTCCCTCCAGTGGTTTAACATCTCGCCTTCCTGCAGTGATGTAGAAACGTACCACTGGGTACACCGTGACATCACAGTTGGAGGTGGTTACAGGTGCAACAGAGCATACTTCTGACCACAAACAACTACACCCAGCAGTGCTGCACACCTGAAACGTTCAACCACAGGAGGCAGTGAAACACTTCTCCTCAGCATCAAGCTACTCTCTGAAGAAAGGGTGGTTTGATTAAAAATGGCTTCCTGTGTCCTGCTATGATCAGGGGATTTCCGTTGTATCTGTTCTAAAACTGATTTTAAATCTCAGCAGCTAATAGGCATAGACTCAGCATGATGCTAAATTTACAGTATGATTTCACTCTTGTTTATTTGAATGAGAATTCCTCACGTATATTTAATTCCTAATGAATAGAAAATGTCTTCATGTCAAACCTCAAGTGGCTCCAAGTCTGGTGTGCAACAGCAAACTAAAGAATAACACAACATAGAACAATGTGTTATACATCTCTGTGGAAAGAGTCTTTTATGGTTTCTCAAAGAACTCACATGTGAGGATGATGTCCATTATATAGTGAAGCAGGTTAGCTAGGCACATACAGTTCCCTTTTTCTCTCCAAGAGGGAGGCCATCAAAAGGCCGACACCTTTTCCTTGTTGTGGAATCAAGGGAGCTCTTCTCTCTCAACCCTCCTCTCAGTGTCCAAAGCCTCCCACACATCAGCGCTCACATTATCATGCAAATACACTTTGAAAATATAGAATTCGTTGGGTTAGGGTATATATTTATATAGATTTATACAAACATATAAATTCATATAATTTTAAGGAATGTTAATCTATTTTGCTGTGTATTTTTCCTCCTTACAAGGTACAAAATAACTTTCCATACTATGTAACACATTATATAATCAACACATGAAAAAAAAAAACACAACTTATCAGTCCTTTTATCATCTTTTAGAAAAGAAAATCCATAATAAAAATAAGTTCTATGTTTTTTTTTCTTACTTATATCTTACAATATATTTTCTCTCTGTCAAAAAACACACACACACACACACATGTCCCATTTTTGTTTTCCGTTTGTGGTTTCTCTCGGCGGCAAATTGGCAGCGGTCAAACTGAATGTGTAAAAAAAACAAAAACAATCACATAATGATGGTGCTCATCGATGTGGAAAACATCTCAGAGCGACAGCCTCGTAGACGTGTAGAATTCACAAAATGGCAGCGGTGGGTGTTGCAAAACAAACTAACAAACGGTGCTGTTACAACGGGCACTTGGAGCAGCCGCACTCCAGAGCAGTTTCCATCTCCTCGGAGTACGAGGTGCCGTCGCTGCAGCGGAAAACCGCCTTCCTCCTCCTGGTCTTGGTGACGCCGCAGCAAACACCTTGGGGTGCTGCCGCCTGGCAGGATCGGGGACAATCCATCCGAGGAATCTTGGTGGTGGACGTGCATGTTTTCATCGCGTGGTGGCGCTTAAGCACCTCCCTCACCATCTCTCCTTGACATGTAAGCTCTGGACATTAACGGAGAAAGGACATAAAACACACACATTATGTACTGATATTTGTCAAATCATGGCATGCTCTCCATATCTTCTTCTATTATTTTTCTATTTTACCTGTGTCACAGGTAGGCCCGGCGTACCCCGGTTGACAGTGGCATACGGGCTCTCCTGCCTCTGACACGTGACACTCCCCGTGTCCGCAGCGCTGCCCCCTGCAGGCTGGAGGCTCCTGCCGTCGTTCACAGTACTGACCCTGGTAGCCTTCAATGCACTGGCAACTGTAGGACTGACCCTTCGGCACACACAGACCATGAACACATCTGGAGGTGAGAGGAAGGGAAGAAGGCAGACAGGTTAGGAGAAGTGGGTCATGTTGGGGCAGATGCCAATAACGTCTTTGTTTGCAGTGTAAATGTGCAACTACTGCAGCAGCAGGAATAAGTTCACACAGCACTTATGTCTTTCTGAACGTTTACGTACACCCGTTTCTGCTGTCTCGGCTTACCTGCTGTTCTGACAGGCGCTCGGTACTGTCGTCTGGTCACAAAGGGCCCCGCTGCGTCCCGGAGGACAATCGCACGTTACCCCCGTCTCTCCGCCCTCCCTGCACGCACCCTGAGCGCACACACTGCAGGAATGACACCCCGCGAGAATGCCCTCGGCCTGGTGACGGAAAAAGACGGGGAGAAAATATTGTCATGGGAAGCTGAGTCACGGGGCCTTTTACTGCTAATGGAAGTGAGCAGAGGGGGTGTAACCTACTGCTACAGTCTTAATCCTCTTTGGAAGTCAGAGACAACAACTGTTCTTTTCTCTTACAGCTGCTGCCAGCATGGGTTTGTTCAAATGTGACCTAAAAATCTTTATTATATCAGTCAAAATGTTTTCTACTGTTTGTCGCTTATATTATGAAAATGTAGTCCTTTGTTTTGACTGATTTTGAGCATAAAGAAGCAGCATTATTGTCATCAGATTTTACATCAGACATTTCTGCTGCATGTCTGCTTTCTCTTGCGCAACATAACTTTGTTTGCTGATATTACTTGTAAGACACACAGTTGACGGTTCTGACAAGACATAGCACCAAAAGAGGTTTCAATATATTTCTCAATATGGCTCTAAAGGCTGCTGCAAAACTCCTTTAAAGCCAGGCTCAGATACATAATACCGCTTTCTTGAGAAAAAAGAACCCTCCCCATGTAATTACCTTGCCCTCGACGCCTTGCAGTCGTGCTCCTCCTGCCGCTCTGTAGCTCAGGTCTTGAGGCTCCCCGTTGATCCGGACATTGTGGATGCATCCGTTAAAAGTCTGAGGGGAACGTTCAGGGCCGGGTCGCAGACCTGAGGCCACCACCTGAGATGGTACTCCTGGGAAACGGAAGAGAAGACAGGAAGTTATAGAAATTGAAAATTGTGAAAAAAGAGAAATGGGATAAAAATTGGTATGGAAACAGGGAAAAGAGAAAGCCAATTTAAAGGCGGATTGCTCGATTAATACACTTCACTTATCTCTGGTTTCATTCTTGATCGCCTCTTACAGTAAAATACAATCTTTCCGGCGAGAATACGGCGTAATAACTCTCACTTTTGCACAACAACATTATGTTTCTTTCTAGTACTTGAGAAAAAAGGCAGACTGTTCTCAGGGGCATGTATTGCCCTTTTTTTCTAGGGAAAGTTGAACAAAAACAGTTCTCCATCTCTTCACCACATCCCTTGCTGGGACTTAGTATGTGTGTGTGTATTTGTATGTTGTGGGTGTATTTGTATGTACCCATGCATGGCAAACATGCGATCACAACCACAAAAAGGCAGTAAAGGGCGGGGAAAAGTAACATCTGTATGTTCAGAACATGTGTCCTTGTGCGTACCTCCTATGTAAAGTTGGGTGTTGTGGTCGACGGAGGGCTGGCGTGCCAGCTTGCCCAGGCTCTTGGGGGCCCCGTTATCCACCACCAGGCTCAGTGAACGGTTCTGAATCAAAAGCTCAACCGCGTGGAAGAGCCCGTCATTCACCGACTCAACGCTGTAACACACAAACACACACAGGAAAAAAGGAAGGAGGGATTTTCAGTATGGTTCCTATTATGATAAATTACTGTTGAATTCTACACCAGACAGGAGAATTAGAGAGGAAAAAAGACGATAGAGCAAACTGGAAATGCCGGAGACAAAACAGACTCCAAACATGTTCAAGTCAAACATTTCTTTTCTTTGTTTTGTTGTGTTTGCAAATTGACCAAACCAAATGAAAAAGAAATGAGGGAAATCTATGTTGAAATGTTATTCTCAGACATAAAACAGACTGAATACATCCTCGTTGCAGAGCTCTTTTAAAATAGATTATGTTGTGCTCTCGATCTAGGCCATGGTTTTTTAACATGGGGGTTGTGGCCCAGAATGGAACCCCTAGACGCACACAGTCTTGCGTATATGGCCGGACTCAACCACTTAAAGCATTAATGTTAAAGAAAGAGGCTCTCTTACTACAGCGCTGATATTTTTTTGGGTGAAATAAATGTTTCCACCGAAGAGGAGCCTCATCATGACCTTTCGCACCATGTCTGACCCTGGGAAGAAAGTGTGTGTGTGTGTGTGTGTCTTTGTGATAATGTGTGTCTCTAAGATTCCCCACTAAGTGGTTTTTCGCTGGAGGGGAGACAGACAGCTATAGAGACAGTGGTTTGGCACAGCCGAAAGAGAGGGAGAGAGAGCGGGAGTGAGAGACGGAGAGAGGTAGATGGTGGACTGTTTAAAGCGGACTGTGCCTCCGTTCACCCAAGTTATTCCTTCCCTGAACCCGGAGAAAACCAGCAGAACATAAAAACCCCCCCAAAAAGAACAAGTGAAGCCACTCTTTCCGTTGGTGGTCTGCTTCAGACTCCCACAGCTAAACATCAAGACAATACATCTCTTTGTCTGCAGCCATTCATCGGCTAACTAGCTAAGGAGCCTCAAGTGAGCTCCGATTGACGGCTGTTTATAGAGCCTTCAGATTACAGTGATGTTACATTAACAGCCAATGGTGCAGGGTTGTGAGTTCTGGAGGTGGGCCAGTGGGACTTCCACAGAAAATGCTGATCATACAAAAGGAGAAACACAGGGAACGGAGCAGATGCAGTAGCATTAGCTGGAGGCAAAGCTTAAAGAAGTACAATCAGAACAGGGTGGAGAGGAAGAAGACACATTGAAAAAGAAAATAATTAGGAAATGGCCTGAAAAAAATAATAAAAATGAACACAGAAAAATCATACCCCCTACATTTCATTGTCGGGTTTACAACATACGCAAGGACATTTCAATAGGTAAGAATCATGGTGTTATTATTAATTACTAACTGATTTACATTCTCTCATTTGTACTTTGTCCTTGTTTGACTTGTAATACAACATTTAATAAGATAAAAGTTTAAAATCAGATTACTTCATGAACAGAAAATGCAAATCTGAAATTTTACGCAACCATTTTTGCAAAAAAAACAACAACCCTGTTCTTCTGGACATCGATCTGGTTCAGCATTGAGCCGGCGGTTTCTAAAATAAGAGCTCTTACTTCACTGCAGACCCAACACAGACACAGACATGGTTTCCATTAGAAGCCGTGTAATTTAATCATGGTCAAAATGATGGTCTCCCTTCTCTCTATCCTATCCTCAATTTGTATTTTCTCTCTCGCTCTGCCTTTTCTCTACTTCATGTCCTATCATCCTCTTCTTTCCTCTCTTTCTCTCCTCCCTCATCTTCGTCTTCCTCCCTGGTTTCTCCTGGTATCACCTCTTCTTGTCTTTCTTGTGCTCAGCCCTCCTTTCCTTCCTTAACAACAGTCCTTTCTACCCGCTTTACTTCTCTAAGGCTCCTGCACTTATATTCTAGAAGCACTCCATCCTTTTTTTAAATGTATCCAAGAGTCTGGAAAGTTAAATCAAACAAGCAGCTCACACCACTGAGGACATTTTCATAATGATCTTGAGCTCCAGTTTGAACCTCACACACTCATTTTGGCATATTTTACACACACTCTGAGCTGTGAACCTACAGTGACACCAAAGATCCACTGGGTGGCAGTAGATGACTGATGGTCAAACCTTCACCCTCAGAGTAGTTGCCGATAGACCTGCAGGGAGTGTGTGTGTGTGTGTGTGTGTGTGTGTGTGTGTGTGTGTGTGTGTGTTTGCAGGCTTCATCAGTGTTTTGTCAAGTTGATGTTTTCCAGAACCTCACTGAGACGTGTTTGTGTGTGATTGTCTCTATTACAAATACACAAATATCTGAATGCATATTATCTTAATTAACACCATGTTTAAGCATTTGTACTATTTTGATCAATATGTATCAGTGTGTGTGTGTGTGTGTGTGTGTGTGTGCGTGTGTGTGTGTGTGTGTATGAGCGCATACTTAAGTGTGCATTTCAGGTTCTTTGAAGTCGGCTGTTTTGGCGTGTGTTTTAGTGAAAAGGCAGCCCATTATGGAATTCAATAAAAAACAAACACCGCCGTATAGCAGATTTCAACAGCCTCTCTCTCTTTCTCTCATCGTGTTTCACCCTAACCCACAAGGGACGTCAACTTCCTGTCAGTCCAGAATCAAATACACCCTGAATGAGCGCATACACACACAAATAAACTTCACACAAAAAGAAAAGAACTTCCTAAAATCCCAAACTGGCTTGTTTTTAATATAACTGAATCAAATGCAAACCCAGCAGTAATTACAGGTTTCTGACTATATTTCAAACTGAAAAAAAAGAAAAAAACTTAAGAAAACAACCACGCAGATCCACTTACACTGTTAAATCTAATTAGGCACCACTATCATTTACTTACAGTGTTTCTGAACCACATTTGCGGTGCGTGTGTTTGTTTCTGTACATTAATATGTCTATAAGTGTGTGTTTGTCTGGCTGTATGTGTGCACATGCATTTGCAGTCTTTAGTGTGTCTGTATGTTAGAGTCAGTTTTGTATGTATGTGCATGTTTGTGAGTCTGCATGTGTCTGCATGATTCCATGTGTGTATGTATGAGCATGTGTGTCTGTGTGTGTGTGTGTGTGTGTGTTTTTAGCAGCCAAATCTGATTAAAATGACGTTCAGCAGACAGACGTCCCAGTCCCATATTGCCGTGGTAACCTCAATTAGTCATTGCTGAGACGGCAGCTGCTGAACGACGAGCTCCTTCACTGTTTTCCTTCTTTTTTTCAGCTTTCATTAAAAAGCAGGCCGGCCGGTTCAGATGAAATTTGTACTTTTCAGGAGAGGATTCGTAGGGTTTTGATGCCGACCGCCAGGAAGGACTGCTCGTTGTTTCAGGCCTATAAGGTTTCAGTATTAGAACGTTTGAATTGCCTCTGAGCGTTTTAAACCTATAATGTTAAAGGATCATCTGTTTAGCCCGGCGGTTTTTAAGAGCCAGATTCAGGTCAGAGATTAGGTCACTTAGACTCATCTAAATCTGGGCATAAAATCATTTCTATGACCTGTTTCTTACTAAAAACGTATGTACAAATTGTATGAGTGTGACAGTCTAAGTATGTATCAATACACACATCGTATCTTATTTATTTTGGATGCCAAAACATCAGGAGGAACTAGGTTCATTTGTTAGTGTGTATGGTGAGTGGCTATACAGTGTGCACTGTGAACTTTGTCTCCTTTGAGGGCATGTAGGGGTTCCCTCAGATCCCCAAACCCTTTTAGCGCTGGTATCTCGACAGGTCCTCTTTTTCAGCACATAATCCCTCACTGGCCCTCTTTCTCTTCTTCTTCTGCCCAACCATCCACCATCATCCCTCCTCGCCCTACTTCTGTCTTTTCCCGTCTTTTTTTTTCGTCCACTCATGCATCCACCCATCACTTCCACTGCCTCTACCCTTCTGTATCATCCATTTCTCCTTTCATGTAACCATCCCACCCTCTGTTGCTCGCTGATGAATAACAGTAGATGTGATCTCTTTGACCCGATGGGAGATTAGTGCGTCATTAGTAAAGGGCAACACATTAATACACAACAAACACACACACTCTCTCTCCCCTACACACATGTTCATTTAACACCGGGCATGCATAACCACTCTCATCTGTTGCTAATGAGAGCAGTGAAGGACTTGTACGCCTTCTCCTATTTTTAACTTTCAAAACTGAGGTAACTAATTAACCATATTACCAGGATTAGTTGCATGGTCTGGCCACCACTGCTACATTCCAGCTCGTTGTGAAAAACTGGCTTGAACATGATGCTGTTCCTGGCTCTCTGGTTACAAGATAACCAACCCAGGGATCGCTCAGAAACATCCCAGGGACTGGCGTCGATACCTGGCCCTCAGTTGTACAACCGCAGTAACTGTACGAACAGAGCCAATGGTCGGGATCTGCCAGAATTGCTGTGCTCAGACTGTGGTGGTTAAATAGTTACGCCATCCTGAACAGTGTCAGTTGAATGGTGGCAGGACGTCCTGCTGTGTCTACCTGGCCATGTGGTTTGAGTCAGTTTACAATGCATTTCCAAATTAAGGCAGATAAGATAGTCCATTTGCAATGCTCAGACTAATGCAATCCAAAGATGGCACATACAAAAGAATACATAGAGGCTTGTGGTATAATGAGCCCCAGGCCTGGAGCTGGGCCTCGTCTCCTTCCAGATCGCTAATGCTAAACATAACACAGACGGTGTTTACTTAGTGCTTAGCATTGTGCTCAGACATGATTTGGTTCTATGGATCACTGTTTCTTTCTCTCGCTTCCAATCTTCATTTTTCTCTGCGTCCTCTTGTGGACCTTCTCATGTTTCCCGTTATGCTCTCTTGTCTCCATTTGTGTCTTCCAGTTTAAGGCTTTCTTTATCGCTCAATCTTTCCTTTCTGCTACTGTACACTTTCTTTGTCCCTTTCTGTCTTCACCTGTCTCTCTTTTCCACTTTATTTCTCTGCTTCTGTCAGTTTTTCTTGCACTCTGCCTGGCTGCCTGTCTCCCTCTCAGGCGTGGCCCGTGTCAAGTTAACACCACCAGACAAGGATAATTCCCTGACTCACTCTGTGGTTTACTTTTCCCCTCTGCTCTTCCCCCTCTTTCACTCCATCCCTCTTGTCATCCCTCACTCCTCTTTCATCCATCCTCCAATTCAACCGTGTCTCATGGGCGTTTTTTTTCTCGCCTGTTTCTATCCGTCTGTTTTATCCCTCCCTCTTCCTCTTCTGGCGGGCAACTTATTCTGCCCAGTTATCTCTTTGTCCTGTTGTCTGCTATTTCGCGCCTGCCTTCCGCTGAGCATCAGTCTATCCATCTGTCTATCTCTCTATCTATGTCTGCCTCTCAGCCTCTCAGCGGATCAATCTGTCTTTCTATGCATCCAGACGTCCCTCCGACTGTCCTCTTCTCTCTCCTACTCAGCCTTTTCAACCCAGTCTCCGCCCCTCCCCATCTGTGCCAGGTAATTAGATTAACCCCATCATTTCATTCGTTCATTCCTTCCTCTCTAACAATCCCTTCCCCTTGTCCTCCTCTTGCCTTTCCACAATGCATCATGTATTGTGAACACTAGCACATATTCCAGTTAAGGTCATATTTGGGATAAGTCATGTGGTTTCTACTCATCTACCCACCCAGATTACAAACCACCATTCGTGGGAAGAAATGGAAAGTGGACAAATGGCAACAAAATACAGCAATCTATACGGAGTGAAAGGTTGTTGTTTTGGTCAACCAGAATGTCTTGCTACCCAGACGACCTCTTGACATATATCCGCTGAAGTCTCCTTGAGCAGGTGACGGTCTCTACCAGCTCCAGGTAGCTGACCCTGTGCTCACCTACAGGATTCCCTACAGCATCACATTATTACTATAATGAAGCTGTTTGTATGCATCAGTTTATCAAAGATCAGGTAGGACAGGATACAGAGTTCACATTCACCAACACAATGCTACACAACTGAATAACCTCCACACATGATGGAGATGAACTTAGCGTAGCTTTTAAAATCTGACTATGCTGCAGCACGTGTGGAAGAAAGTAAGTTTCTATGAATACATGTGACAGCAGAGGCATAACAGTAGATCTCATGTGCAAACTGAAACTGCTGAATTTGTCGTCACATTACAACAGTAGCAGCTTCACTGTTTAAGTGCAATGCTCAAAAACCTGTGAATGCTGACACCATGTTCGATGGCAAAGAAACTATCGTCCTGTCCAACTTAATCACAAATTATACTACTTTTCGCCTCCACATGGTACCTTCTGACTGCAGAGTCGACGCAGACCGTCTGCTTGCAGCCCAAAATGTACGACCGAGCAGACTGTATGCGTGGACCACGCGTGTCGACAAATGTGAACCAAACCTAGAATAAACAGAACCACATGGGTGTCCGCTGTCCGTTTTGGAGTATAGCAGGCCATTAACAGTTTAACACCTTGCATTAAACTGTTACCACCGTGCAAAGACTACACTCCTCCCATCATTATTCCTCCACTGAATGTTATAAGAGAAGGAAACTTATTAAGAGCCTGACTCAACTCACATGTTCAGAGGAAACCAATGCAGCATGCCAGTGTGTCTACTTATGACAAACAAGTAGAATGTTGCAGAATAAGACAAAATCAAGAATAATCTGAAATACATGCACATTTTCCTCTGGGTACAAATCCTGAAACTAAGCATACAAAAAGGGTTTATATGAATCATGATTGAAATGCCTGATGCAGTAACAATCTTGCCCTTGAAGTAGTAAATTGTGGCTTCAATTTTCTTCTCCTGCAGCTACTTGCAGGATTTATAATATGACATCGTGGTTCATCCTAAAGTCAAATTTGTTATGAAGCTGGTTGCATATTATCGTCAGAGGCAGTGAGGCTACCAGCATCTCCTCCTCCTGTGACCTTGTCTCTATCCGCAGAGCCAAAACCACGAAGCCAGACGTCAAATGCTTAAAAAACAAATCCCTGATCGAAATACAAAGGAAGAATGGTGAGTAAATTAAAAAGCAATAAACCCTCATTTCTCCTCCTTCCTCTCTCCATCGTCTTTCTCTCTCTCTCCTTTAATTCATCCAATTACACCAGCATCTGTCTCTCTCTCTCTTTCTCTCTCTCTGCCGTGGTACAGAAAGCATTTTCAATATTTATATAATACTGTAAAATGTATTTTCATACTTTGGCATAATTACCATAAAGAATGAGACCTTGGTCAAGATGATTGGTAGCCTCTGTCTCACACCAGTGGTATTGTTGGGTCTTTTTCAAATTTTTTTTTTTGTTCCTTTCCATGCAGGACTAAATGTTGAAAGTTATTTTTCCTTTCCTTTAACACCTTTCATTATCTGCCACTGCGAGAAACTCTAGAAATACCAGCTCTATTTGGATTGGCAGAGCAGTGCCCACTCCCTGCCTCGTGCAATAAAACTCCTCTTTGACATTAAGTGTTACAGTAATGTAGATACACTATATGATGCTATAGTCCACTGCATGGATCTTTTCTAACACACTTTACATGGCATATCATCTTGCCAGTAGTCCTCAGATGATAATGAAATATTGCTGCTGATGTAGCATGTGTTACATGTTATCAAGTGTTTTGTATGTTTTGCGCTGTTGGTCTGTTGCAAACTGAACGTCCCTCCAGACAATACATGGGATTGAATCTTGTATCATATATCCCTCTCACATCTCTCTTCTTCGTTCCTCCTGACACAGACAGAGATGCAGACAGAATCAATAAGAGCCAATCAGCACCAGACAGAGATGGACACGGACCTTTCTCTCTCTCTCTCTCTCTCTCTCTCTCTCTCTCTCTCTCTCTCTCTCTCTCTGTCTACTTTAGTGTAAAGTCGGGCCTTCTTTTCTGCCTCTCTTTTTCTCTTTCCTTTATCTTTGTCAAACCCTCCCTCCTCCCTTTGACCTCCTTCAATCCACCCTTCAGTCAGCTTTGCGTGCTCCTCTAAAATGGCGAGGACAGAGAGTCAATAAGGCGTCACAAGCCGAAACACGCATTCATACTGTGAATGTGTGTTATTATCTAAAGCTCAACCAGCTCTTTTATTATAGCCACATTTCAACAGAAAACAGTTTATAGTGGTGAGAATACGATAATAACATTATGTATAATTACATTTTATGATTGCATTTTTGTTGTTGTCTTGAATTATTACATACAGTAGTCTCCTAAGGGCTGAGAGAAGCCCATGACCCCTCAGGCTCATATCTATACTTGTTTGTCACTGCATCAAATGGCTTATGATTCAGTACAACTTGTGTTCTTCAAAATGTCTTGTTTTAAGAAGATACAATGACTTTGATATTTGAAAACAGAATTTCTGAACTTCATTATTTTTCAACCTGGCCGCCATTTTCCCATGTTTTTGTGTCTGTTATTATTAGTGTGTGACTACATTATGGAAGGGAGCATAGAGAGAAATAAAAGCTTTCCTTTACTTTTCACTTGATCCGGTCTGTCTATTCGCTCAGAGCAGTCTCGTTCTGAAATCTCATCCACATTTTTGAAATCAGCTAAATATCCAGGCATTAGAAATATTTTCGGACAACCCGAAGTTGCCGGCACAACACCGGCACTCATTTGTCACTTGACTTAACACAATGACAAACAGAATGGATCAAGTGAAAAGTAAAGAAAACCCTTTTATTTCTCTGTATGTTCATTTCCATAATGTTGTCAGACACTTATAATGACAATCTGTCAGTGACAAAAACAAACACTTTTAGTGGACGCACATTGACGGTGAGGAATTGCTCCGATCGATTACACTGCAGCCGTCTGCAGCGTTCTCCCTCAGTTCTGCTACAAGAAACTATTGAAAACATTATCATGGTCTTTTCCTGGATTACCATCACTGTTTCCTTAGTTTACCTCCGTATATCTCCTCATGTGAGACTGTGAATGTAGTTTATCATATAATATCCAAGGTGCTACACAGACTGAATGAGCTTTTGTTTCCACTGTTTGAAGTTTTACCTGAAGGCTTTCACTCAGGGACATGAATGTCTGGAAGGAATCTTTCTGAGTTCATGTTTGTTTCTAGAGGGAAGTGCTCATAGATGTATCTGCTACCGTGTCGGTGTGTGTGTGTGTGCGTGTGTGTGTGTGTGAGAAAGAATATGCTGGTGGATTTGTGTGCTCAAGGCCAGATCAGCACCTGCTGAAAAGTCTTTAAAGTATTGTAAATAAAAACCTCAGATCCTTGAAACCTTTAGTTGTTGGTGAGTGTGTGTGTGTGTCTGTGTACGTGTGTGTGTGGACTTTTTGTATTCATAGTCCCCTTGCACTACCTTGAACCTCTGTAACACTTGAATCTGGTAAATGTTATAAAGTACAGTGGATACAAAAAGATGATTTAAATGTATGCGAGTGAATGAATGTGAATCATTAACCCATGTTGAACCCGAGCGGTATTTGAATTCTTGGGTGTTTCCTCCACACTTTCCTCTGTGCATGTGTGTATGTGCTTTTTGATTTCCTCAGTGCATTTAACCTACCTTGAACCCATGTATCATCTGAATGAATCCATTGCATTTTAGTTATTTAGTTAAAAAAGCGTAAATAAAGCACTAAAAATCAATGTGCATGTGTTATTGAGAGTAAAGTAATACGAGTGCGCAGATAATTGAGTTAACAATGTGTGGGATTTTAAAACCTAAACCATGTTTAAACTTGACCTTCAACATAATATGCTACATGTAAATGAATATGCAAATCATTCTTCAATGTAGACGATAAGAAAGTGAGGGAGTGCTTTTCTCTGTGTGTGTGTGTGTGTGTGTGTGTGTGTGGCCTACCTATAAACGGTGGTGGGTGGGTAGTTGGCGATGTCGTAGATGAGTCGTATGTGTCCCTGGTACAGTTCCAGAGCCAGCGGGTCGTGGTCCTCCTTGTACAACAGAATACCGTTGTCTTTATCTGTAGCCACCTAGAGAGACAGAGAGGTCGGATAAGAAATAAAGACATATTTGAAGACAATGGGTGATATGCTGTATATCAGGTGTTTTCAAAGTCTGAGACTGTGGGCCTCCCCTCAAACAAAGCTTGGGAACCCCCAGTTAGATGACATACTTTGTTTCACTCAATTATTGGATGCCTATGGGATCATGATTATCTTATTTGATCCCATAGACACTCAACAAATTAGCCAGGATGGCCAAATATTGCTGTTTGACATAACTTCAGACTACACCAAATAAATGAAAAAGGTCTGTACCTCAGGCATTTATTAGTTTCACACTCTAGGAAAGTGAGAAAAACTGCAAAATTCCACAAAACTACTGCATTTCTGAACTATTGTAATATTTCACTTCCATTCACTGAGCCTCCCCTGAAACAGTTTGGACCCACTTTGAAAACATCTGCTCTATATCATTCATCGAGGACATTGCCGACATAACTGTGGCAACACAGCTGACAAGAATCATCTAATATTGGTTGTGACATTAGACGAATACAAATAGGATTGGCAATGTACAGAGTCTGTTTTGTTTTAATTGTCTAATTTGGAAGAATTATGGTTTCACTACAGATTCCCACTTTTTAAGAGGAAACCCAAAACAAATCCACAACTAGTTAATAAAAGCAAACGGCAGGTTAAGCCTCACGTGCATTGCATTACATTGCATTGCATTACTTTACTCTCAAACCGCTAAAGAACTGCGTGAAAATGAGGAGAAAATGTAAATTTCACCACACACGTCCCTAAACGATGTCACTCGCCTCCCTCCCACACAGACGCACTTGACATGTCACACTTGCTCGCATGCGCCGCTAAGCGCTAACTAACTAGCGAGTGGAAATGGGGCCATGAGGCCAAGCACTTAACACTCTGGCTTCAATGGAGCATAGCCAAGTCAACACCTGCTAACAAGCTGCTGGAAGAAAAAAAAAGACGAGATCGAGGCAGAGCAAAGAGAGAAAAGGAGGGAGAAATGTAGAGAACAGAGGAGAGAGAAAGGGGGATGGAAGAAGAGAGTCAGATATAGAAAAGTGGGTGAAGAGAAAACTGGTCTGCAGACGGAATGAAAAGAGGAAAAGTGTTGAAGAAAAAAACAAAACATTGAGTGATTTATGAAGTGCTGTGGCCCTTTCATTCTTTTTTTTCATTTCTCTCTCCTGCCTCAGTCAGGGCCTCTTGGTAGAGATTTAACAGCCTTGGCACTGACATAGAAAGCTCCTGGCAGGAACGCAGAAGCACACATCCAAACACACACACACACACACACACACACACACACACACACACACACACACAGACACACACACACACACAGATCCAAACAGGTGCTAAATATCAATTAGAATGCACTCCTTTTCTTGTTTCTCTTTCACTCACTTACACATTAGGATATGTGTCTCAGGTGTCCAAAATGTATGGTCTGTGTGAATGAGTGTGTGTGTGTATGTGTGTGTGTGTGTGTGTGTGTGTGCATGGAAACAGAGGATGTAGCAGATGTTTGCTTTGCTTCGTCGGCACTAAGTCGTGCAACTCTATAGGTTTGATTTGAGCGGCTCGCAGCTCTATTTTAAGCAGCCCATAAATGTTTTCCATGTAGTGCAGCAGAATATGGCTAGTTGACACACTTTAAAAGATAGTAAAGCAGGAAACATTTCAATACATTTGTAGTGTATTTTAAAACAGGACATTTTCTATAGATACCTGCATGACTGCGTGATTTTTACAGAACCAAAACTCTGTTTCGGTCGTAATGTTACCTGTAATGAAATATGCGCCGTGGGACGGAGCTTCGCGCCCGGCAGCTCCACGTATCCATCCCGACCCAGGAAGTGAACAGTGGCCATCTTGTCACATTTGTTGCCGTAGAAACCGGGCATACAGCGGCAGACGGGCTCCCCGACAACCACCAGGCACTGGGCGCCGTTCTGGCAGTCCGATTGGTCGCAGGGGCTGGTCTGCAGCAAGATCATTGGTGGAGGGTTCTCACAGAACAGCCCGCTGAGAGAGATGAGTAGATTACACAGAAGATAACTTATTCATAGAGCTTTAATGAGGTGATTTGCTGTGTCCGTATCCCATGATGAAACTTGTTTAGTTGTCGCTCTGTATTTTGAATTACATTTGGAGATTACATCAGTGAAGCTGGAACGGTAATATTCCTGAAGGAAGTGGAGATCTTTTATCAGCATGACACGGCAAACAGATTCTGTGTAGATAACTGTTTCCTACTGCACCTTGTTGCATCTTTGAAACTCTGAATCTTTCTTTTGAATTTCTTCTTTTTGCCGATAGAGGATCTGCCTTTACGCTGCTGTCTGTCTGCTTTATCTATTTGTTTCCTGCATACCGAACTTCCTCTCTCTCTCTCTCTCCCTTGTGATGAATTTGTTTCTGTCTGCTATAATTAACCACATGGAGCTGCATCTGCTGCACACACACACACACACACACACACACACACACACACACACACACACACACACACACACACACACATACACGCACACACACACACACAGAGTGGGTCAAGACAGTCAAGTGTCTGATTATGGAGCTCCATCTGTGTCTCCTCCCAGTCTGGCCCTGCAGTGTGTAACCGTGTTTGTGTCTGTTGGAGCCATTTGCCGCGCTCATGGTGCGTTTTCCACGACTCTCACCTGAAACCCTCTTTACAGACGCAGGTATAGCCGTTGACAGCGTCCACACACTCCGCTCCGTGTTGACACTTATTCTCCAGGCAGTCGTTATAGTCCTGCTCACAGTGTTGGCCCACATAGCCCGGTAAACACTCGCACCTAAAGTGACATGGAAATATGGATGGGATTACTGTGTGTGTGGGCAACGGGCCTTGCCTCATGATTACAGATGCTTTACTGTACAAAGAGTACGGTACAGTTCTATTCACAGCCTGTGTCTTTAGAAACAACACGTTTACCACACACTGTTGGACCAAATTCCTTTTGGATAAGTTTAATTTTAAACATGTGAATGATTGAATGAATCATATACAGTTATAAAAACTCTTCTCTCAAGAAGAAAAAAGCAAAACAAATATAGATTTCACTTGATTAGAGAATTAGCTAAATGGCTAAATTATTAAATGTGTAAAAACAGAGTGGTTATATAAAGTATACTTGAGTGGGCTGCAGTGCACGAATGCACATGTATAAATTGTAGTTAAAGTGTACTCCATGGCCCAATAAACATAATGATGTAACCTCAGCAAATATCGAAACTTTCCAAGATAGTTTTAGTTTAAGTTTGATGACGAAACATTTAAGAGTTTATTTCTATGGTTTACGAAAAGCTATGTTCAGCTGAAAGGTTCTAGAATACATCTAAAGGTTAAAACATCTATAAAGTTGGAGGCACACAAGAGACAACAGAAAAGTAATAAGTAGTAAGGGCAAAAATGATTAACTAAACTACAGTGTAACTAAGTGTTGTGTCATGTGTTTTCCTTGTATTTGTCTAATCAAGAGTTAATATCCCGGGGCAGCGATGACCGCTCAGATTCTCCTTGTCTCACGAAATAGTCCGTTTTTTAACATTTTAAGCCCCGCTTCTCCTGTCACTTTGTTGTCACTTTCTGTGATGTGACCTCTGACCCCTGTAAGTGCTGACCTCCTGCGACGCTGTCACTCACCTGTAAGTGCGGCCGACGTGGACACACTTTGAGTCGTGCTGACAGGGGTCGAAACCATGGAGACAAGGTTCAATCATCTCGTCACACAGGTCACCTGGTGACAAAGAGAGAAAGTAAATATTTATTACAATAAAGGGAGAAGAGCGAGAGAAAGACTTGACATGGAGGAAGAAAAGAGATGGGGGGGGGGGGGGGGAGAGGGCCAGTCTAACCGTTTCACATGTTCTCTCTGTCAGCTTCAAATGACAGTGGAAAAGAGAGAATAACAAGGGGTGGAAAGAGATTATTTATGTATGTATGTGTCTATCTTGTTCAAGGCCTCAGATAATGTGCAGTGGATGACTTCATGTATACAGACACAGGGAACAGCATTATCAGCTTTTTCTCAGAGCTGATGGAGAGGGGGGTTAATAGGCTGTGTAACAGCAGCTACTCTGCAGATGTACTCGCACACACACACACACACACACACGCTCAAAGGGAGAGTGAGGTTAACAGTGTGCGTGAAAGCAGTAGCTGCAATTGGTCATATGAAGGAAGAGGGGACTGAGAAAGGTCAAGCACATTTCCATCGTTCTCTGCCTGCTTTAATCTAATCCCGCCGCCTCGCTCCCGCCCTGTCTGTCTCCACCACTCTTTTCTCAGGTCACTTCTAGACGCACGTTGTCCTGAGCGACGGGACACTCCGGCGACTGCTGGGAAAGACCTCTGAAATTCTTTAAGCTTCAGCAAATGAAGACAAAGTGTAATTTTAAATCTACAGTCTGTGCCACCTGGGCACGCTATTTAACATTTTGGAGACTCGGTTATAGATGAATGAACATGAATTTATCAACGTGAAATTAGCTGTCATAGCTTAGTATGAGTATCATACACATATGAGATCATCGGTGACTGATGGCGATAAACATGCTGAGTGTGATTTAGCAACTGGCCTTCTGTTTTTTTACTACTATGTGTGTTGGAAGATGCTTTTGCCATAAAGCAACACCGTAGTCTTTCTTGTCTTTCACACAAAAGTATCCAATTTGTAGCCTCCAAATTGTTATGAGAGTGATTCAATTATGTTCAAGTGCTAACCTGAACACATTTAAGTAAGTTTTGTCCCAATTTTATAAGCATATTAATTAATGTCGGAGGTAAAACACAACACGTTGCTGAAATATTCACCCTCATAGCTTTAAATAGTATTGGCTATCATTTATTTTAAGGGCTAGTGGGTTTCCAGCATTGGAAAACTGAACCATAATATTTGAAATGGAGGGGCTATGGATGACTGGACTGTTTGGCCCTGAACAAATCTTCTGGCCAGACTATGTAATATGGATATTTATGGTCAAGAGGTTGATTCCTGATGGATTTATTGACTCCTTTTTCTTTTGTGTATCAAGTAATTTTGCCCCATTTCAAGACCCTAACGTACTTTTCATTTTTGTCTCCAGAGAATGAACCCTAATGGTCCTTGGTGGCCATTTATAATCTACAAGACAGAATGCAGCACATTCCTTCTCACGTCCAATTTTTTAAAACTGTGGCTTTCTCTTTTTGAATTGAACCTTTGTATCGGCGGTTTAAAAGGTCTTGTGACCTTAAATCTTGCTTTTTTTCCCCCACTGGTGCAAATCTGACGTGACAGTCCTGGTTGCTGAGTTTGGAGAAAGCTGAGCGACTAGCGAAGGACTGTCCTCTTAATGTGACACCTGATGATTACGCCTCGGTTCACTGAGCTGAGCGGAGGTTCAGAGCCAAAGGAACCAGCTGTGTGTGTGTGTGTGTGTGTGTGTAACAGCTGTATGTGGTAAGGTGGCTGGCAGTGTGAGAGGCTGCTCTATGCCAACAACGATAATGACAGTGCGTGTGCGGGTGAGTGTGTGTATATATTGACTGAGATCCAGTGTCAAAGGGGACCAGCTGTGTGTGTATGTGTGTATTTAGAGGACACTGTCACAGATATAAAAACTTAACTTCCCAGTCAGCAGTTCAACTTGCTGCACCAACACAGTTCTCTCTCTCTCTCTGCCCTTTTTTACCCCTTTCCCTTGCTATGTTTATTTCCCCCTTTCCTTCTAGCACCCCCCCCTGCCCCCACCTCTCTCTCTTTCCTGTGTGATTGCCCTTAAACCTCCTGTAAGAGCAGTTTCAGGTCAGCCTGTCCTTTACTAACTTACCATCCAGTAAAGTGGAAAATATGATTTTTTTTGTGTTTGTGTGTGTGTGTGCAGTAGTGGAGGGGCTTTGTGGCCCTCCCAGCCTCTCGGGGGCCAAAGACTGATGATTTCAGGACCATCTGAGAGTAGAAATAGACGTGTGTGTGAGTGTGTGTGTGTTTGTGTGTGTGTGTGTGTGTGTATGTGAGTATGTACCTGTGTAGTTGGGTGGACACACGCAAGTGTAGTTGTTGACTCCGTCGATGCAGGTGGAGTTGTTCTCGCAGTCATTGTCTTCACAGTCGTCTGGGTTCATCTCACAACGTTGGCCCTCGAAACCTGGCGGACACACACAGCTACACACACACACACACACAAACACACACAATGTGCATTATAAGATGGGGACCGGGCCAGTTCTGAGCACACACTCCTGCTGCACAACTTGAGATAAAATCAATCAGCCAGATCAATCAGCTGCTCAACCCCACTTCCCCTTAAATTCTTCAATAAGAGCTTTAAAGAAAACAATATAATCTGTATTCTAATGGGTTTTCTACCTTCCTGTGCTGGTTCTTACACACCACTGGAGCCACGGCATATCTATATTTAGCGGTCCAACAAGAGACACTATTTCATGCCTCATTTTATAGCAGAAATTAAATTTTAACATTGCTGTTCAAATGTTTAACTATTAATGCATCACATGAAACCTCTGTGTCTTCCTCTGCGCTAAGACTTAGAGAAAAGCAGTCAGCTCCTTTGAACACGGCCCTTTGATTCATGTCATCTCTGTCTTTGTTGTTGGGGGATGTTTCATTACTGAACACCAGAAGCCAAAGTTTCTCCAGCATCTAGAAAAAAAAACTCAAAACCAACCCACCCGGAGCTGAGAAAGAAACATGCTGATATAAACTACAGTAAACACATGGGCAACTATAAAATACTTATCAAAGCCTCCTCCTCCCCTCCATTCATCTTCCTCCCCCCTCTCACTCTCTTTCTCCCCATATCTTTAGATGCATTTCACCCTCTCTTCTCTCGAGCCCTTGATCTCTCTCCCACCCTTCTTATCTCAGTCCGGTTAACTCCTTATGATAAATCACACACCCTCAAAAACACACACTACCCCCCACCCCCCCCCCCCCCCCCCCCCCCCCCCCCCCCCCCACACACACACACACACATAGAAGCACTTAAAATACATTATCCTCTGTCCTTTCTGCTCCCATGCACCTGTTAAAACTTTTTATATTCTTTGATTGTTTTTGTTTCACTCTCAATCTGACTTTTCACATCGGACTCTGCTGCCTTTTTCTCACACTAACACTCATCTCACTCACTCTCTCTCTCTTCCCACGCATGGAGGATAGTCATTGGTTACCCCACCACGTCTGTCTGCTGCTTTCAGAAATCGACATTTAAAGCTGCATTGACCAATTTTGCACCTCGGCGGGGCAGAAGGGGTCTAAATCAAATAACATGAGTTGTTATGGCTAACATGTTAGCATCCCGTCGCCTTGTTACACATCCAGCAGACACAAAACATCATATTACTTGCCAAAATAAAGTCCAAAACCACTTTTCTTTTAGCTGTGGTCTGGTCTCCATCAGCCCCTGATAAAGAAAATACTATATCTATCTATAGCTAGATATTTATATCTAGTATATAAAAGCACATCTGTCTCAATCACAAACCTGCCAATAAGAGGCACGTACAAGTCGTTGTAGTTGAGACATCATATTTTACCCTCGTAGCACAAATACAATATTGGCTTTGGGAGTGGTTTGATTTCTGATTGGCTTAATTGGTAAAGTTGTTACGTTAATAAGTGATCATTTGTCTGCATAGTCAGCTTCAACAGGAAAGGAATGAAGAAAGAAAAACAATAAAGGGAAGCAGAGGAATAATCAAATATTGCAAGGGTAAGAAAGAAAGAAAACAAAGACATTACGTTTCCCATGAGAAACAAATGATAAAGAAATACAAATGAGAAGAAGTTTGCAAACACTGACAGTGTCAGAAAGCACTGTTCCACCAATCAAATCCCAGTCTTAACATTTCGAGGAAATAGGTTGACACATGGGCCCCCGCTAAGAGCAGAGGCTAATTGGACTTATTGAATGTTCCCAACTGATTGTATAACATGTTAAAATGTCAAAGGGTCTCCCTCTCTCTCGTTCTCTCTGTGTCCCAGAGGGCACGTTTCTACCTGTGTTGGTATTAACATTAGGAGAAGATCTGTAAAGGGTAAAGAGACCCATAATAGCATTACCACACAGGACGTTAAAGGCCAGACGCACATCAAAGCTTCACAAAGGACAAGGGCCTTGTTAAGGAACTGACAAATCTGGTTAAGATATTTATGACAATTGTTTCAATCAAAGAGGCTGTTTGTCACGAGTCTGGACCTTTTTTTTGGAGAGACACTGATGACCTTGCCAGGGACACGGGTCCTCATGCATTGTACACACGAGTGTAAGAGTGTATGCACAATTATAGTATTTATTTGCACAATTTACAGTATTTTAATATGTTTTGTTCAATTGAAGCAATTTCACCTCTAATGCTGCCTTCTTGGCCCTTCAAAGAATTTTAAAGAGTGAACAATTTCATGTGGTTTGGTTAAATTAAATGGCAAAAAGGCTGTTGTGTTAAAAATGCACCAAATTAAAAATTCATACTATATCCAGTCTTTTTTTAATTCATCCCATTTCTAAAATTTTGATTACTTTTGGTTTGTGGTTTTTGTCTCCTGGCACTATGTTCAAATTAAGCCGAAGTGTGAAAAGCAAGTTTGAGATCCTGTATCAGCTCGGCTCTCCACTCCCTCAACAGCTGCTACTGAGAGGAGCTTGACCCCCGGCGTCTCCAGTGGAGCTGCTCTGCAGCCAGGAGTCAAACTGTGCTTGTGTTGGGCAGCTCCCAGGTGTGAATGTGTGAAACTGTATGAATGTGAAACAGGGGTTACTGGAAAGAAGCGAGCAAGTGTGGTACGCTTTCCTCGAATAAATATAGATGAATGAAGAGGCACAACTGTGGGGTTGTGCTTTTGCTGTACATAAGCTTAAAATCCTAAACATCATTTTTTTATGGATGTTTTCAAATTGTTAACTGAGGATTTTAAGGGGGGATTTATTACATTTCCTACAGTTTATAAAAAGTATTTTCTAGGTAATTACATGTGCATTTATTCAGTCAGAATAGAGCAGTTTGATACTTCTGTGTTGTTTGCACTATAGATTGCATTATGAACTTGTGAGAAGGGGCAAAACTAGCATAGTAGGAGCAGTAATCTCTATAAATTGACTTTGCATGGTATAGAACGAAAACACAAAACACACAGATTCAACATTCACACTGGTAAGCATATATTATATTATTATACCACAAAATAAATAACGCATGTGTACATTATGGGAACAGAGAGCTGACAGATTAATGCAGAATCAGTTGAGAGACTCTGATGTGGAAACCGACAGAAGTTTAAAACATCCCTTTAAGCGAGTGAGGAGGTCAGAGAGGGCTCAAGGATTTAATGAGCAGCCCAAATGGGTGTTCCTCCTTCGAAAAGTCCCCTCTCTTCCTGTCTAGCTCCCCCACTCCACTCCACACACACACACACACACACACACACACACACACACACACACACATACACACACACACACACACACACACAGGCAGGGAAACACATCATAAGGAAGTAAGTTGTTATCTCGGATAATGCATTGTCCAGTGAAGACTGTCCACTCTAATCATGTTGTCTATATTTCTGGGGGCCGAGTAAAGTTTATTTTCACTTCAGATGAGAATATAGGGTGAAGTTTTTAAAGCGTCTCCACTAATAGAGAGCGGCGGCAGGGTAGGAAGGGCAATAAGATTTGACCTACAGCATAAATGGATTCCCGAAGGACTCCTTTGAAATCACTCTTCCTGTTTTATTCCTGTAAGTATCTTACATGTATAAAAACTAAAATATGCGGTTTTGAAATACAATAAGAATCAGGCAGACACACAGGCATTAACACACTTACACACGCACACATACACACACACCTACACACACGCACAATCCTTTTCAGTGTTTAAAACTACCAGTTTTGTATAAGCCACATTAGTTAACAACAGATCTGTACCTGAAGTGGTCTTCACGGCCAGGCTGAATGTGGCAGGTTCCTCCATTCGTGCAGGGAAAACTAATACAGGCATTGATGGGTATTTCACAGTTTTGACCCTGGAGGAGAGGACAAGGCAAAAATAAGTCAATAATTCAACATTGGATTTTTTTTCCTTCTAGAGATTATTTCACTATTCAAACAAGGACAGTTCTGGAAGTGTTCACTTCACTATATAATAAATAGATCATTCCCCCCTCTGGTTCACCCTCTCTGACGTTTCGTCACCGTTTCCACAGACAAACAACAAAAAGCGAAGCTAATAAGCCACACGCTGATGGTGGAAAAAAATCGTGGTGATGCGGCGATAAAAGCACTCGCCTACCAGAGACAAGGGTTCAATTCCATGGCTGTGTTCATGAGGTGGGAAGCTGTTGAGGGATTATATTTGTGTGACTATAATGGGATAACTCCTGTCAGTTGGTTGTGACGTGGGCGGTGGATCTTGAGAACTTCCCTGTGCATTACAGTACATCTTCATATTAAAAGGAGTCAGACAGTTAGGTAATCCTATACATGTACTGTATATACTGTATATGTATATATGTGTCTGGTAGGCCAGACAGTTGCTCTTTAGTTTTTGCCCTTGTAATAAAATACAAATGTTCTGCTTTGGGGCCACAGACTTTATAATATTTTAGTTGTGGTGAAATAATATGGCCTGCAGAAAGATAGAGGGTTGAATTAATGTATTCTTATTGGTTAATCTAATCCTAAACAACTGCTCAACTTTCCCAATGAGCTTTCATTGTTGTTCTTTTTCTCTCTCCCTCTTACACACAATCCCAGTAATCAGCTTACACATGTGTACGTACTGTAAATGCATGACGCAGCCTACTGCCTTGATTCATTACTCTTCTCGCCTCACACCTGTTTTCTAAATAAACAGCTTTCACTGGGAACTGTGTCACGTATCAGAGTTCTACACACACACACACACTCTCTCTCTCTCTCCATATCGAGCCCTGTGGCTGTAGTTTTAATTTCAAACCACCAAACCTTTGGCCGCCAACACACCCACTTCCTCTGATCAAAGCGGAGAACAGGACGTTTATTCTTGCTTTCCTTCTACATCCATCTTAATTATTTCCTCTTCTCGTTTCTTTTAATTTACTGTTGATCTTTATTCACTCTCTCTTTCTAACTATCCCTCTCTGTCAGATGTTTTCTCTCTCACCCTTTAACCCTTTCCAATTTCTCTTTTCTTATAATTCCACCTCTGTCACTCTCTCCTCTAGTAGAAGTATTTTCTCTCACTTCTCTCTCTCTCTCCCTCTTTTGTTCTCTGCTGCTCCTTCTTTGATTCCTCAAACACATTTTAATTAACGTTGTCCCAGTGGACACAGAAAGGAAAAAATACACTCAGTCATGCACATGCGCAGGCACACGCACGTACACCCAACAGTGTTTCCCAGTCTGTGACCTTGGCATGTGATGTTTTAATTAAAAGCGAGACTAAGGCTTTGTCCTCCTGTAAAAGCCCAAAGGTTATGAGGTGTGTGTGTACACATGAGACGATAAGTGTATCTTTAAACACACACACACACAGGTTTGAACCCACTGATCTCTACACACACATGCAGACAATCTGGTAGGTAATCCACACACACATGCAGACACTCACATATATTATACACACACACACACTCCTTAAATGTAAATCGCCCCCTCGCGAGTAGATTTGCATGTCTTTCCTAACGCAGGAGTCTTGACGATTATTACACCCTTCGTCTTTTGATCAGTCAATACCTCCCAGTGCAGCCAGCTGCAGTCATCATTCCTCTATTGATGAATAGGTAGATACATTATGCATGCAAGGCCGAAGCTAAGCCTGATAATACTGCTAATACCACAGGCTTATGCAGCACGGCTATCCATCTCAGATACCTTTCAGTCATGCAGCCAAGTGTGAATCGGTCAGCAAAAGCAACACCTTTTGCTGCCGCCTGGATTCTACAATTCACAAGCTTCAGAACACAGAGGGGCCATCAAATAATGGTTATTTGTGTGACAGTGTAGGTAGCTGGTATTAGGGATCAGGAGAGAGAACATGGCACTAACGTCAAGGTTCAAGGATTGATTTGTTCTGCTTCCACACCTGCTGAACTGTATTTACACTCTTGATGGGAAACGTCTCCAACATTTCACAGTGGATGGTAGAGGTGTTGAACTTAACAAACAAGACTTACCACAGCAATAAATGAATACACGAGACAACATCAATTGACATGGGACCATAGCAGAGATTTAGTTTTAAATAAATATAGAAAACATGGTGCTCTGGAATTTCACTGTGGTATATTTCATAGTTAGTTAGCTGCAGTGCTTTTTAGATGTAGAAAAACTGGCTTCTGTTGTAGACTAAGAACCAAAAGCATGTCCCCTCCGGTTACCCCCTTCCAGGTAAAAAAGGGTCTCTTTCAAGTATCTCACCTTGAATCCATATGGACAGGTGCAGTGGTAGGATCCAGTCGTACCGGTGACACAGGTACCATTGTTTTGGCAGGGTGCTGCCAGGCAGGGGGCACACTTTGACATCAGGCTGATATCCACTGGACCTTAGACAGATAACAGAAGCAGATGAGATCAGAAAAAGGAAGGGGGTAAAAGAGGGATGAAGATAAGGAAAGTGTCAAAGACGGAGCGATACATATTCAGTTATATTGTGCTAAAAGGCTCTGCCACAGACTATATTTAATGGATGGTGTGCTAAGAAAAGGCTTTACAGGATAAGACAAGTAAGAGCTTAGGAGAGCAATACAAGTGATTTGTTTCCTCGAGGAAGAGGAGGAAGAGAGTATTTGATTTAGGGTGATGATATGAGTCCCTCTATACCTCAACAAGAGAGTGATCTCAGCACCTGAGTCACAGTCCACTTTGTACTTTCTTATGGAAAAAAACCTACACCAACAATTCTTCTAGCAGACATGTCTCTGTGTTACAGTTTATTTGTACATGCAGGGCCATGGCGGTCAAGATGTATTTTTCCCTCTGTTTAAAAAAAGTCCAGTTATAAATTCTCTTTCCCTCTGGTGTGAGAGCAGGGGAGCCCTGGGGCGGGTATGTTAGAGGTCTGCTGCTCCTCTGGTCTGTTCTGTAGCACTGAAATACAACTGAGGGGATGAAGTTTTTTGTCCTTCATGATTCATGGCTTGATTGTCGGAAAATTTAGTTTTCTCTTTTTTTTTAGAAACATAACAACCGTACAATATGCTACCGTGTTTATATGTATTTATATGCTGTATTTACACAAACAGGTGAATTAATATGGCTTTAAAGCATTCCTCTCCTAATCTTAGCTGAAGTGCATTCAATATCTCAATAAACTTCACTTGTTTACAGAGAAACAATTTCATCAATGTGCTCAGAAAAAGTGGAAAAGCTACAAAGAAGTTCCTGACATAAACACCAGACGCTTAATTTCTTCCATACTGCTGGAGCCAATCCCAGCATGCATTGAGTGAGCATTGGGGTGAACCCTGGACAGCTCACTCTACCACACAGCTAACACTCATTTCGAGACCAATGAGCAGTTCACAGTTTGTGATTTTCATAATCTGCATGATTTTGGACTACGCCAAATCCTTCATGGTGTTAGGCAACTGTGCTAGACACTAGTCTGCTATGCACAGAGTCATGTAAATATCAAACCATTGGCAGCCCACCTAAAACACTGAAACTCACCCTGAGACTGGATTAAAGTCCTCTATTAGCCAGCAGACTGCCTAAAGACAAAACCCAGACCAGTGGAAGGAAAGGAAATTACACAGATTTACTTTCAGTGGTCTGGATCTTCCACTGGAAGACTACAACTCAAGAATGAAATACTTCAACAATCTAAACAAGTGAAAGGGTCAAACTTCTTAAAAGTCAGGACTTTAAGGACTGTTGAAAGAGTCATAACACAGAAATGATTCACTCCCCGTTATTTTTCCACCTTTTTGTGCACTAATCTGATTGAATCCAGGAAAGAATCCGGTGCTAAAACAGGCATGTATGGACAAACAATAGGACATGCTGTAGCAGGTGGGGGTGGTAAAGAGGACACTCTTTACCTTTACACTGAAATCTGTTGAGTGGTGTGGTGAGCAGTAGCCTGTCGGCCATATCAGGAGGCCCAGTGCAACGAGCAATGCCTACAAAAACACACTCAAATCAACTTCACATATACACAATATGAGATGCACATGACAGAAGACAACGTGTCATATTTTATTGGTGTTTGTCAGTCTTACCAGGCTCTTTGAAGCCAGCCTTGACCCACTGAGAGAGCCAGCGCAGGTCACAGTTACAGAAGAGGGGGTTGGCACCGAGAGCCCTAGACACACACAATTAAAAGTGTAAACCACCGCGCTTGCATCCAAGACACTTATACACACAAACAGATACATGGGGCTGCACTTACAGGTGGGAGAGAGCGGTGAGGTGGTTGAAAGCTCCTTCTGGTATGGTTGAAAGGTCATTGCCATGGAGAGTGCTGGAGGAGAGAGAGGAAGAGGCGTACATGAATATTAAACACAAAAATGATCTTGTTACAAATTCAAGAGGTCACTTTTCACCTGTTGTTAACTTTAATTTGTGGTGGAGTGATTTGATTATGTATTCTTTATAATCACATTTTCTGCAGCAAAGAATGTGAATTTGACCTTTGACTTCAGCTCAGGGTGCTACTAGTTTATATACTTACACTCATACTAATACTGCCACTATTACTTCTACGGCTACTGTACTTATATTGACACAGCTGCTAGTATTAACTGTCTGATCTTCAAATGGAGAAGCTGCTTTTAAGGCTACCTCATAGATGACAGCAGTCATGGCTCTCTTTTCAATGAATACCTAAACAAACATACTGCCTTATAGCCATCATATCAGAAGTAAGTGGAACCAACAGCCAAGCTGCCTAATACCAGCTTTTCACCAAACTAATACACCAACCCGGACTAGTTGCATGCTAAATTATTTAAATTATATGTGGTTCCTCAGCTGCAGACACACCATCATCCCCTTCTATAATGGAAAATAAATAAAATATTTATGAAAGAATAACACAAAATAAACAGAAAGCTTATTTTCATCGCCGGGCAATAAAGCTTGTCCTGGTTTCTGAATGGAAAATAAACTGTCTCATATGGTCATCAGGCAGACTATGGTGTGTGTGTGTGTGTGTGTGTGTGTGTGTGTGTGTGTGTGTGTGTGAAAAAATCTTTGTGTCAAAGGGACAAACTGCAGGCTGTGATGTGTATCGGTGTGAGCGTGTGCATTTCTGTTTTGTGCCTTTGGGTTTTGCTGCACGTGTTTGTGCGCGTAGATGTATGTGTGTTACAAACTTTCGTCTCCAAGGGCTCAGACTGCAGAGTGTGTGTGTGTGTGTGTGTGTGTGTGTGTGTCCTTTGTGTCTCGCCATTTGAGTGTGTTGCCTGCTGGATATAAGTTCACATTCCATTAGAGCGAAGGGCTGTAGCAGGGGACAGCTATCAAACCAACACTATTGGAAAAGTGTGTCTGTGTGTGTGTGTGTGTGTGTGTGTGTGTGTGTGTGTGTGTGTGTGTGTGTGTGTGTGTGCGTGCGTGCGTGTGTGTGTGTGTGTGTGTGTGTGAGATTTTCTTTTTATGTGCATAATTCAGTGTGTGCATGTTTGGGTCAGTGTGCTCGCGTATCCGCGCAACTTTATGTGTTTGTGTGCATCACGGTGTGTGTGTGTGTGTGTGTACATGTGCATCTATGTACGGTGGTCTAACAGCCCCCGCGTAAGGCTGGCCCAGAGGGGGTTGTGGGTAATGAGGAAGTGACAGTGATGGCTGCCTGGCAACCAGTTGCTATGCGGGGGCACGGAGGGATAAGTCCCCACGGCAACATCAACTAAAATGAAAGAAAGAAAGGAGGAAAGAAACAAAAAGTTCTGCAAGGTGAAAGCTCTCATAAGAGATACAGTCGATACACGGAGGGAAGGCCAGAAAAAAGCTGACCTCTTAGAAACAATTTACATTCATTTATAATAACAATGGTGGCCAAAGTTCGGGAAAGAAATGTCGACAGAGAATACCAAAAATGTCATCTTCGTTGAAAATCTTAGATTTATTCGTATTGATTGTGAAATTCTACGAACAGATCTTTACCTTTGTAATTTTGAGCCAATAATACTACAAACTAGAAAGTTACGATTATCAGCCTCAACATTTTGCACCATCTCTGCGATACAAAACATCAGGGATTATGGAAAATGTCTTACTTTTGAGAGCCTCTAGCTTAAAAACAACAAGGTTGTGGTTCAATAGTATACAGGCAAAATAATGAAATCGCTCTTTTTCAAACCGTCTTGCGTTGTTGGAGACCACTTCATTGTATTAAAATGAATCTTGCAAAAGACATGCTGCTGTTGATTTTTTCATCAAAAGAGAAATTTCATTCACCTTCATCATATTAGAGTGGAGGTGCAAATGTCGAAGGCGGATAGGTGGAACGCATACTTTTTCTTGTCATTAAGGTGAACTGACATTTTAAGAGATGCTAAATGATCTTAAAGAGCAATTTAACACCCGCTGACAATCGTGTGTGTTCTGATCTGCAGGGATTTAAGTTGTCACCTTGCTGCAGTGATGTACAGGTGTACTGTTACCTTGCAAATTAAAATGCTATTTGGCAGTAACTCTGCTGTCATTGCAGTACTGAAAGTGTGTGTACCAAGCTCGTATGTGTGTGAGAAGATGGTCAGACAGAAATGTTCACATTGTGCGTGTGCGCGTGCGAGTTTGCGAGACAGAGGGTGGACAACCAGATGGATGACTGAGAGAAACTGAGGCTGAAGGTCGATCCATCAAATACAACATTGGGCGGAAAGAGAGAGAGAGGGGGGGGGGCACAAGGGGAGAGAGAGGCCAGAGCATGCAGATAGAGAGGGAGTATTAAAGAGGAGGTGAGAGATTGTCACTTTTATCTTTTTTAGTACCCTGAAACAACAAATGATTGGGTGGCTTTGTGACGGGGTCTTAACATGGCACTCGGCCTGGAACCAGGGGAGTGATTAAACTTTGATTTAGCTCAGCACTATAACTAGCAAAGGGGAGTGTTGAATATTGAATCCACTGCGGCACTTGAAGATGAAGCTTGCTACTCACAGCAGGCGAAGTGACTTGAGCCCGTCGAAGGCTTGGACCGGGATGCAGCGAATCTGGTTATAACTCAGGATGCTGGAAGACAGAGGACATGAACACGGTCACGACACGCACTCTGTGACTCAGGATGCTGCTTTACACAATGTTGTCTTCTTGTATGTGCAAATTATGTCATCTTAGTCTTTCAGACTACATCGTTGATTACATGAAAATAATCTAGGGATACAGAAGAGGGAAGGCAGGAGAGATGACACAGCAGATCTGGTCTTAACACGGAACCTGTAGCCACTGTCGGTTAGACAAAGGGAAATAAACATGAAGGTCACATTTCCAATGAAGTAGAAAAAGTGGGAAGAGTAAAAAAAACATACGGTCAGAGGCAAAGATGAGGCTTCCACACCACATGATTTCCTTTTCTCTCTCTTTTAAAACTACTAATGAACCACACATTTAGTTTAGTAATGAATAAAGGTTAAGGAGACAAACATTTAATGACAGACTTTCAAGATTTTTAAATTTTTTAAAATAATACTATATAACGATGCTAGTGCTTAGAACATTGGCTCTAAACAGGTTTTGACTCATGATGCTCTACTATGAAGTATGGCCTAATCATAATTACTGATCACCATAAAGCCTAAAGGTGTCTTCGGAGAAACAGAGGGATTCTATTTGTATGAGTCTCTACATTGTTTTTTAGGAAAATTCTACTTGTGCCTTTAAGAAATTCTGATGTGGAAAAAGAAACACTCTCTTCCACCTCTTCAACTCTTGGCAATGTGTGCTTGAGCAAGGCATTTAACTCAGCAAGTGTTCCACTGATGCTATCTGCGAGCTAACAGTAGAGGCCTGTGGTTGCACTGGGCAGCTCCCAGGCGTGAATGAGTGCACCTCTTTAAAACATAAAAACTGGGCGTTGCTGGAAAAGAGCAAATGTACTTTCCCTGGACACACAAAATCCCCTAAATTGATGTAAAATCAATGTAATAGAAATGACAGAATAAAAAAAAAAAAAAGATGTGTGCAAATGTGTATGTATGACAGAATGGCAGTAAAGTATTGAAGAGAGGGGAATTTAAAAGGCTCAACAGAAGATTATAATTCAACAGATTCATTGGCTGAGTAGCGGAGAAGTGAAAGGACAATTTTGAAAGGAATAAGAAGATAGAAAGGTAATATACCACATGTTAGCAAAGAGATGAAAGAGGAAGACGATACAAGGAGAATATACAAGAGAAGCTTGAAATGAGATGGAGGAGAGGGAGGTGAGAGAATAAAACAGGGAGAGGACTGAAGTGATATTCGGGGTAAAAGGAGGACAGAAGTGGAAAAATGAGGAGAGCAAAATATAAAGATATAGATGACAAATGGGAGAGAGAAAAAAATGCAGGAAAATATGAAGAAAGAGGGGGGAGAGAAGATAGGGTGATTAATCAAAGTTAAGAGAAGAAAACACTGATTTATCTTGTGGTTTTTAACCTTACACACACGCACACAACCCATCAACACATGGGTGGGGACGTGTGTATTCATGACTAGGTGTGGGCCTTGCCATGGTAACTCACAGTGTGGCTAGTTGAGTCATGTTGTTGAAGGTGAAGGGGGCCAAGATGCTGATGCTGTTGTTGCTCAGGTCCCTGTGCAGATACAATGATGCAGTGAGTGCACACAGACACATATACACATAGACAACATACTGAACAGATGCATGGTGGGTTTGGAAAATGTCTGCACAGAGATATGTGTGTGTTCAAGGTTAGGTGAGGGGTACTTACACCAATGACAGCTGCCTCAGGCTTGTCAGCTCCTTGGGCACAGATGCCAGCATATTACCCTCCAGGTAACTGCAGGGAAAGGTGCATAGTTAATGTGGAATGTATTACATATATTAATACACAAATACAGGCCTACGGGGGTGAGAAAATGGCAATATAGCACATAACTGGTTTGATTTTGCAACTTCTGTCACATTAAAGGGTGCAGGAGATGGAGGACGTGAAAGGCAGATGTGAGTTGGGTTTGGTTGAGTGTTGGTGGGAAGAGGAATGAGGTGTAGAACCTCACATACATTTATACGGCACATATACATTTACCAGAGAAGTGTAGTGTCTTTTATGTAATATTTATGATGTTCTGGAGTGTGCTATGTGAATGTGATCAGCTACAAATTAAACAGTGTAAGAAATAAACAGAGTTAGATGAGGAGAAGATCTATACCGCTGAGCTAGAGCTGAGCAAGAGCCAGGAGGCGGATTGGCTTAGCTTAGCATAGCATAGCATAAAGACTGAAAGCAGGGGGAAACATCGAGCGTGGCACTCGCCAAAGTGTCGAAACAAAAGTTTATCCCATTTATCCCACCCAGCTCACAGACAAGAGATCTTTCTAAAGTAAATGTTGCTTTTTGACATTGTCGTCACCTAAAGTTAGCCTGTACACTGATGTACAGGTAAGATTCTACCAACGATTAAGACGGGACAAGATGACTAGAATACAGGGGTTTGGATGTGAACCTGCCAGACAGAGGAGGGGGAGCGTGGCACTAATACAACAGTTTAACATTTAGCTTTAATCACATATTCCAACCACTGCAGATATGCAATATCCACCTACTGATCCTTCTGTGTGTATGAGTATGTGTGTGAGTATGTTAACAAACACACACACATTTTATGATCTGTTGGTCTCCACTCCTCTCTCTCTCTCAGGTCATAAGTAGGTCAGGTGGACAGTATGATGGAGTGTCTTCTTCAGCCTGATCAATACCTAATCACTGCTATTGACCTCGCAGAGCAGGCCTATTTCACAGCTAAAGGGGTTTCTTTATGTGTATGTGTGTGCAATTATTCACCTCCCCTACGACAGATTGTGTTCCCACTTTTTTCTAAATGTCCTAATCTCGATTAACATTGTTCTACTCTTGTTTTATCCTGCATCACTTCTAACAATTACTATCATTATAGACATTTCCTATATTGGTCTCTTGTCTTTATTACATGGCTTCCTACAAGCATAAAATTAACAAGACAAAACAAGTGACACAATGTAGCAGCTGTGCTACACAGAGAAAGGCAAATACATAATTAAAAGTACTATTAACTAAAATGTTTTCATTTTCTTTTGTCAGTGTCTCTTTGACTAAAAGTTTGGAAAGACCATCACAGTTATGGCAAAGCTTTTGAATTTAAAAAGTGGACCGTGGCTTTCTTTACTTGGTATCTTTGGCATTTTAACATTATAATATTGGAAACAAAATAATTTTTAAGGAAAATAACCCAATGACACTTTCAGATGTCTCCTCTAAGCTGTCTGTATTTGTTCTGGCAGTCTTTCTCCGTGTGCCTATATAATGTATTAAACAGCATGTGATTGTGTGTCGGAGATAGATTCAAATATCTGCAGTGCTTCATAGATTTATGACATTAACATCCAAACAAACACATAAACACACAAGTACCTGCAACACTCACTTGCCTATAAACCCATCAAGTCACACCGTAAGCAACAAAGTGTGTGTGCTTGTGTGTGTATTCACTAAATGGTGTGTTAGTTCCTGAAGCAGCAGAGGGCAAACTGCTGCATCAATATTGGACTGCAGCACTGTGTGTATTTATGTGTGTGGTTGGGACTTTAGTGGAGAGTAAGCAATGCCCATTTCTGTTTGAGTGCATGCGCATGTCTGCCGGCATTCTCATTGCCTTTTGTGTATTGTTTATTTGAACAAGAGTGAACGTGCGCATCCTTGCGTTTGAGTTTGTGTGTGTCTTTGTGTGAGTGCATGCGTGACTCACAGCTCGGTGGTGTCCTTGGGAATACCCTTGGGCAGAGAGCGCAGCCCTCTATTGCTGCATCGCACCACGCCGTCTGTGCACGTGCAGATGTCAGGACAACTAGACGAAGGAAGGCAACCATTATCCTCAGCACCTGGAGAGAAAGGGGGGGGGGGGGGGACACAGAGTGTGAGATCAGACAAAGAAAGAAGGAGAACGGAGAAGGACAGGCAAATTATAAGAAAGGGACAGAGGTGAGAGAAATAAAAAGAGCAACACTGGGTGGTTAAAGGAAGGAGGAAATGAGTTTGACCGAGGGACAGGAGGTTGAGACAGGATAGGTCAAAAAAGAGGGAGAGAACAGGGAGTACAAAGGGAGAGAAACCGAGAGAGAGAGAGGGATGCATAGAGATAAATACTGAACTGTAAGTGCGGTACTTGGTCAGTTCTAATCAACTCTGCACTCAGCACTTTTAAAGAGCACTTTACAATCCATTTCAAATGGCCAGAGGCAGCCAAAATCCGCTACACCGGTGTGGTTCAACATATGGCTCAGGACCTGTCTGCAGGTCACAGTGTTGTTAAATTCCCTCGGATCATGCTGGAGAAACACTGACCAGATGTTGATGAGTTGGACTGCAGTAAGTTTGAAAAGTCCCCTGCAGTCATGTAGCTATGCTACCTGCATTGATAGATAGATAGATAGATAGATATATAGATAGATAGATAGATAGGTACTTTATTAATCCCGCAAGGGGACATTTTTTTGCTGTGTTATACCAAGATTAGAATGCCCTTCAAAAATTGCATGAGATCATATTTATCTGAATAAAACACTTTTTATTACAAACTTTTCTTTTTAAGATTGGGGAACCATGTTAAGACTGTTGCTTTTCACCATGAATTGAACCTTTAGTCTTGAAAAAACACCTTTTTTTTTAATGGTTGTGGTAAACTGAAGAGTTGTTCTGTTAGAAAGACTGCTCTGGCTGTGCAGCTTTGTTTCACAAACACGCACACATGCTGCACAAACATGTGGTCGGGACTAAAAACATCTGAGTGATTCTAATCGTTTCACACTCAGAGATAAGAAGGATCACAGACTACAGATTTGTTCTTGGCTAAAAACGCCCTCCATTTACTTGACTGACAGATAAACACACACACAGCTTTAATTTAGAGCTGCAGCGTAAATACTTGAACTGCGGACACAAATGTGAAACAAGCCGAGTTAAAACCATAACGAAGGATAATGACGACTGGACACTAAGCCAATCATAACACAACTGCAATCTGAGTTTGTGTGTGTATACTTGTCTGCCTGTAGAGAGAAAGAAAGAGGCCAAGTTTACACTCATCTATTGTATGTTCATACTTAGTTGTGTGGTTGTGCTGTGCCTGTTTTGTGCCAATTTGCTGCCATGGGCTCCAATGATATACATGCATGCGTCTAATGTAGAAGGGTATGAGTTTGGTGCACATTTAGTTTGTTAAATAGCTATCTCCCCTGTCCCCATGGCCATTTCCTCCTTCACTTGGTTGTTTTCTAATTGTGCTAATGTCTAAATGTCAAGCAAATGGGCGCAAACATGCCCGTGTGTGCAGAAGTGTGTACAAGTGTATGTGTGTAGCTGCTGAGTCCACAGGGAGGTGAAGCCGTGGGCTGACTCGCTCCACAGTTGGCTGATTGAACTAACATCTAAATGTGCGCTAAATATCTTCACACAAATTCAATTAACTTTACCTTTCCCCCGGCTGCCTCGCTACAACTTAACAGTTGTTTTACTCAACTATAAATAGACCGGACATGGGGACCTTGGTCCTGTGTGTGTGTGTGTGTGTGTGTGTGTGTGTGTGTCTGTGTGCGCGCAAGATGCAAGAATGTATATTAAGATCTGATACCATCTCACAGTTTCCTTACTTGGGCCAAGAAGGCTAACTACTTTCCAAACTCATTTTCAGTAAATGGTTGCAGCACAGCTACAGGAAATTAGAAAAGTGTAATAAATTCTAAGGAACTCAGGAGGAAGAGAGAGGCCGAATGAGATGGGAAGATAGAAAAAGAGGAGATCGAAAAGAGTTTAAGTGTAAAGCCATTAAGAAAGAAAAAAGGGAGGAAAAGAAACAAAAATGTAATCGACAGCAGAGCCAGACCACACTTTGTCTGTGGCGTCAAACTTAGCGCCAAAACGAAGGCCTAAGTTGCAATAGGCAGGCATCGTTGTGGTAACAGCAACGTCACTGTAGAAACCACAAGCTGATGTCATCTACGGCTGCTGTTTGCCAGTAGCTACTGATCGCTCTGTCCTCACGATACCCCGCTGAGGATGTGTGTGTTTATCTGCCGTCTTAAAACATGGGATGATGGAAGCTTTTGCAATTAATAATTTGGAAGGATTGTTTTACGTTTGACACAAAAAGACAAGAATCAGACAGAAGAATTTAATTTGAGTCCAGTGTAAAACAAAAAGACTTGACGTACCTGAGGATGTGACAAGATTTAACTGATATAACAGTGAATTCGCCCTGAGAACAATTTATCTTCCTTTGGGAAATTAGGGCACTTATTGTAAGTCACTCTGGGTAATAGTTGTAATGATATAAATAGTATTCTCTGTTGAACTTTCACCATATGATGCTGCACTGCAGCAGGCATGTCCAGGAATTTCTTGCTTTCATGAGAGTCTTGCTTTCCTTCCTTAACATTACCAACCTTTATGTCTCACAAAATAATTGAAAAAATACTTTATTAAAAGACTTGTGCATTATCACTAAGCACAAAACAACCTTCCTGGATCAAATTTACTTCAAAATGTTTTTTTGGGAAAATGGAGAATGCCTTCAGTAATTATATCACTTGACTCTATCACTAGTGTTGTACACTACAGGATTTTGATTGTTAATCTTCTTTCAGCAATATTTCACGTGGAAGCATTGTTATTTCCAATCATGTGGACGGAGCCAAAAAGAGAAGCAGAGTGAGAGATTGGCTCACCGTCGCATGTGAAGTCTGGTGTGGCCACGTCCTGGATGGGGATCTCCTTCAGGAAGGCTGGCTTCTGACAGCGAGGGTTTCCGCTGACCACCCTGGTCTTCTTCAGCCACTGACCCAGCCAGGTCAAATGACAATCACACACATACGGGTTGGACAGGAGGTTACTATGACACGAGACAGAGAGAGAGAGAGAGAGGGAAATCATTTTTAACGGGGTCACCAGTATTGGAAGCCTCTTGTACATGTAAGTGCACAATCATAGTTACATTACATACAGTACATGTTTCCACAGTTTAAAGAATTGTTAATAGCTAAATGATGCACACTGAATAAATGTTTTCCCTCAAAAATAAAATGTTGATGAATAAATTCTGAACAGATACAGACGAGACCCATAATAAGACAGCGGTTCACAAAAACAACAAAAAAGGGACACAAGGCTAAATAGAGAGATCATCACCTACTTAATTATGAGTCATTCCCGATAATGATAATAGAGCAATAGATAGAGCAAACCACATAGATAGTTTTTTGGTCAGCTATACACTTGAATAATGAAAGACAAAAGAGTGAAATGGAGAGAAGTGGAACAAAAGAGAGGCAAAAAGAAAAGGTCATCAGCTAATTTTATTCATTTTGAAAAAGTACAAGAGAGAAGGAGAAAGGAAAGGAAAAGGTGGCAGAGTGAGACATTGTGAAAGAGAGAAAGAAAAGAGAAAAGGTTATCTGTACATTTGATCTATTTTTGATCACCCCCTCATTGCATTTTGTTGCTTTTGTAACACTGTTCATGTAATATTTATGCTGATACTCAATGGGGGCCTCGGAGGCATCGGCAGCACATGCTAGACGGGGCGCGAGTATATTTTCTTCACAGCTGCTTTAAATTTAATACAGTTCGGTGACAATTTTATTTGGTGGTATAACTATATGAATATACCGTTCATGGATTGACTGAAAATATAAGAGGAAAACTTATGAAATACAATTTTCAGCAGTATAACAAATCACACCTATCTCTTTAATGATGATGGTGTGCCTCCAAATCGTGTCCAGACAAGTGGCGTATTGCCTCTCACTGTGTCTGCTGAACTAATAAACCTGAATGTTGCTGTTTGTGCTACTATATTAATGGTGTGCTGCTACAGATAGGGACGAGTTATTTCCTCATTTCCTTGTAATGAATTGCCCTCACTGTATGGCATCTAGACCTATGCTAAATCCCTTCCTTCCGTAACAATGTCTTAATCTTTTAATTAAACGGGTAAACTCTATTGGGAAACAATGCACTATAAATGGAGACTGATATTAGAAATAGTGAGGGAGAAGAGGAGAGGAAACAGAGGAAAGATAAGGAAATGAACAGAGGAGGTGTTAAGAAGGGAAGCTCGAGAAATAAAAACAATGCATCTTTTTTTCACGCCAAACAGCAGGCGGGTGTTGCATACACAATCAAGTGCTACTGCAAGGCCAATGAAAAACTGAAGCTGGAAGAAAGAATGACAGTGAAAAATGACAGGGATGATGAAAATAGAAGATTGTTTCATTTTTTGTAGTGATTATCACCAACAGCCCCACTGAGCAAACCTGAGTTTATGCAACAATGCATCCACCATCCATCCATCCATCCTCCCTCTCCCTCGTTCCCATTTCCCCTCTCTTGTCCCCCACCTTTCCTCCAAAAAGACTCAAGTAGAAACTTGAATCGAAGGTGACAGGTACACAGCAGGACAGAGAGCGAGAACAAAAGGCAGAACAAGAGAAGGAAGCATGGAGGAAAAAGAAAGTGAGAGTAGGGAGGATGTGAGGAGGCTTTTCTTTTTTTAGCTCGCTAGGTCTGCGTGTTCTCGGTTAAAAAACAACTTGTAGTGTTTTATTAAGAAGAAAAAAATCTATTATTTACAACCGTCACATCTGGGTGGTCAGAAGACTGAAGGAGAAAACACAAAACTTTACTTCATGGCAGTTGTTTCTGTTCGCCTCTGCACAGGATAAACACCAGTCATCATCTCCACACAATTGAAGGCATGTAACCTCCACACACACACACACACACACACACACACACACTCACACACGTACGTACATATATCCACCAAAAAAATAAAAAATAAGCCATCCAAAAATTCATATCTTGGTCGAAGCAGGTGTGTTCATCTTAAGGAAGATAAAAACAAGCTTTCAGATCCTCTTGTGTGTGTGTGGTGTGTGTGTTTGTGTGTGTGTGTGTGTGTGTGTGTGTGTGTAGATGTTGAGATATATTTAGCTCTGATAACAAATGTTGTGGGATCCAGACCAATCTAGTCGATAATGATGGAGAGCATCTGTGAGAAGAACAGCATCCAGAGAGCAACATGTGTGCAAGTGTGAGTGTGTGTGTGTGTGTGTGTGTGTTGCATGGTATATAACTCCCACAGCAGAGCCAGACTCTGAGAAGTTGGAGGAAAGACACAGAGAAAGAGGAAGAGATAAAGAAAGAAGCAGAGACAAAAAGGGTTGAGATCCTGCTGGATCTCAAGATAGACAAAAAGCGATTGCTGCACACATTGAGAGATAGCGACAATAATAGGATGAAAATGGGAAAAGAAATTCAACAACAACAAAAACCCCAAGGAAATGGGAGCAAAAACCCCAAGCAGAAAGAGAGAGAAAGGTTGTCAGATGAGACTCACATGGTAGACAGGGAGTGCAGGGTGGAGAAGGCTCCCGGGGCGATGCTGGAGATCCTGTTGTCGTACAGCGAGAGCAGACGCACCGAGCTCAGACCCGTGAATGTGCTGTTGTCAATGCAGCTGATCTGGTTGCTCCGCAGCATTCTGGAAACACACATATCAATTATATTTAGTAAACAAAAAGCTATCTTGTTTTACGATGAAGATTGCAGTAAAATCTCCAAAGCACAAACTCCACAGTCTCATGTTTAGATTTCATCGCCCAAATCTTAAATCAGGTTTGTTAGAGCTTAAAACAATAATCTGATGACTCAAGAATTTATCATACTCTTTATACTTTTTATTGTCGATGTTGTTTGTCCCGTGGCTACTGAAACAGGTCGTCTTTTAAACAGTTGGATACAAAATACAAAATGTACCGTCTTTGGTTGGATAACAAGAGACAAAGAGGATATAAGAACATTACCTATAATGACACAGACAGAAAGCAGAGGTAAATTCAAACCAGTCCCCACAAGACAACCGTGACCGAGTGTGCAATATGACATTAGCTTTTGACATGCAGTCATGTGGGACCAGGCTAACTGAGTTAGTTAGCATTAGCAAACTCTGGGACAGGCTAACCTAGTTAGCAAGGCTATTACTGGAGCAGGGAGCCTCTTAACATAATACAGAGACAGCCATGATGCCATTAGAGAGTCATTAGCCGGCATATATATACATGATAGCATTAGTTAGTCATTACTGAGCATACACAGACAACATTAGCTCATGATTTTGTACACTATCCTGTAACCCCTAATTGGACGCTAGCCTATTTATGGTGGGTGCCCAAATTAGAGGAACAACAATATACTGTCATTAGCTTTGATTTCAGGGTGAGTGAGTAAACAATCCTGGCCCTCTCTTTTCAGTCTGAGGGAGAAAAAAATGAATGAAGTCCACTATAAGTCAGATGCTAACATAAGTCATAGTCTGCATGGTTTAAGGCGTCACAACCAGGACACTTGCCGGCCATATTGTAGGAATAATAGCACTCGGACAGTAAACAGGACAACTAAACCAGAAATAGTCAAAAAGTAGGTTTCAGGTGATTTCATAGCTCCTGTGTTTGGCATTTATCCACATGTGTATCAAAAGCACTTGCTTTGTTCTTTATATAGTGCTTTTAGTTAAAGGTGAAGACAGACTTTTACATGTCAAATTCATTAGCATTAGCGTTCCGCAGAGTGGGAGGAACATGGAGACTTGTGGGGTTACATGTAGCCTGCATAATAGCACAGTATTCATTTTCTTAACAAGCAGACCACTACTACCACATAAATACAGTGTTGAACACAATCACACACACACACACACACACACACACACATACACACACAGACACACACACCCTAATGTTCACCAGACTTACAGCGTTTTCAGGCCAATGAGGCCTTTGAACATGTGTCCCTGCAGTCCTGTTATCTTGTTTCCCGTCAGCAGCAGCTCCAAGACTCCACCTGCTCCGTCAAAGGCACCGTCACGGATGTCCCTCAGCTTGTTGTTGCTCAAGTTTCTGGAGGACGGACAAAGAAATTAGGATATTCAGATTTGGCTGTTCTTCATAATTCTTTTTCTGCTCGTGTTTGATTTAACTACAGTATAGGCAGGAGAACCACCTGCAGGATAACAGCATGCAAACACATATGAAGTGATTGCATGGACACACACACACACACACACACACACACACACACACACACACACACACACACACACACACACACACACACACACACACACACACACACACACACACACACACACACATATTGTTTCCAGTTTAATTGCAATAATCAATCATGTCCCTTCAACTAATAAATGTTAACTCTTCTCTCCTTCATCTTAATATCCTCATCTTGTACAAGAGATATAACAGCGTAAAGTCATCACTCTATACACTACAAAGCACACACACACACACACACACACACGAAAGAAAATGAGACAAGTGGTCACAGACAACTGGAAACGATTGCTATCTCTCTTCCTTGTGCACATAATGAGAAAAATGAAAATGAAAAGAGAGCATTTGGCCACAGAGACAATAACTTGAGATGATAGCTATCACAACTACTATAGCTTCCATTCATAGCTAGTTTTGTGTTTCCTCTTATCAGCTTTACGGAAGAGGAGAGGAGAGGAGAGGAGAGGAAAGGAGAGGAGAGGAAAGGAGAGGAGAGGAGGGGAGAGGAGGGGAGAGGAGAGGGGAGGAGAAGAGAGGAGAGGAGAGGAAAGGATGGGATAGAGTTAAAAAATGAAATGATTGTAGACAATCTTAGAGTAAAATGAAAAGTAGCATAGCAGATTCAAGGATAAGGGAAAATAGGAGGAGAGGAAAGGAGGAGATAAAGAAGAGAGGGAAGGAATTGAGAGAAGGAAAATGGAAATGAGTGTTAGCCAATCTGTATCGTCAGTGACACTGCTAGATGGTTAGCAATTTCCTCTCCAATAAATCAACCTCTGTCTTTCTCTATCTCGCTCTGACACACACACATACACACACACACACACACGCACACACACACACACACAAACACACAAACCGAGAGGAGGTTGTAGATAAGGAGTGACTGTAAATCTGAACCGAAGGCCCATCTTCCATTTCCATTTAATATTCGCTTCCTCCATAGCTTCCACCCACCCGTCCTTACTCTCCATCTCTGTCTGTCTCTTGATTCATGTCACTCTAATTTTCACTTCTGGCCTCTTTGCGTGTATGTTTTCTCACACTTATCTCTTGTCTTCACCCTTCCTATCCTCCCTCCTTATTATCGTCTATTGCTTCCCTCCGTCCTTCTTTCTCTTCCATTGCCGTCCCTCTATCACCTTTCCTCCTTCCTTTCCCTTCTCTCTCTTCACTTCTACATCTTCTTGCATCCCTTAACTCTGTCCTCCACAAAGTTCCATCTGTTCACATCCATCTATTCTTATTTTTGTCATCTTTTAATTGAAATGCTATTCCTTCATTCCTCTGTATAGAACAGGGGAACAACTCAAAAATAGCACTATGAAGATACAAGATTCTCAACCTCCCTTTCAGGAGACGAATTGGGTAAATGCATGCATGATGTAATGAATAAATGAATGCAAAAATAATACGTACATCTTCTTCAAGTTAGGCAGCTTCTTAAACGTCCCCGTAGCCTCCAGGACGGCAATCTCGTTGTCGTTTAACCGCCTAAAGAGAGAATGATAGTGTAATTTAGTTAGACATTAATTCTTTCATGAAACAAACTGCTTCGAAGTCAATACAGACAAATTAACATGTGCACACAAGATGGAGAGAGAAAGGATGTACGTGAGGGGGGAATGACCGCATGAAGGTTAAGAGGCCTTTAGTGACCGTTGAAGTATGATGTGCCGCAAAACCAGAGGGGGGGAGCGAAGAATAATTAAACATACTGGAGAAAAGGGGAGAAGAGAAGATGGAGAAGAGCAATGAATCTTTTCTATGCGGTCATCAATACCCACACTGCCCCTAAGCCCAGAGAAAACCGCTTGAGAGATAGGAAGCTCGACATCTGCTTTATTGAGGTAATTTGTACTAAAGGGGTGCAGCAAAAAGGATGCTCTTTGTGTATGTGTCTGAGAGCGTGTGTGTGTGTGTGTGTGTGTGTAAAAGAGGCAGAGTGAGAGAAATCGAGGAAAGAAAGTGAAAGTTCAGCTGGAGGGGACACTTTCTAATGAGATACAGGGGGAGTTTAAAGATTGATCCATCTGGATGAGGCCAAACTGAAATAACATATTGCAAAGTCCATATGGATAAAACAACAAAGATAAAACGATTCCAATCTCTTTACCTTGTGATGTAGTGAATGTACAAATTTATTGAGTGCAAATAATTCTCTTAAAACTGATTCCTTCATACTTATTGAACGTGTCAAGGATTTTTGTGGCTAGTGGGAAGAGAAGAAAGACAGAAAGATAGACAGAAGAGAGAAAGAGAGTAGAAAATATATAAGCCTTCAGCTCAGTCACAACATCCCCTGATTTCCCCTGATAGGGAGGTTACACAGGGCACAACTGGCTGCTTGTGTGTGTGTGTGTGTGTGTGTGTGTGTGTGTGTGTGTGTGTGTGGCCTTCAAAAAGCCACTGGTTGGTTGTGTTCTTAAGGAAAAGGCAAGAAAAAGAGAGAGGGTGTCAACACAGTGGAAACTCTGATCTGCCCTTCAACCAACCATGAAGGACAGAGGTTATATTTTGGACATTGGGCACCCTGGGAACATATAAAGGAGGGAGGATTGGAGGATGCAAGAGTTCACAAAGAGAAGCAGAACCAAAGAAAGAGAGCGAGAGAGGAATTGGGGTCTACTGGTCTGTTGGATACTGACATTATTAGTTATCCAAAGTGGCAGCCACTTTTGAAGTCACCGTTATACAACTAATTCCATAAGCAACCATCCTGCATCTTCCTTAACGCTGCAGCGGTCCCTTATTCTGCAGCTATTCTCTATGAGTACCTCGGTGATAGCCATGGCATGATTCTGCATTATTAAGGACAACTTTGCCTCTGGCTGGATTTGTAATTACTGTGTGGAAATATTAGCTTATTATTATTAAAATGTGTCTGGCTGATTTCAATGGCAGCACACTTTTCTTGTGTCGCATGTCTTAAATGACAAATCCCGTTTTTTCGGTCTTAGTCGGGGTGTGTTTTATGACTTTTTAAGTATTTATCATTTAAATCACATCATAGACATTTGATTTTATGCTTCTGAATTATGGATTATTCTTGCCTATTGCCACAGTTCCTTAGCATAATACCAGCTTGTTTATTTAGTCTAGTAGATTCTGAACACATAGAGGCTTTTTAACCTTTTTTGCAATCAGGTTACGGTATTCCTGTTGCGTGTTATCTGTTACTCCCTTTCCATTTTTCAGCAGTAAAATGAATGATCCATGGGACTGTTCAGTATTCTAGTGTGAGACCCTTCACCAGACATGATGATGGCTCCTTTGGGACTTTGAGGGAGATGGAAAAGACTGTTGAGAGGCATCTGGTCTGGGAGCTCGAAAATGAAAAGCGCATTCATGATATTGCTCTGAGAGAAAGGCAGACATCTGCGCGTGCATTGCATACGCGCATTTGTGCGTGTCTTTGCATGTTTGCACGCCTCGACACACCTGTGCATGTTTCAATGTGTATATGGTTGAGCGTTTTGGTGTTTGCATGCACCTGATAAAGTGAAAAACTGGTCTGTGGCATGTTAGAGGATGTGTGGTGGTTTACAGTTTCAGGTTAAAGCAGTCCAACACATGGCTTTGAAGCTGATATTTCATCATGTGTTTGCATACGATACATGTGTGGGTGTGTGTAAAAAGGAAAAGCCGGCTGACTTACAGGTCCGTGGTGTGTTCGGGGATGTGTGGAGGTACACGGGTCAGTTTGAGATTGGAGCAGTCGACCACGGTGCCTTCACAGCGACATTTCTCTGGACACACCAGATCCTGGAAACACTCGCTACTCAGACGACTACGGTAGTCCTCCTGACCTGCAGAGGAAAGAGGGAAGGAAAAACCGAAAGAGAGAGAGAGAGAGAGTTATATAGGTGAAACAGGAAAACAGGGAGGGAGGACAGAACACAGGACAGACAGGAAGTAGAAAGGGAAGGAAAGGAAGAAAACCAGGTAAATTAGAGGAAAAAAAGATGGAGGGGAGGAGAGAAAGATAGAAAGTTGTAATATTAGCTTCTGGAGGTTTTTAATAAAATAAAAATATCGTTAAATTTACATATGACCAGATATAAAGATGTTCTACTTTATACCTTATATTCAACGGACAACATATCATCCCAATAAATATACAGCCAATAGTAAAAAAGGAAACACTTTCTGCCACTGCCAAGTTATCACTATCTGTCTAATCTGTTTCTCATTGGAGTTTGTTTGCTCTAATTTCAGATGTCAAAGTTGTAAAACATAACTAGCCAACCAGCAATTTGCCAGACATGAGTGAACTGTGTCCACCTCATCTATTTAAAAGAACAGGCTGCATGCTGCTGCAGTACTGTACAGAGGGGCATGCACAGGACTGAAGCAGGGGGCTGCGGTACATGGCTATGAATCAAATTAACAAACAGATATCCATGTGGTTTTATGGAATCATTTTGTTGATAAATGTGGTTTAACCCCGGATGTTTTTATTTAACAAGGTGAGCCAGAGACCACTTCTGTTAGTTAGATGTAATGTGAGCAGATATTTATGACCGCTAGTGCCGGTGGAACAGAGCTGGTTTATATCATGCAGCACTTGTATTTGTGCACCACAAACACACTTTATAGTTCTCACGGCTATCATTACCTTTCTCTCCCTCTCTTTCTAACCTTGCATGTTTATCTGTTCTCTTTCAATTTAACATTTTCTGTTTTTCGCTTTTATTTGGCACAGACTACTAGATTCTTGACTCTCTGTCTCCACTCTCTCCTGGCACACACCCTTTATGGCTCATGTGTTTTCAGCTCGTCACTGTTTTAGAACAAGGACCACCTATTGAGGGGTCGTTTGCAGTGAACAACCTTGATTTGAACTCAGTTGTTGATTGCTGCTCTTCCAATGATGCCTTACTGTTTGTAGAATTGGCTGGTTAGCTCCTTTTAGTGGCAGAATATTTGATATCCCCGGGCTGCCACGCACCTTGTAGGTTGGCAAGTTGACAGAAAGGAAAGAGCAAGGAAAGAAAAGGGAAGGAAGAGAGCAAAGAATTTGGGGTGGGAAGGATTATATATACTTAAGGTAAGAAGGTAAGAATGAGGAAACCCGTATAACAGTATTAGCTTGACATTTTCCTTTAAAGTCCCTCAGTTGGAGCAGAAAAGGGGGAAAGCGGTTTGTACGGAGGTGGTGGGATCAGTCATGCTAGCCACTGAAGCACTGCCAGCGCTTTGACAATGGAGACAGGTGTACAGGTGCAGCCAGACCAGATTTTGCTAGATGAAAAGCAGGTGGGACGTAGTGTGGGTATGGTTGTGAACGTGAACTACAGGAGCTAGCATGGCGAGGTGCAGAGCCGGCCCTCTTGGCATAGGCGGTATAGGTGAATGATAGAGGTGCCGTACATATATAGGGGCGCCCAAACAAGGGTAGAAAATAAAATTCAAAATGTATAACTTTTACATTTCTTTACTAATACAATTTTGTTATTACTATTACAAACTATTACAACAACAAAAAAACACAGCATCACAACTATGTCGCCTAGGAATAAGGACCTATTTCCTGGGCTAACAGCCATCCACAATATTGAAAATTATTCAGATTAAAAAAAAAACAGATTTTCCAGCACTCAATACAGCCAAGCAGTGTCCTTCTCCCACGCAGCGCATATTTTTTCTACCATGCATTAACACAAACGGGAATATTAACAACATTTTTTAAAAATACGTGAGTGAGAGTTCAATCCCTTCTCTCTACCTGGCCAGACATTGGAGAGCCTTGCGATTTTTTTACGTGTCAATGTTTCATCAGCTTATTCAATACGTCTAGCTCTGTTCTTCACTGAAACCATCTGAAAGCAAAATCTGGTGTCACTTGACATTAACAAGCATTTGAGAGCCTACAATGACATATCAATACTTTCCACATAAACAGAACAGGAAGGAACATGTAGGAGAGTCTGTTGAGAAAATTGAGCTCAAATGTATGTTGGAGTTGAGCATGTATGATGGATATGGGTGTTTATGAAGGGCTTAAATTATTGATATTCATCACTGATTGATATATGAATTGATGTTAGATTACTGGTCTATGTCCATTTAGTTCAACCACAGTTAGAGTCCCATGTATCAGAAGCCCTACACATGAATGCAGACAAACAGTATTTAGCCCTTAATATTTTGCTCCAAGGTGTGTGATTGGGTTGGAGAGGCAGGTGGGTGTGTGCTCGGCGGTCCCTGGCGCTTGACGGAACCATGTGATGCCACAGTAGGCGGGGCCACATGGTTAGATCAAGCACAAGAGACAGCTGCACGAATCAATCAGAATGCAGGTCCACACGGGAGGAAGGTGGGGCAACAGAGAGCTGCACCAATCAGTCAGGGAGGGGCAGGGTCCATACAGGATAGGAGAGGCAACAGACAGCTGCAGATCCACACAGGAGGGGGGACGGGACTGCCCACCAATAGCGAAAATGTCCACAAGGTCCAGAGCGGAAGAGGAGATGCAAGGAGAGGCATGGGACTGCAGACAGCAAGGGCTAAAGCAAAGAGGACAGCCATGACCGGCTTTAGGAGCATTTGTTTCCTTGATTAGCTCCATGGACAAAGCACTAACATTAAGGGCTTACCACTGAGACCTTCCATGTCAAATATGCACCACATGAGCTCATGATACTGCAAAGCACTCTGGATAGAAGCCTTCACCATTTAATAGTATTGGTTGTGTGCCTGGTTTAGGTTAGGACATACCATTTAAGATTGCGTCGCTTATTCACAGCTTTTTCACAGCTTTTTCACAGCATCACACTGTGATGGAGAGACTTGCTCTCCAAATATTTTGAGTGCTTTCTGTTGCTTCTGTTGTTGCATTTGTCTTCAGGGTTCATGCTCTAAATAAAACGAAACATCTGCGACAGAATTGACTACTGAATCCGGTCTGACTCCAGAATCGTCAAATACCACAACTTGGTCTGTGCCCCTCGGCGTCTGACTCCGATGAACGGCAATCTGTAGTCACGTGAGTCTTTAGTCAAGTTACCCACAAACACAAGACCGACGCTTGAAGCGACTGATCAAGCCTCGGTATTTGACATGTCGAGAGTGAGAATGTGTTGGACTACTTTATGACATACCTGCTGTTATAGAAACCACGTTGTTGCTTATTGTAAAACAAACCCTTACATCAAATCATAAGAATGCTGTTACGTTATAATCTTTTGGTAAGATTCAGTGTCAGGTTAAAGTGACTGTTGGAGCAAAGGTCCCCGTCTATGCTGCCTTATAAACCAATAATCTGCTTACAACCACCGTTCTCACACAATTCAAATAGTCTGTAAAATGTCTGTGAGGGGATTTAAATTTTTTTTCCCCCAGTGATCCATAAAAAATGCATAATATTTAAGACCTAGAAAACAATGTGAGGAGCCGCCGTGGAGAGGCTCCGAGGATGTGAAGTGTATACAGTCATACACAGACACACACTCATTCGCTCACACAAGTGGGCGATCACAGTCTATGGCCAGTCCCTGCTGGGTTAGTTATTGTGTTGCTGCAGTATATTGAATTGTTCTGTGTTGTAATTAGTGAGACCCATGGCTCATATCAAAGGAAATAACAGTAATAAAATTCCGCCACAGAGAGATTGTATGTGAACGCTTGTGTGTGTCAGTAAACACATATACGTTTTCTAATTACACATAAACAAACATGCTTTTAAAACTACATGTGTTTATAATGATTTATCTGTGCGTCTTGACATTGTACCCCTTTATATGATCAACATGAGTCTTTGTTAGCCTTCAGAGGTGACTCCCTGCTTGAGTGCTTGTGTGTGCTCAGGTGTGTCAGCGTGAACCCGTCTCCTACCTGTGCACCTGAACTTCTTGCCTTTAACCTGGCTGATGCGCTTGTTAGCCAGCCTTCTGGGGTGGCTGCAGCGCGCTCCACTGGTCTCAATAGGGTTGTCAAAAAGGTAGTCCGCCAGCCACTTCAGGTGACAGTCACACATAAAGGGATTCTGGGCCAGATGGCTGAGAGCGAGGGACAGAGAGAGAGAGAGAGAGAGAGAGACAGAGAGAGAGAGAGAGAGAGAGAGCGAGAGAGAGAGAGAGAGAGCGAGAGAGAGAGAGAGAGAGCGAGAGAGAGAGAGGAAGGTTCGTCACAGGCCAAAAAAGACGACAACCGCATGCGTTACAGTTGCTGACTGATGCCAAACATTGCTGATTCAACCACATGTGTACGATTTTACATCTGTTGCTCTTAACTTCTGGTGTCTGCTACATCTTTCCTCAAGAAGAAGCTTCTAGCATACAGCAAGTTAGGTAGTCTCTGTTTCAAGCAGCAGAAACACTAATAACCTTCATTTATTATCCAGAGAAGAGAAAGAGCAACTTCAGGAAAGGAAGATGTTGAGGTATTGTACACATTGCTTGATTCAAAAGCAATCTAAACACAACAGTGACACATGTGCAGTTCTGTTGGCCTCTTTCCTCTCTGTGTCTGGATAATCATGTTTAAACATCAATGCATAACTTGATATTTAAATATTGATTATGTTCATTGTCTATTAAAGCACCATAATGCAACTTCTTTTGAACCTTAAACCTTAATCTAGGACTGTGCAGAGTCATATTTGTGCAAAATCCTGTAATATTACTCTTCCCTGTCAGTCAACATGTTTTTTTGGCTTCTGACGACGTATTTGCTGGTTCCAAGTCCTTCAGCTTGTTAACAAACGCATGTGTAATGTCTTCCAAAGCCTCTCATGGGGCTACATTAGGTCAGTTTGCAAGTTTTGTCCAACTAACTGTCCAAAACCTTAATATATTCAATTTCCTGTAATATATGACAAGAATAACAGCAATATGTCACATTTCAGAAGCTGGGACCAGAAAAACATTCAAAACGATTAACCAATTATGGAAATAGTTGCCAATTCATTTAAATCGAAGCAGCTGGGTTAATGAAAAACTCTTGAAGCCTGAGTATACTTACAGAGTCTTGATGGAGCGCAGAGGGGCGAACAGTCCTTTGCTGATTGTTTGCAGTTTGTTGTCGTACAGCGACAGCAGATTGAGGTTCTGCAGGTCTTGGAAGGTGTTGACTCTCAAACAGTTAATTTTGTTGGCATTCAGCAGCCTGAAACACAAGCAAGAGCCCTTTGTTATTCATCTCTTTTACTTTACATTTTTAACTTAATTACCTCTGTGCACAACACAAACAAAAGATAAACGCGCATGCAGATAATGAGATTTTTTCTCAGATGCATCTCTACTGAAAAACCACAACTTTTCTCCCCTGTCCTCTTCTTCTTCTCCCTATTCCCTCCCCAGTCCCTCCCTCCAGCCTCTCCCACCCTCTGCACACAGCCGTGATTATATTTTTTTTCTGGCTGTGACACATAAATCTGAAAATTGCGGTTGTATATATTTTCATTTTCCTTGCTGTTGGGTCTCGCTGTGATATCTTGTTTTGATGGGAGAGACAGTTGGCAAGGGTAAAAAGGATGGAGGAAAAGAGGAGATAGAAGAATGGAGATGGGATGGGGGAAATAATGGAGCGAGACACTGAAGGGACAGGCGAAAATGTAATTCTGAGTGACAGAGATATACAATTAAGTGAAAGAGGCCGGCAGTAAAAAACGGAGAAGAGAAAGGGAAATGAGAAATGTGATAGAGGGATTAGGTAAATGACAGGAAAGGTTTGCACCGCCACCCTTTCCTACATCTCTCTCTACCTGCACCTCATTCACTAATATAGCCAAGTCGACAGCTTTTCGCCTGTACGTCTACCGTTCTTTTTTCCACTCCTTGTCTCGATCTTTTTACTCTGCTTTCACACAAAAACTCTTTTCTTCTATTCTTTGTTTCTTTGTCCCTCACACACTCCTCCCTCTGTCTCTCTGTGTCTGACAGGTGACTAACTCTGTGCAGCTCAGCTTAATCATCTCAAGTCGTCCTAACGAGCGCCTATACTGGCACAACCTGCTTATACACACACACACACACACACACAGGCAGATACACGCACACACATGCTGCTCTGCGACATATCCACGCCTCATTAGGCAGCTCACAGGGGGAACTAATTACTTGAAACTGCACCAGTAAAAGAAAGCAACGCAGACAATATAAACAGCAGACCGGTAGCTATACAAAGCAATAAACACATCTTTGTCGTGGAAGGTTGACATGCTGCTAGATTCACCAGTCAAAGCTAATATATGATGTATATTTATTACACTATATGGTAGAATGACAGCATCTTGAAATGCCTGACAAACTGACCAATGTTTCTCATCTATCAGCGGCAAAATATTAAAAGACATGTTCCCTTCCATTGCTGCTGAGAGAGAGCGCCAACACCTGCAGGCAGCGTCTTTGTGGGATTGACCAATGATGTGGTGGCAAGACATGAATATTAACTAGTCATTCAGTACTTTATATATTCAGCCACTGAAGCAGTCACAAATGCACAGAAGCAGTCTTGAATTATCCTCTTAAGGGATCACATGTGCAGCTATCAACTACAAATATAGCATTCAGTGTTTAACATCCTCACCTTGTCATCATCACGACAAGGCGTGAGGGAAATACTTCTCCTGGTACTAAATGTTAACGACCTCACACAAATTTAATTTCTCTCTCTGGTTTTCTTCACTCTCTTTTCTAATCGTATCTGCATTTATATGTTTCTCCATATCAATTTCTTCCTTATGTCCAAGTCTTTTTTCCCCATCCATTATTCCCCCCCGACCTCTTCTCTCTCTGTGTCTGACTATGCACCATGCATCCCAATGATCCACCTAAGCCCGTAAAAGGTGTTTGTGGGTTAGATTCACTCATCCTCATTCTCTTTGCTTCGCTTCACTTTACGATGGAAAAGCCCAGAACATTAGCTGTTTCTGCAGTGGACTGCGGCATTTGCGAGGACCATATGCCCCGTACAGTACCACTGTAGCTGTTACAGGAGTCCACATTTTTACTGCATGCCATACCACTGCTGCAGTTTGAGCCTGTGCCCACGAAAAATTATTCACAATAAATAGTTTTCTTCTTAGTAAGACACTAAATGTTAAAAAGAGCTATGAGAGATTACAGTTTTTATTACACTGCATCAATTTGGTTCATGTTGATCATTTAAGCAATACTTTTCTGTATACACTCACAGGATGCAGGACAGATCTTGATCCCCTCTTGGTGAGAGCACAAAGAGGGGATTCTGCTATAGCTGCTACTGTGTAATAATAATGATAACCAAGCGTTGCTCTTCCTCATAAAATTACCACCATACTGCACATTGAGGCATGGCGGTGATCTTGGTACAAAAGTAATGTACTATAGCTGCAACTCTAGTACAATACTAAACACAAATACAGCTAATCCACTTAACATTATAATGCTCCAATTGGAGCTAACTTCATGGAAATACTAAGGGACACTGCAAGATTTATTTTTATATGTCCGCGAACACTGACATAGGAAGTTTTTTTTTTTTTTACACACAACTTTAGTCACACCCTGTAAATTATGACACACAGCAGTTACGTTCCTCGCCGATACATCACATGCAATAAGGGCCTTTGAGTGTGCAGGTTGTCCTTTATTTTACATTTCACATGTTCCTTGGTCGCCACTTGGTCCATTTTCTAAAAGAAACTGTAGCTGTACATTATTTCTGTCACAAATCCATGACGATACAGTGTTTCCATCCCATATTTGAGTGTGATTTTCTTTTGTTTGCTGAATAATGTATGTCATTGTTTTCTGGAGGCACCACACTAATACACACAGGTACACACATAACAACAGACCACACAGATAGTACTTACAGTAGCTGCAGGGAAACCAGTCCATCAAACAATCCCTTGGGCAGCTCTGTGATCTTGTTTCCGTACAACACCCTGCACAGGACAGTCAAAACAACATCATTTAGGTTACAGCGGTTACAAGGCTGTCTTTATACGCTAAGACTTATGTTGCATCTTATGGTATTTTATCCCATTTAAGTGTATTTTTGGGACATTTGTACTATAAATTTTGAATTGCTGTGATGAGGAACAGCATAGTGTGAATAAACAGTTGCTACTGTCTTTTTTCAGGACAATGTGGATTTAATCAGTATCCATTCACAGTTGGCCTCTCCTACATTTTGCAATCCCGAATCATATTAAGTGTAATTTAAAGTATTATGATTTTATATTTGTATCCTAGTAGCTGTATAGCAAAGTTCAATGTGGAGTGGCGGTGTTGGCTTTGCAAAATACATGTACATTTATATCAAATACTCTCATTAGATAGCAAAGTTGGATGGTTATGTCCAAGTGTGGTCAGAATGTCAGTAGTGGTCATATGAAGGTGTCTCAAAAAGGAATACCATGTAACTGCAAAATCTCATCTTTTCAGAAAAAAAGGTTAATTTTAGATAAAATTGTGTGATTTAAAAATAAAAATAAAACTCGAAATCATCAAATTTGAACATGTTCACTGGTCAGCGACACTTTAAAACAAAACCATTAGAAATGGTACCTTAAACCAAGAAGTCCTTTGTTATTATATTGTTTTTTTTACAATCTTCTATAAAAGCCCACTAATATTGAGTTCTCCTGAAGGCAGAGATGACCCTGAATACTCGGGATGAAGAAGCTGTCATGCTCGCAGAGTTGGATAAACTATTTTAGGGACAAGAACTGAAGTAATGTTACAAGAGACAATGTTGTCTGTTTCCAGTGCATTTTTTTACTTATTTATGTTAGAATATGCATACAAAAACAACAACATGGATATCACAGTCATTTCTCACCAAGCACACTGTTGGACCAATTTATGAAATTATGTTTTGGATGTGCCTCCAATTATAGTTGCAACAGTTTAATTCCCTTGAGCAAATTTATACTTTGCTCTACATCACGCCTCAGCTGGCCTCTACTGCAAAAGTTGTGCCTCTCAGTGACATTCCTGTTCAACTGACTCGGCTGTCTGTGTATGTGTGTGTGTGTGTTGTGAGAGTTCACCTTGTCTACCCCGTCTTGTCTGTCTGTCTCATTTTCATGCTCCAGATTGATTCAAATTAAACTGTCCTTCATGTTCTTATCACAAACACACACACACACACACACACACGCACGCACAATTACACGCACACACAAGCAAATACAAAGACCCACATACAGCGCTTACGCACGCTCCGCAGCTCTGTGGTCCGGTTGTCAACATCCGCAGCGACAATATTTTTATTTTCTAAATGTCTGGAAATGCAATTACTTTCCTGTCTGGATATGTGTGTGTGTTGGCATGTACACGTGTCATACTTACAGTGAGGTGAGTGAGCGGAGGCCACTGAAAGCATCGTCGGCAATGTCAGAAATCTGGTTCTTACTCAAGTCACTGGGGGGGGGGGGGGGGGGGGAGAGAGGGGGAAGATAAGTGTATTACTGTATTACACAGTGATGGGGTTCATTCTGTGTGAATGATGTCCTAGAACTGTCTGACAAATGATCATGGGAGAATACATCAGCAGAGGTCAAGGTACGGGGACATGAGTTAAAAAAAGTAATAAGAGCTGAATGTGTAAGTATGAAGGAGAGAGACAGAGAGAGAGAGAGAGTGATGGACAGAGCGAGGTAAAGAAGTGATGCGACAGGAGACAGAGAGAGAGAGAGGGAGAGAGAGAGAGAGAGAAAGAGTTCATGTCAGTTCCACCGCTGTAAGATATATTATTTAACACATCTGTGGAGGTTAAAACTCCATCTGTGTGTGTGTGTGTGTGTGTGTGTGTGTGTGTGGGTAGGTAGGTGGATAACTTTACAACCTTGCACAGTTCTGAAAGTCTTGCATTTTCAGCCATATGCATGATAAGGACATTTTTCAGACGAACAGACGAACTGTTCGAGTATGTGCGTGCTGGTTCGGACTTAGACAGACATGTGAACGAAGGGCTCTTTTCTTTTTGACTCATTTTGTTAAAGTTGCTGCAGATTTGATTGTTTCAATGCTTGTGTATTTCCATCTTTTCCCCGTTCGCTAATGTAAATTTGTCTGACTATTAGTTTCAATTAAAAAAAAATCTTTAACTGCTGCAATAAATATTGTGAATCATATAACGAAAGCCCTAGACAAGAGTTTGTTCAAAGCCTATGACATAGCAGATCATGTCTTGCTAACACTGAGGTTGATTAACAGACCTTTGGTTTAAAAATGATCTCAGATTGGACTCAATGTGTAAAAGTGAATTGTCTCAGTTTATGATGGATTAACCTTGGAGTGCCCCATGGTTCTATCCTGGGTCTGCTTTATTTTCTGTTCACATTAATAATTTAGAATTGAATGCGCATGAGATTTATACTCGTTGTTATGCAAATGATGCCATTGTTGTAGTTAATCTGAGCAGGACTTAACTGGTTAAATTAATGAATACATAAATAAAATAATGCATCCATGCCAGTAAAAGAAGATTGCTTAATGTGAGTCATGTTCATGCATATCAGTGCATGATTGTATGCTTGCCAACTTGTGTGAATTCACATGCATTTGTGTGTGTGTTTGAGACTGTGTATGCAGATTCATCCACACAAACTTACATCCTCTTCAGCTTCTTGTAGGAAGAAAAGGCTCCTGCTGGGACACTTTTAATCAAGTTCTGCTCCAAGCGACTGAGAGAGAGAGAGAGAGAGAGAGAGAGATAGAGAGAGAGAGAAAGAGAGAGAAGGGGAGGGGGTGAGATTAGATGATTTTAAACAATCCCTTCAAATTAATTAGAAAAGCACATTACCCCTAAAACATACAATGAGAACATTTTAATACAATTTCAACATAAGTTTCGTTTCATTAATTTTCTTTCCTTTCGATGTTGAATTTCAACAAGGACAGAGAGGTCATTGGTTATTATGAAGTCCTGTTTACCCCACAGTCTAAGTCCAGCACAAGGGCACAGAAAGTTCAAAGGGTGGCTGTTCCAATCAGAATCTACTAAATATTCCTGCAGGCTGGTCAGTGCTTTGCAGCAGGGGCCGGTCAAGGTCAGTCAGTGTGAAATGTTGAGTTGTATTTTGCAGCTCAGCAGTAATGGAAGCTGAAATGGGACCAACATGAGAATCAGAGTGACCAAAACCTGGACTGTTTGCTTAGTTAGACTCTGGCCAAAGTGTTCAAGAGGTACCGTGATGTATAAATGTGTTCAGTAGTTTGATCCATCAAACTTTACGTCTCACCCACAGTGAAATACAGGTTTCAGTGCACAATTTACACGTGGGTCAATATCCCTTTGATGGAGCCACAATATATTCTTTAGATGCAGTCAGACTGTATTCATGAACACAGTAGGGCCCTTCAGGCTAAGGGCCAAAGGGAAGTTATCACATCTCTTTCTCTGGAAGACTGCACACTCATTACACCACACTGGCAGTATTCTATCCATTATCATGTGGGGAGCCATCAGAACTAGGCGCAAAGCCTACGTTTGGGGAAATGTACTATAGTTTAGTTTCTGCTCTCCTGATGATCTAGGCTACACATTCATCGATATAACTTATCTATTCTTGAAAAGGAGGAAAGGAGAGGAGGCAGAGGAAGCAATGTGAATAAAATGCATAGGTGTGTAGCACAAAATTAGAGAAAATGAAAGGAAGAAAAGAACAGGATAAAAGAGAAAACAACTAGGACAACAATGGAGAAATCAGAGGATTGGAGAAGTGTGGACAACAGGGGAGAAGAGAGGAAAAATCAAGAGGAGAGGAGGAGGAGGATGCGGTGAGGTCCCAAGGCCAGCCACAGGGTCAGCTGTCAGAATGATAAATGGGAACTAATCCACCCTTCTTCTTCCTCTCCTCCTCCTCTTCAGACCCCACCCAGTCCTGCTCTTGACCTCCACTTTCAATCCCTCTCTTTCTGTCTGTCTGTCTGTCTGTCTGTCTGTCTGTCTGTCTGTCTGTCTGTCTGTCTGTCTATCTATCTATCTTGTCTTTAATCACTGTTTGTCACAGCTTAATACCGCCGATAAATTATAAATGGACATAAAGCCAAATATTGATCACATTTGCAGGGATTCAATTTAGTGACTGCCACCTTGTAACTGTGTTTTTAAAATGAAAGGTGGTCCTGCTTTTGAATGCAACACACACCTTACAGGTGGCTGTGTCTTTGCTCATGTCGATTTCTAAATTCCCACACCTCACGCCCCTGGCAAGCAACAACACCTTATTTCTACAAGGGGTCAAAATAAATCAGGGATGTACAGATATTGACGGAGACAATCTGTACACACAACAAGTCACAAATGATATCTGGGGGCTTTAAAACAAGGTTGAGTCAAAGACACTTAGAGGCTCAATATCAAAGGATGTATTAAAGGGAAGACGTTTTAAGAGGCAATATGAAAAATCTATAAGGTGAGGCGGCGATTGATCGGCAACTGAAACAGGAGATGGGTTTGGCAGGTGAGCATTTTCACAATGGGCTGAGTGCGCACTCACACACACACACACACACACACACTGTCAATGTCCTAATGAATTTAAACGCCTTGAGACAAACCTGTTTTGCTAAATTGCTTTATGAATGTATTTGACTTGGAGGAACAGATTAACACACAAACACACGCTTGCATGCTGTATACATACACACACATGCACACACACACCGACACACACACGCACACACACATTTGGCAGTGATCCTTGCCACCAGCATTCAGATGACTTTGTTCCTATTGTAGGACTGACAATACATCATTCTATTATGCTCTATTGTTTCTGGCTGCCGCAACAGCATTTATTAATGGTTCAAATGCTAATGCTGTGTGTGTTTTTTGTTTGTGAGTTTGTGTGTCCAAGATTTAATCAGTAATGTTTTGGTGCCTGTGGCTCAATCACAATGCATCTTTATGTGTGTGTGTGTGTGTGTGTGTGTTTGACCCTCCAAGATTGTGCGTGTGTGTACCTGTAATTTGTGCCCAAGTACATACTTTGTTTGCGCATACAAAAACTGATGTGTCTGCATATATGCGAGAGCATTGGTGTGTATGTGGGTGTGAATCTATTACTTATGCTGGGGAGGTATAGAGGTATTGGCCTAGCACTGCGGGGGAGAAATTGCTCCCTTACTCAGAGAGCAATCAACCAGCTGTCCTCTGTACAAACAAACAGGGTACAACGATCAATACGGATATCAAACACGTCCCACTGTGGTGGGGGGGGGGGGGGGTTTAAATGTAAGTAAGCGACAGAAAGGAGGAGGGAGAGAGAAGAGGAGGCAAAGTGTATGAGTATGTAAAATAATAGAGTTTTGCTGCAATCTCAAACACAGTGTGCCAGAGATCGGGTTAGATGTTAGGTCTAGTTCATGTTGAGTCAAAGCGTCTAAAGATCACAGTGAAACTGAGTGCGTTGTGTGTATGTGAGCAAAACTGTGTGTGTGTGTTTGGATGAAGTATCGTAAGTTTACTTTTCATTCGAACTCTGGATTCCGAACAGTTTTGAAGTGGCTATTTTTAATCTTACAAATAGTTCAAAATGTCTCCTTCAGAAGACTAGAATCAAATCTCTACAACTTGTGCACATAACCAGTACAGTATAACAGTTAAAGATGTTGTGTTCAGTGAATTAATAGAAAGAGTATGATATGTAAAATGTGCTCCCCATGAAAAAGTCAGTTGATACCACACCTGTCACACGTAGCATTTAGGTAAAAATAAAGCAGTCTTACATCTCCACGATGCTCTCAGGGAGGTTGGCTGGTATTTCAGTGAGGGCTTTACGACGACAGTCCACTATGTTGTTGTTACAGCTGCAGCTGGGTGGACACACGGCAACCTGAGGAAGGCAAGTCCTCGGCTCCGTCTGTGCTGGACCTGTAGACAGCAATATACAGATGTAATATATGTATAGAATAGATAGATAGATAGATAGATAGATAGATAGATAGATAGATAGATAGATAGATAGATACAAAACATCAAACAGAGATAAACATCAACTTGTTTGAATATGAGATTGCTTTTGCTGGTTTACTGCCAAATGGAGGATGATCGGAAATTATTTCATGCCTGCAGCTACAGTTATTACTCCTGCTACAATTTCTGCAATCATATTTTAGCTTCTGTTTTATTATTAATTCTTTATGGTGTTTTTGTATATTTTATCCCAGTTTCTCTCAATGAGATGAGAGTCAGCTTCAGGGTGTTTTAGTGTCCCATGATGGTCTCTGCATTGTTTCCGAAGTATTCACATCCTGCCAAGAATAAATTCTCTGGGGGAAGCATGACATTTTTTGGGTATGAAACGGGCAGAAATTGCAAAATTAACTGAATATCAGCACTAAATATCATCTGGCCACAGTACGTACACAAAAATATTGCTTGCTATGAGCCGGAGGATGGAAGGGTAAGGACATGGGGAGAGAGAACGGAGCATGAAATAGTAAAGGAGGAAGAAAGAAAAGAAGGGATAAAATAAAGAAAGAACAAGAGAAAACAGGGTGTTATTGACACAAAAGGGATGGAAATGGAGAAAAGAGCAGTAAGAGGAAGTCTGCCGTGGAGCACGTAGGGAGACAAGACAAGGCTAAAGGCTAATAAAGAGAGCACAGCCTGACAGTCTATTAAAACAGGAGCTGAATCAGAGACCTATAAACAGTGCCTATACTATCTGCAGCTGATAACAATACTGCTTTTATCCTGGCCTTTTAGCTGATTATGCGCTCTACATGGTGTAATTCTTTCAGTGCTATAAACTCAACACTGAGCTGTCTGTAGATGATAACAATGTTGCCTCTAACAATGGCCTGGTCATTGCATTCCATGTTTTGTAGACCTCTACGTCAAAGAGTGATTGTCGACGGCACTAAAGTCAATCGGGGACTTCCACTTGAATCCAATCTGTATTGTGTTGTATATTGGTGCTGCTGAATAGTTCTCAGTCAAACATTACTTTAAAAGCTCGATGTCACTCTTAAAGTACTATCGTGTGTCAATTTCTTGTAGCTGCAATGGAGTGAAAAACAGGCAGCTTTTCTCCCAAAATACTTGTATGGGTTTTGTTCCAGAGACAATTTAAAACAAATGTTGGGTGAAACTAAAAGCATGGCATATTTGACTCTTGAAGAAGGAGTCCCATCATCACGTTGCATGACACAATGAGCACTAGAATGGTGCTTCAGTGTGTCCTTCAGCCACACTCTTTGATATTTCAATGGATTGTCGTGTGGATGTGTGCTGATGTTGAGCTCACCATTGCAGACAAAATCCTTCTTCTGCACATCTGGGACGTTGAGGCCTCTCATGTGGGCGGGGGCCATGCACTGGGTGAAGGGAGCCAAGCCCCGTCTGGCTCTGAGCCAATCAGAGAGCCAGGACAGGTGACAGTCACAGTGGAGATTGTTGGAGTGCAGACGCCTGAGACAGATGGAGAAATAAATGTGAGTGAAATGAACTCAATGAATTCTTTACCATCCTATCTGAAGAGGGCACTTTCTAGCAAAAGTCTCTCAAAGCGTCTGTGAAGCACAGCAGCTCAGTAAGAGCAAATGTATTTGAGTCGGCATTCAAATAGGTTCTATTTTTCACACGGATTACATCCTTGGCCAGGATCATCAGAATGTTTCTGAGGTGAAACACACACATACACACACACGCACACACACACATACACACACACACAGAGTAATATCCTCAACTCTCATTTCCCCAAGGTCCGTGACAATAACTCCCTTTACAGGGAGGACTCATACGGCATAATCACAATGCATTCAGAAAGAGAGACCCAAACAGACAGAGAAGAGAGACACAGACAAAGGTGGGAAAGAATAAGAATACAATTCTGGACAAAGAGACTGAAGGAAAGATCCAGGCATGAACATAATAAAAACATAATAAAAAAAAAAGAATCTGGCAATAGGAGACAAAATCGAGCAAATAAATAAACTTAGACGTTGGTGTATTTTTGGTCATTTTGCCTTGATATAATAGTGGCTAGCTAGGAGAGAAATGTTCTGATTATTTGGGATGTGTCTCAGATTCCTGGGTCTGTAGACACCACACATGAACATATTTTAAAGAGTCAGTTCACCAAAATGACAAAAATGCATTTTTTTCATATGCCTCTGGTGTTACTTAGCCATAAATTTAGTTTTGAAAGTATGTGCCTATGTATTTAGATATTTATACTAGAGTTTTCCTCTTCCACTACAGTACCACAGAGATGAACAGAATTTAGGTTGAGGTGGGTAACGCATTGCAAATTTAAATTGTAGGAACTCAACGGCAACCTTGATGCTAATAGCCGTTTCACATTTCACTTGTAGCATTAATCAAATGGTACAACTCAATATAGAAAGCATCAGGAGACGTTTCACAAAGCTGAGACTCTCTACAGGCTTCACGGGCTGGATATGACACCTTAAAAAAAAAGAAAGAGCGGGATGAGGAGAAGGAGGGCGGATGAACAGTAGAGTGTCTTGTCAGCGTATTATATGCCAGCCGGGATATCTAGCCTTTCAGAAGACAGGCCTCCCTTTGTAATAAAGCAGAGGACAAATCCTGTTATGGAACAGAGATGGGCTCATTGATGCTAGCAGCGGGAGCAGTGGGTTTTAATACCGCTCTCCCATTATAAATCCAGTTTATAGTCAAACCCCCGCATGGAGATAGCCACGTCCCGGCCCACCCCCGGCTCAGCCTTAATTACTGACAAGTAGGATTAAAACACAGGGGAGAATGGGGAGAGGCAGGGGGTATGAAGAAAGTGCTGTGCTTGTGTGTGTGTGTGTGGACTAGCTGTAAATCAGTGATAGCGTTTGTTGGGCTCATTTGTGTCTAAGGACATTGCGCATGGTGTTTCTGTGAATATGTGTGTGTGTGTGTGTGTGTTTGGTATGTGTGTCTGTCTTAGTGTGTGTGTTTATTCTTAGTATTTGCTCTACCGGGCACATCTCCAGTACAGTGAAATAGACATAGACACACACACACACACACACACACACACACACACAGGGGAGAAGCAGTGGGATTTCTAATCTTGTCGTTGGTTCAAGTTTCTGAATGAGACACACCATGAGGTGATATCATTGCTGCTAATAGAATAGACAGATACTGCAGAAAACAAGAGAAAAGGGAGGAAGAGGAAGACAGAGAGATAGATAAATGGACAGACAGGGAATCAGATAAAAGAATAAAATGAACTGAATATATGTAAAAGCAGCACATATTAAAGTGGCAGGAGAGGTAAGCTAATTCAGTTACAAAGAAGTTTCTACACACACACAAACACAAACACACACACACTTCTCAAACTTCCCTGCTAATGAAATCAGGGACATCTCTAAACAATTGATTGAATGAGTAATTTTTATAAAAGCAGCAAATTGAATTCTGAGATCTGAGGGTGGCAAAAAAAAGAAAGGACACAAAATGTAAAACTGAGGAGGAAGCAAATAAGAGGAGGAGGTCGGGGATGAAGAGGTTGGCAGAAGGGGCGAAGATGAAGGGGGCGGACAGATGTAAAGGAGATAGGGAAGAGGAGAGGAGGACACACATGAAGAGTAGAAACAAAAGGAGGAGGAGGAGGAGAAAGGGGACCACACAGGAGAACAGGAGGAAACAGAGGGAGTCATGTGAAGAAGTAGAAAGAGGAAGCAACACGAGGGCATGAAGGTAGAAGGAAGGAGAACACAAAGGAAACTGAGTGATGGATATCAGAGAAAAATGAAAAGAAGGAAAGAGTGGTATGATGGGGAAAACAGAGAATGCATGATAGGAGAGGCTGAAAAGAGAATAGAGATTGTAAGTGAGGAAGAAGTGAAAAATAAGGAACAAAAACAAGAGAAACAAATTCATGGGATGCACACATAACGCAAGGATGACGAGAGACAAAAGGAAGGAGAGGAACGAGGGAATCAGAGGTAACACTCACTCAGTTTTGACAGAAAACAGAAGCACACAAGGGCTTCTGATTAAAAGATACTGGATATTGGTAACTCTGTATTCAATTTGCTGGCAACTGCCAGAATCCAATTTTCAAAGGCTGATCTGGAGCCGTATTGCCACTCGAGTTGCAGCAGTGTGCAGGAAATAAAGAAACCCTGCCATGTGATTGGCTGTTGAGGGATGCTGCCGTTCAAAAGTTGAACGGCGAGAATGGTCGTAAAAGACTAATGGACTTCTGCGATTGTTATCCTGCTTGTATTTAGAAATCCCCATTTTTTAAGTAGGGTCGAGTGACCACACAAGGGCCTATTACAAATGATGATTTGGGGAGGAAATCCCATTCTCTGCGTGCTGGTTTGGCAGAAATCAACCCCAGTGTGGCCAGCAGGAATTTAACCAATGGTCTGCCTCTCAGACAATCCCACGGGATTATGGGTAGTCCCCCTTGAGATGTCGTGCCATTGCCTTGGCAACTCTCTCTCTCACACAACTAAATACAGAAAAAAGACATACAAATGAAACCCCCCCTATTATCAATCAGAAAGAATGATTTGGCCTGAGGTACATGTTGGATCATGACTGTGTGTGCGTGTGTTTCTCAGTGTCTGAGCTCACGTCAGTAACATCAGTGTAGGAATTAATCAAAGCAGATTGAACTATAGAGCCTAAACAAGTCTTTCTTGCGGCATTGATGAGGTTACCATTTCTCAAGTGTATTTGTGGTGCATGCACATATTTGTCACTGTATCCATCTGTGTGTGTGTGTGTGTGTGTGTGTGTGTGTGTGTAAGTAACGGCCACATAATTATTCACAGGCATGAAACAATGGAAGAGTTGGTCTCTTATTATGGCATGATTAGATGATGGCATACAGACCCTGCTGCCATGCTGTGTGTGTGTGTGTGTGTGTTTGTGGCGTTTGTGTATGAAAGTGATGTGCGTAGTTTTGTGTGCGCAGTGAATGTACTCGGTTCGCATGAAAGTAGGCACTAATACATCTCTGTGCATGTGTGTATGTGTTAATGTGCAACCACAGAGTGCACGTGTGTGAGCGTCTGTGGTATATGTTAGCAGTTTTCTCTGAGTGTGTGTCTGTGTGTCTGTCTGATTGTGTGTTATACTCACAGTGTCCGCAGCTTGGGCATGTGGTTGAAGCTGGACAGGGGGATGAGGGTGATGTTGTTGTTGTTGAGGGTGCTGGATGGAGAAACAGAGAGAGAGAGAGACAGAGAGAAAGAGAGAGAGAGAGAGAGAGAGAGAGAGAGAGAGAGAGAGAGAGAGAGAGAGAGAGAGAGAGAGAGAGAGAGAGAGAGAGAGAGGGGGAGAAAGAGAAAAACAGATTGTTAGAAAAATAAGATCCTGGTGCCACGTTTTGGTCTGGCGGTTTAAAACTCTGACGCAAGTTGAATTAAATTCTGTCCGGAACGCAGGTTCGAGGTCTTGTCACCTTATCCCTGACCTCGCCAATCTCCAACTTTGGGGATTTTTGTTTTAAAGTCATACTTGAATAATACGTTTACAAGAACTCCTTGGCCACGGCAGTAGTTCACCCAAAAGGGGTCACAAAATGAATGGGGAGGGATCCTGAGGTGGCTAATAGAAAAGCAAAGAATCTAAAACATATTACAGCAAAACATGATATTAAGGCTTTTCTATAATAGATTATAATATTGGACAGTTGTATCCACCACTTTAGGTTCTGGAAAATGATTTATATTAAACAATCTTAAAAATCACTCATAGAACAATACAAATATTAAATCAAATATGATAAGTGGCCAAGTAGATTTTTTGACAATATTTTCAGATATTTGGAAAAACAAAAACATTTCTGTTCTGGAAATGTATTTCCATATATAATTTGAGATAACTGGAAAAAAAAAAACAATTGCCTGAATGTAATTAATCAACAAGGCAAATGTCATGGTGTTCTCTATTAGTGTATTATGCAATATTCCCCTTAAAGTAAAGCTGCTCTTTATCTGACTCGAGGGTCTCAGAATCGAGGGGTATACATGATGCAGAGCTTGTAAAACTCGCAAAGACAAATATGTTAATCTGGGTTGTATAAATATAAATCACTTGATTTGAAATGAAATCATACAAACGTCTCTGGTACTATTTCAAACATCATCAAAACTGCAAAACACTGCATTTGCGAATCCTGACCTTCTGTTCAGGGTTCCACTTTTGTGCCAAGTCATCGCACAGAGTTTTAACTCATTATTTATTGATACGCAAACACACGCACACACACACACACACACACACACACACACACACATATGAACACACACCCATCCCTTTGATCTGTGCTTCTTCCATCTCTAACTCATAAGCAGGTCACTGCTATCTCTGACTATTAGCTCCCTCATAAACTACACTCTGCCTCATATGTAGTATCGACCCAAACCGGAATGAAAAACAAGGCGGACTGTCATTACGACCAAACACAAACACACACGAGCAATCCCACTGCGTGTGTTGAAGAAACTGAACACCTATTGATCCTCTGTGATCTCCATGTACAGAGATGGGGACAGAAATCAGAGCATTGAAAAGAAATGCAGAGAAGACAGCCATTCCATCAAAGCCTTCCACAGGGGGATCCGATTGCATCGGCAGACTCGTACAAGCCGGTAAAGCAGCATACACAGAACACTCGATGGGGGGAAATTAGAACACAAGCAGGTCTCTCGTGACTGAAGTAGTGCAGTCCACATAAAAAAATGCAATACAGCAAAACACAAGACTGTACAAAGACATACAGCTTACATTATGTGGTCACAATGCAGTGAACACTAGGTGAAAAACTGAACAAATGCTTTAGTTATTATCCGTAGAGGTACTGCAGGCTACATGAGGCTCAGTCTTTTTGCCTTTTAACTAGTGATCTTGGATGTTTTTTTACAAAAAGGAGCAGATTAGTTTGGTCGTCTTGCAACATTTTCATGTCAATGTCAAGAAATTATTTCTAGTGTTTGAAAGTGGAGCAAAGCATTGGGAGATAATGCAAATAAACTACATATCTTGTGCCAGAAAAAATAAATAAATGTGGAAACACTTTTGCTGCAAATTACAATTTTAAAATCCATTTCAGCCAAATCTTTGTATTATTGTTTTATTTTACAATCCAGGGATTTCTAAAATGCATACTGCAGTATATTTTTTCTGGTGGCTTGTGGGAGCCAACATCAACACGAGCCAGTGCAACCATTTGCTTTGTTTTTGCCTAAGTTCCATGGATCATTAATTTCACTGGATAGAAAATAGAGCTAGTTTACTTTACATATCACCCGAAACCTTGTGTATTCAAAGAGTCATTGTTTCAGGACGCATAAAGACTGAGCGGCCATTCTTTAAAACGGAAACCCATTCATTTTTCACGGTTGACAATGTGTTTTTACTGCGTTCAGACAAGGACAAGGTCGCCTTTCTCTCTGAAAAATGGCCCAAATTCAAGATGAGAGGATTTTCATTTTTTTTTTACAGCATCTGCAATATGTTTGTGCCTAAACACACAGTGTGACCACGGTGAGGGTTTGGATTTCACCGACAAAAATCAAGGAAGGTCTGTTTCTACGCACTGTCGTCACAACTGTTCAAAAACAGCTCATTACCGGGGGCTTGCTGTGTTTTTACTAACACCCACTCAGCCTTAAAATAGACTGTTTTTGCTTCACTCTGTTGATGTTACGACTTTTCTTTCTCTTTAATTCTCTCTCCTTCCGAATCTCTTTCTACGTTTCCCATCCTGCCAGTATAGCCTCAGTGGCCTTGGTAGATGGATAACGTTTCACACTCTCACACACACACACACACATACACACACACACACACACACCCACACACACACACACATTAGCAGTGCTGCTATGGTCAGCCCTGTCAGGGCTGATTCCACCCAGTATATATAATTTAATTGTGAAATAACAATAATTTCCCACTGTAATTTCCCTGTCAGTTATTCCCCTGCTCACTCCGTTCAACCCTGGTCTACATCTCTCTGCCTTAATAAAGCAGTGACCGGACTGACTTAAGCCAAGATAAACACTAAAAACATCATTTAGAAGTCCACAGCTATGTTTTATATTTTGACTGTTTTTTTTCCAGCTTATTTTACACCACTTCTGGCCAAGGCTGCGCTCGAAAAAACAAATTGTAGATGCTCTTGGATTTGAAGTGGTCATAAAACAAATATGTGCCTTCTGACAAGGTGATAAATTGGTGCAAAAGGACCAACACTAAATATTGCAAAGATAGTATATGTTCACACTACAAGCATCAAAAGCAACAAAAAGAGAAAGCGTTGCCAGCTACATTGTCATCGCGTCGCCGTTGAAGTGTATTTTTTATGTTTGCTTCATATTCTAAAGCTGTATAGATCCACAGGGTTAATGATACAGGATGTATAGGTTAAATAAACTGGTTGAAGACACACATATGTCTCGACATACATTATTGGATGTCATTCAGACTCTTTTCTCCGTGGGAGCTCTAAGGATATCAAAGACAAGATCATCAGTCCATGTCTCAAATGGGGATCATCCAGTGTCAACGTTCTTCTTCAAAAGTAGTAGTTTGTCTTGAATCTATGCTTCATTTTAAGGTTTGTTTTTACACTACCTTCTTATATTCCCATATATTCCTATTCCTATTAAAATACAAAAGTCATCATATGTCTAGAGTCTAGTACAGATTTAGCCGCAAAGCCCACATTATTCAGGAAGCGTGCTGCCCTGCAGATAAATTATTCGGGAAAAGCCTGCTTGAGTAAAAAAAAAATAAAAAAAATCACATTTTGTTTTTGCAGTCACAGTAAAAAAGAGCTCAAGGACTAGTCCAACAACGATTGAGACAAACAATGTTTCTATTACAAAATGCCCATTCAGCTCTATTTTTTCCTTTTTAATTTGAGATAGGCTGCAGTGACCGCTGCCGTGCTGCTGCAGGAAAGATCCATGTTCCCCGAATGTGTGTGTTCTATGTGCGCGCATACATGCCCATACGTGTGTGTGTGTGCTACTAGTGTATTCTTGAGTCAGCATGTGCTGCACATGCTAAGATGTCTGCAAGTATGTGTGTGTGTGTGTGATTTCGATGCAGTGGTCTCTCTGCTGCAATAAATGGGCCTCTGCAGTCAGTGATGGAGGAGACTCTTTAGAGGCAGCCCACCAGGGAGATGTTATCGCTTGTGTGTGTGTGAGCGTGTGAGCAGGAACGAGAGTGATGTTATCATATATGTCTTTGCTGCAGCCTACACGCTGAGGTCAAAGCCTCACCTGTCAATCTTTCCTCCCTCTTACACACACACACACACACACACACACACACACACACACACACACACACACACACACAATTAGCTGGCTGTTTGCAGAGGTCCAAACTATTTTTACTCAACGTTTAAGATCCTAGATATTAAGCCTGGCATGAAAAATACTCCAAAACAGCTTTTGACAACAAGATTATGATTAGTTTTGGTCAGTTTTGGACGTGTCAGTTTCTGCTCATTGCATGCATACAATCTCTTTCCAAAATAAACCTCCACGTAGGTTTACTAAGTTTTTAGGTTTGAAACTACTTGGTTAGTAATGTCGCAAAACCAAGTTAAAATATTTCAACGTTGACTTGATTTCACACAGGACACAAACAGCAGTCTGCTTCGTCAAACGTCAGAGTTTGACCCATCCAACCTCCAAAGCCACCTGCCCTTTTGGACTTCTGCTGTTACTGTGTGTGTCTGAATGTGTGCGGGTCATAAAGTAAATTTCTATTAGTGTCTATTATGCTCAATCAGCCTTAACAGACACAGATCAATACACTAATCTGTAATGTCTGAATTACTACAGCCACTTTAACACAACAGAACAATGTAACTTTATGACTGTGATTACAACCAATATTGACTTCACGCTCAATGCGATTATTCTCTCTCGTAATCACTAACATTAGTTATGGTGTCGTGAAAAGGGTGCCAGTGAAAGAAGAGTCCTGACGGCTGAATTACCAAACACGATGTAAAACGCATCATAAAGCGTTCCAGTATCGAACGGTCATTTTAGTGTTTAGTACATGTATAGTAAATCACATTTCTGATTATACTCACACTGCAAAAGGTTCGTGCAACAGTGCGTCAGACAGTTGATAGTATTCCTTTTCAGGATTTTCTCCTCGTGCATGCATTTAAAAAAATGATCTGAATAAATGCTGAGCTAGTTTCTGAAGATTATTTCCCCAGCATTGCTAACAAATAAAAAAGACCAGCTGTCAGAAGTGTTACTATCGAGGGTAATCTTTATAGCTTTCAGTGTAAAAAATAAATAAAAAAACACACATAATATTAGACTTTCCTTTTTCAAGCGCTGATGTCTCATTTTAGATAGACCTCCTGGGTAAAAACCTTCTGGTGCACTCGGACCTACTCTGCAATCTCAAATCAATACTCGATTGTTGGAACGAGACCACAAACTGAAAGCACAACAAAGCAATTTCATGACCCTACTTACAGCTGTATTGTAGTTACGATTGATCAGACTGCCTCTAATAATTGCAAACATTATATAGAAATCATTGATGTGACCAAACAAAGATTCCAGAAACACACATTGTTTTCATCAGGGTCGTTTTGACTGAAGACTATACTGCTTCTGTAACAAATTGTCTCTGTTCAAACTTGGCGCTGCTTTACATGTGAACAGTTGTCCTCCAGCACCGGTTCCTCTAACATCTGTGTGCTGGAAAGTGTGTCTTCATTGATTTAAGGGACTCAACATCAGGAATGCCAGGTGAAGGCAATTAACAACCTAAATGGTTGGAAAACTGGCAGCTTACTGGTTATTATTATTATTAGTAGATACAACGTTTTAGACAGTTCTAGAGATGATGGTGGGGGGGGGGGGGGGGATTTAGTTACCTTTTGACAGAGCCAGGCTAGCTGTTTCCAGTGTTTGTGCTAAGCTAAGCTAACCAGCTGCTGACCAGTATCTTTATATTTACTGTACGGAGAGTGATAGCAATCTTCTCAGCTCTCTATTACAGATTGTTTCTTCACTCTTTATGGTTCATCAGCATCCAAATACGATTTTAAAACAGCAGTTTTTTTCTAGAGTTATGTGGAATGTATTACGCTTATTTTGCTTTGACATGAGCTTCGAACAGGAATTTATTTCTCGGAGAACTTTCCCACACAGACGCTGAAAAGGGGCCAACTATCGAAAGGCCAAAAAAGACTCTTTCAGAGTAGTGTGAAGAGCCCTCAGCATCGTCCCCGAGGCCTCATTGCAGCTTTAGGAGAGTAGGCAAATGGGAAAAACACAGACACTTCACTCATTCAATCACTCATTTATTTAACCCCCCCCCCCCCACAAGCACCATTTACTCGTTCACTGTGGAGAAAGAGAGCAGCTACGAGAGCCCGCAAATGTGTGTCACTCTGTCAGTCAAACAGGTCACATGATCATTTAACCTCTTCATTCTTCCTATACACCCCTTCACCACGAGAGAGACGGGGGAGGGGAGGTATCTGTCTATAGGTAGATCTTAAGGTAAATGTGTGTCTCAATGAGTCAGACATTATCATCAGACTCACAGATGCTGTGCGTCTGTATAAGTAAGTGTGGGTGTGTGCATGCATTGTTGTGTGTGTGTGTTTTTATATATATATATATATATATATATATATATATATATATATATATATATATGTCTGTGTGTGTATATGTGTGAGGATGCTGAAGCTATGAGACACAGAGAAACAGAGACAGAGAGGGATTTGCAAATGAATGCTCCTCTCCTTCATTCAGTGTGTGTCTCTTTTGATCAGGAGATTTCAGCTTTTAAGTTGAAGTGATTTGTGACCCTGTTGACTTTGACACAGAACTCTAAAGGTCCATGAGGTCCGCAAAGAGGATTTAAGGGTCTTTAGGTGTGAGAGTTAAGGGCTTTTAGTGCTTGAATTGTCTCATATTTGAACTTTCCCACGGGGTTTAAAGCCTACTTTGCTGCTTCACTCTGGCAGCCTGGTATTAAATCGAGGATACATAAGTGTTTTTGTGTGTGTGTGTGTGTGTGTGTGTGCGCGCGTGTGTGCAATTGTGTTGTTGCAAACATATACGTATGTGTGTGTGTGTGTAAGCGAGTGTGAGTGCAAGAGCAAGCTAGTTTAATGAACTCTTGAGTGTGTGCACAACCAAAGTCGCGCAATTTAGTCCTCTCATCTCTGAGAAAATTGACATTTCCAGAGTGTTGCTGTTGGTAACCACCCTGGGAAAGCTCAACTGTTTACAACCTAAACCGAAAAAAGCACTCGGGGGTTCATATAATTAGTAGTTGAGGTATTTTCAAAACCAAATCTTTTGGCAGATTTGCTGCATTTTAAGGTCAAATTATATCCATGACGGAGTGAGCAAACAATTAAATTATTTTCTTTCAAAGAAACAAACAATATTACGAGCGAAACCATGACATTTTAAAATGCAGTCTGTTTTATTCTGCTGAAAATATGGCTGCAAAAATGGAGGCAAGAAAAGGTTTCTGTAATGGCGCTTCAGTCAACTGAATAATGCATGTTTGCATTATTCCTTACTGAGACCAGTAGGTGCCGAGCCCAGCAAGCTTTGCAGATTGCCTGATGGACAAAGGAGGGAACTTTGTCCAATAATGTGCCAAGCTCTTGGCGAAGATTTACAACAGATCAAAAACATGACCGGGATCTGAAATATGGAGGTATCTTTGTGAGAAATCAAGGCTCTTTGAAGTGTGGTGTAAATGATGTTGAGAATGTGGAGTAAAGTTACAAAAGCTGTCCCTAAAACCACAATCTGATGATGTTGATTTTAATCAAATTAACTGACACTGAGCAAACAGGGATACAGGATGATTATCATTGGACAAAACCATGTGGTTTGGCAGAAGGCTGTTTATGTGTGTGTGTGTGTGGGAACATAATACCAGGCTTTTGCTTTCTTATTTTTCATATGTCACCCTTGTATTCCGATGGAATACAAATGCTTTGTGGGTTTCCAAAATGAAATCTGCAAGCGACAGATGGAGAAGCGAGGGAGAGGCAAGAAAGAAAGAGACTAATAATATGGGAGGGAGGACGAGGCACAAAGAGAGATGCACATAAAAATCTACTGATGAGACCATTACACCTTAAACGGGAACAAATTGCATCGCAGATTGCCTCCTCCTTCTTTCTTTTGCTCTCCTATCATCTTTTCTCGATTGTCTCACAGCCCTGCTTGATTTCCACCTTAAATCGCTTCTCTCTCCCTCCCTCCCTCCTTCTCTCCCACTCTCCCCCATCACCATATCTCCTGCTCTTTCCTGTCCTGCCACCCAGTGGGATGTGATTAATTGTGAGTGGGTCAGACTGCTGGCACCGAGCTCTTTCGATATCTGATGCTATTCCCACCTCTGCATATAAGCTCTTTGTACCCCCCCCCCCCCCCCCCCGCCTCCTCTGTGTGAATCGTCCGCTATGCTGACTGAAAGCATTACCTGCAGGTTTGTTAACACCCTCCCCTGCAGCAGAGTTGGAGTCAAACTTTTTTAGATACTCCAAGGAAATGTAAATTACATCTGACTTTTGAACATGTTTACTTGATACAACTCTTTGCTAAAATAAATCATTTCTGCTCTCATTAAGACAGCACACGACTGTGTAGAGCTGCATAATGATAGAAAAAGGAAAGACATGACATGAAAGATACATCTGCAGAGTATTATACAAATGGTAATGTATATACATAAGATTACATAAGGATCTACAGATTAACTGTTTAGAAATAATTAACAATGTGTAACTGGTGATGTAACTGGTGATGTGCTGATAAAAGGTCTTCCTTGTATCGGTGTCTCTCTCCAGACCAACAAACTCTAGAGCGCATTATAAAACCACCATCATTATTCCAATGGAAACAGTAAGCTGTCGCAGTTTCTCTTTATCTCATTTTCAGACCCGGCTTCCACCTCTCTCTCTCTTCCTCTTATCCAGCCACTCTGTTCTCTTCCTGGATTATTTTCTCAAAATCCCAAACAAATACGTCTTTAACCACTGTCATTATTTTTAAGAGAGTGGTTACCTTACACACTTATCTCAGCCAGTCTCTCTTGGCTATCATTTTTCCTGCTCACTTTTCCCCCCTTCCCTCTCAGCCCCCCCTCCATGCAAATCGTATACAGATAGTCATAAACGTTTAATTTCGTCTGCTTACTGCTGACCCCACTCTCTCTTGTTTCCTTCATTTCTAACCCTGAATCTTGTCTTTCTTGTCTCTTTCCCACACAACCTCATCCCTCTCTTTCTCTTTATTCTCGCTCAGGTCAGGTCACACCCTCTGTCTTTGCCAGGGCGCTGGTTGTTGCCAGGGTGTGATGGCTCTGCTGAGCCTGCTGACTCAAACCGAAGCCAAAAGGCCAGCCAAACCAAAATCACTGAACAGCAGAAAGCTGCACCGCTCTGTTCTTTTTGACCCCTCCGTGCTCACTCACACACACACACACACACACACACACACACACACACACACACTTGTAAGACGATGTGGTTGGACATATTGGACACAAACATGGACAAGCATTGACACTTTAAAACATGCATTCACTTAAAGTGAATATGCTTTTTCAGAAAGCACATACACACACACACACACACACGCCCTTTTGTATAACTAAACTTTAGGTTGAAGCACGGTTCGTTCCATGGGCTTCGATCCAGCGCCCACTCGTCAGGGACACAAGACAGATCTGGAGGCAGGACACGACTGCAGAAATGCAATCGTACCGGGGGCGGCTGACGCTGGACATACACCAACTGCACCGGGGCTTTCTGACATGTAGGCCTAGCAACGGACACACACACACACGCGCACGCACACGCGCACGCACACACAGTTTTCCCTACTCACTAACCCTTGTAAAATATTGACAGTTGTGCCAGTAGAGTGGCACAAACAATCACTGTATGTGGCCATACAGTGATTGTTAGTTAGTTCAAATTACAGCCAACGGGCTGCATGTATACACACACACACACACGCGCACACACACACACAGCCAGGGTATTGCACCACACTGTAATTACTATTTGGACAAACGTGCAGAAATACAAACTCTTTTGTATTTAGTTACCACAGCAGAACACAAACAGATACTTTACAGCATGTATATCATTCAGTTGGAGCCACAGCATCTTGTCTGTTGGATTGGAGGACTGGCTTTGTTTTAACTTTGATTCCGTCGATGTTTCATTTTTTTATTTCTTTGAATGAAAATTGAATGACTGAAATATTGAAAATCTGAAAGTATGACATGATTTAAATTAATAATATATATATTTTTCTCTCGTATTTGATACATTTTAGTTTATCCCTATTTTGGTGTGACAGAAAAGCTTCTTATATCTCAATAAGGCATTCATATAATAGATGAGCTCTCCCAGGGTGCATCATTCTCATATAGCATGTCAGCAATGTCATTTGGCAGTGATTCTGTGTGTGTATTGGATCATTTCCTTTTAACAGTGCTGTTGGAATAAACATTAAAGGGGTAACTCCGTTATTTTTCAACCCTCTATGTCCATGCTTTTGTGTCTAAGTGACTAATGGGGACAACCGTTTTTGAAATCGGTCCAGTATTGAGGGAGAACGCTGCAGGCGGCTGCAATGTAATTCTTCTGGGCAATTCCTCACCGCCAATGCACGTCTACTAAAAGTACTTGTTTTCCACCACTGACGCGCTCAGATTGTTATGATGAGTGTCTGACAACATTATGGAAAGAAAAAGAGAAATAAAAAAATGTCTTACCTTTCGCTGTCATGCGACTTGTTGCCGGAAGACAGCGGCGGAAACGCGAGTGACAGTTGGAGAGAGGAGTGTTGGTGTTGTCAGAGGTTGTTGTGTTGGAGTACAGAAAGTGTAGCTTGTAGTTTTTTCTAAAATACTTTCAGTGTCATGGCTGAATATTTAGATGATTTTGACAATGTAGATGAATGAGACCATTCCTTGGTTTGACACAATAACACACAGACCGGATCGAGCCAAAGGTAATAAAAGTGTTTTTCTAGGGTTCCTTCCATAATGTTTTCACTTATAATCTGAGCCTGTCAGTTGCAACAACAAACACTTTCAGTGGATGCACATTGATGGTGAGGAATTGCCTTGAGCGATTGCATTGCAGCCGTTAAGCGACTGCAGTCTGCAGCCTTCTCGCTCGATATTGGACTAATTTCAAAAATTGATGTGCCCATTAGTCACTAACACATACAAACATGGGCAAATAGCTTGAGAAATACTGATGTAACCCTTTAAAAAAATAACACCAACACTCCCATTCCAACTCATCCACTTTTTTTGAAAGAGTATTTGTAAACTTGCAGCAATGTAGGTTCTGGTTTAAAAAAAAAAAAAAAAAAAAGTTGGAGTGAGGCTGAGAGGTCAAGAGCTCAGTGGGTGGAAATACAATTCATGCCTCCAGCTTACAAGCTTGGTACCCGTCACTCTTTATTTTCTCGCTGCTCTGCTCTCTTGATTTAATGATGCTTGGTTGGACGATCACTGAACTTTCTTGGTCTAGTCAAACTCCTTCTGGTTAAAAGTAGACGCTAAATTACCTGAAACAGTAGATTTTGTCGTGCCACAGCAAGAATAAAGGGAGGTACGAAATGATGAAGGGGAAAAATACAAGAACAATGGGAGGAGGCAAAGTCATACAAAAGAAAGTGGAGGAGCATAACGGAGATACAGAGAGAGAGAGAGAGAAGAAGGGGCAAACCATTGAGAAGAGGATGAGAGAAGATGGAGAGGAGGTAGATGGAAAGAGAAGAAAACCTTACAGGTGAAAACTGACTGAGAAGAGAGAAAAAAAAAAAAGGTCTAAAGAAAGTCCTGGAAAAAAGTGTTTAAGTGTGTGTTTGAGTGAAAGTCACCTTGTGGAGTTACGGTGCACGGAGCAACTCTGTCTGTCTCCCCTTATGAATTATGACAGTCGCTGGTTGGCCGAAAGCCCTCTGCTACACACACACACACACACACACACACACACACTTCACTCCTCTCAGTCTTACGCTCTCTTCTCCTCCTCACCCTCTCCTTCTCTCGGTGGTACATCCACATCCAGAAAGCTTTGCTACATGGAGAAAAGCGATCATAAAATATGCAGTTGTTCCACTGCTCTTTAGAGTGCTTCTCAGACCAACCTTGGTGTGCGTGTGTGTGTGTGTGTGTTGGGGCATGTCATGTAATGGCGGTGTGAGTCCTCTATTTTCTCTCTTACTTCTCTAACCATCTTGCCGTTCCTCTCGCCATCTGTCTCTCTTTGTCACACTCTGGGTTTCTGTCTGCCCCGGTCATAGTTTCAGTTTATGAAAAATGGAATTCATTTCAGTTCAGTGGACGTTATTGCAGTGGCATGTGACCTGCTTCTCATTCACTCTCGCCGTCTTTCATGCTCACTCCTTCCTCGTCCCCGCATGTCATTTTTCTGTGGCATCAGCAGCAAGGTAGACTGTCCTGCAGGAGGGAATCAAATATGGCCACGTACTCAGACAGCACTCCATCTTTCTTTTAAGCTTTGCCTTCATTTCAATTACAGATGATGCAAGTACTTGCTCGGTATGAAACTGAAACTCGTGTCCAGACTAACTTAAAATCAATGACCATGTAAGAATTACGCTTTTGGCTCAAGTCGCCTCCATCGGTGCTGAATGCTGATGGACACATATTGGATTCTTCAGGGTCTGAACAGGTAGAGATTATCTGATTTCTCATGGTATCGATGGCATGCAGCCTGCACATAAATAAAGGCAATAAGTGGCTTTAGAAATCCATAATGGTAGTGTGCAAATACGGCCATACAGTCACATCCCTTATTTAGACCTGTCACTCAACCAAGATCTGATGAAGCCGTAACATCTGCAGTTGAACATGTTGTTGCCCTAGGAAACCGGGTTTTTCTTAGTTGACAACTTTGAAAAAGACAAAGTTCCAAAGAGTGCAGTGATTTTGCAGCAAAATTCGGGGCCTACTTTAGCATTACCTTGAAAAATATTTAACATCTGAAAAAAAAAAACGATTCACTGAAAACTCCCCCTCTTTAGATTTTTATGACTAGAGACCCTTTTGAAAAATGAAAGTGATTAATTCTATTTTTATCTGAAAATGATCAAGTACTTATCATCTACTTTCATTAATCTTCGTTGTCAGCAGAGAAAAAAAACTTGAGTCGAAAGATCAGTGAACGAAAACCGCATGTAATTCAACTGGTTGAAATATGGCTCATGAATAATTATTAATTAATCAGCCTCGTATTAGCCTGACATCGCTGCTCTCCACCACTCGCGGAGCCCTTAGAAACATGTACACATGCGCACACACCGACCACACGTGGCTGTGGACGTGTGTGCTTCCCTGCCAGAACCATTTATGAATTTATGATTGTGTATGCGTGCATTTATTAAAACACTTCTGCATGTTTTTCCTCTGTGTGTGTGTGCGTGTGTGCGTGTGTATGGGTGCCCTTTCCCCAGCTCATTGGGATGCAAGGCGAGAGCCCGTCGAGTGAGAGCTGTCCAGGCTAGCTTTGGAGTCATTAGCGCGCTCGTTAGTCCAGTTATGTTAAATCTAAATTACCATTCATCATCACACAGGGACCCATCATTTATTGTGATGTGGCCTGGCAGACACATGCGCTAACTGGATTAACTCATTCAAAGACATGCAGACACACTTGCTAAAACACAGTGGAATTCCAAATCAGGCGTTAGCTGTGTGGTAAGTGTTTTAAAATAGATTATATATTATTGATTGAGACATTGCCGGGCATTAGCAGTGATTGGCTTGCCCTTGTGAATGCAAATCATCTAAAGACCGCCCTGCTGCAGACAAACGCGACCGGAGAATAATAAATCAAGAAAATAAGCTCAACAGTACAATTTTTGACTAAATGTTCAATCGAAGACATAATTGGAAGCTAAAGGTTACAGAAATTAGCTTACAGGTTGGTGGTTCAAATCCCTAGACCACACTGAATGTACCATTGTACTTAATTAAGCTAGAAAAAGCTGCAATGGCTTACGTGCATACCACCCTGTCCTTACTGTCTTTATGTCTTTACTCTGGTTTGCAAGTTTTTTTCTTATCTTATTTTGGGAGCGTTGTTTTGTTTTTTAGGGTTGGGGATTTAAGTAACCACACTCATTCTAATGTTCATAGTGTTTTTGTTTTATTATGATGTTCTAATTCCGTAAATATTGTGAATTTTACTGTTTGAATTATGATTTCTTTTTTAAACATACCCGCTAACTCTTTTTCTGTCTCTCCTTAGTTTTATTTTATTTTTTGTTTGGTTTCATGATTTATTTTCAGTTTTGTGTTTCATTGGATGGCTTATATATTTGGTTTTGTGCAGCTTTAAAGTGTTATTTGTGACTTTGATCCTGATTTAACTTCTTTTGAGTTTTATATACAAGTTAATTGTGCATTTAAAGGAAAAATGTATTTGTAAAAAATGTTGAAATGGATCTATTTTTGAAAATAAAAGATTTACAATACACATCCGATCTCTTCTGATCTCAGAAATAAGCTTTAATGTAATCAAAATAACATAAACAAACTAAATAAATAATAAACAATTTAACTTCAAATTCTAACTTCATATTTTGGGGATAAAAGCAGTTTTTCCTGCGTTCCTCATTGATACAAATGGACACTGGTGATATACGGAAATACTTCAGGGTATGGCAGAGGAACGCTGGCCTGCGTTCAACACTAGATCCGCTCTCACTGAGTAAAAAGTGCCTCACTCACGCTGGCACACAGTCATTAGTCGCTACAGGAGGAATGCCGACCATCTGCACTGACGTGATTGCAAAGCCGAGGAATTGTCGGGAATCAAAACGACAAAGTGGATTGAGCGGCTCCTCTGCCAAATATAAAGACTGTGTATATCACATAATTACATTTCCACTTCTTCTGAGCACATACAGCTTCGACCATCAAAGGCTTTCAGAATAAAAAAGGCGAAATCAAAGTATTAAGAGGGAAGACGACTGTGGGGTTGTTGGGTTTAACGGTCATGGTTTTCTTCTCAGTTTTGCATTGAAGCAAAGTCTTCTTCCAGTTTCACTCAATGTGTTTGTGGCGGCACCGCGGCTTTGACCATCAAAATGGAAATATTTGTCGGAAAACCTTTTCTCAACCATGCATCAATAGAACGTACTCTAACAAATCCCCTTAATATCTTTATTGGATATAAACTGTTGAGGACATGCAGCTTTGCGAAGGGTCTGACCTTTGTAATGCATACAGAGAGCTAAGATATGCTGTATTTGTTGTTTTTCAATAATCAGTACATGAAGTCAAGATCCAAATTACAAAAGGAGTTCATAAACTTTAGCCGAACCAATATGAAGCCTTCAAACGCTTGTATTGAGATGAAAAGGACTGTCAAGTAATCAAGATGAATCTTTTTGTTTAATGTTAGCAATGGACACAACGAGACTCACTGTCACGCATCAATAACATTCGCCATTGGGAAAATCACTAGTTTAGGATTATTGTGCGGCTCTAATTGACTCTGATAGGTGTTTAATGACAAATATGATAAGGCCACCCCGGCACGCAATCTGTCCATGATTTTAAGTGAAAGAATAATGATTCTAGTGTGGCTCTATGTCTGTGTTCGTAGATGACAGAGAGAAGATCCTTTAATCTTTAAAGGACACTGGTTTGGGCACTTCAGTGTGATCACCTTTGAAACGAGAGCTGTTTTCATCTAACGTAATCAATGCTACTAATTTCTGGCAGGGCATCACAGAACGCAGGCAGGGGAATGTCAATGACTCGTCTGGTAAAACTAAGAATAACACTGGGTTTAGCAGCCTGATCTGTTGCCATTTTTGAAAGGGTCTGCTTGTTGTACGAGGAGCTGTTAGCTTCTATACTTTTTGAGTTTTGTTTAAAAGGTTATTTATTTTTCACAGTTTTTTGTATTTTTACCATAACCACAAACCTTTGTTAACCTCACAGCTGAGGTTGGTAATCTTCTTCAAAAACATTTTTTGCTATATTTGTTTAAATTCGCATTACATTCCAACTGCAAACACTGGGCTGGGTTTGTCAGATGGATAATTTAAAAATGCTGGCGTACTCTTGTTTCTCAACATTATCAGCCCTATAGCTTTAACCAGATGTTATAGTTGGCTAAATTAACCAAAGTGTTTTCGTTGAGTTTTATCGATATTGTAATATTTTGTATCATTCGATAACTTTAACCGTACTGTACCCGCCATGTGCAGATGTTGTTGAAAGAAAGAGCTTTATAGGAATGGAATGATAACTGTTAGTAGTGAAGAAGCTAAAAAAGCAACATGCCTTGTTCTTAATTACAGGTCAGTGTAGGGATGCTAACTGTATCAAACTCTCCTGTCCACCACCTCAACATGTTCAGGGGATCAACATGTGGAACTCCTTACAGAAGTAAAACTGGATCCCGACTGGGATTATTCTAAACTCAAACTGAAATTGTTTTAAAAAGGGATCAGTCATGTAGTCATGCATGATCTACTGCTTCTTATCTTATGGTGCTTTAATGTATTATTTTGTCTCTTGTATTGTTTTGTCTGTAATCTATGGTTGAGTTCTGAGTTTTGTATTTATTGATGAGCTGAATGTAATTTAAAGGCCCATCTACTTTAAGGACGAATATTGCAAATTATTAGGCTATAAATGCCACGGTGTGTGGCATTGGTTTATGCTACATACTTGTCCCAATACAAATAACCATAAAATAAAAATAACCTCGGCAGCCTGACTTACCTCTAAACATAAAGGGCACACTAATTCCTGCGCTGGCACTAAACTTTGGCATGAACAAAGTGTGTATAGTGCAGAATCATCCAGTATGAATGTAAGTCTAAGAGATACTGGACTGATCACACCTTCCAACTGGATCGCCCAGCAGAACAGAGACTCTGCTAAAGGACACCCTCTATGTTGATGTTAATAAGAGACGATTTTGTCAATTATTCAATAGGGTGCATATGCTACAGTGGCTTCGGTTTCAAAACAATAAAATGTGAACTTCCCTGTGTTTAAAGTCTTTAATCTCTGCTGTGCATGAAACACTCTCTGACCATCGAAGCCTCACATCGCCTGCCTGTTTCTCTGAATTTTAACAAAACCGTAACTCTGTTTCCTATTGGAGAACAGCATTTTAGTGAAACATGTTAATTCATTATTGTGGTCACGAAAAAGCGACTCCTGGCAGTTAATATTATGTTAGCACAAAAGCCCTTGCGGACAAGCCAAAAAGTTACTTTCAAAAATTGACTGGCAACTTCCCAGACTAACTCCTCTAATCTTCATGCAAATGGAAGCTTGCCTAAAATCACCAGAGCATGCTAATTTCCTTCTTTAATTTTTGCCCATGGCAGTAGTGGCGTTTATCTTCACTACAGGCCAGAGGAAGAAGACTGGACGGATATTAAAGAGGGAGAGGAGAGCTGGAAAAAGTTGGACTTAAAGCCACATAATGACGAGAGTTTACAACAGGTTTTAAACAAGCTCAAATTCATAGACACAGAATGAGACTTCATGACTGACAGGTGACTGTTGAACATAATAATGTTTACTTTTCAAGGATATTGTAAAAGCAATTTTTTTATATAAAAATGTTGCTATGACAACAAATTAAATAAAAACCTGGATATATTTGAAATGCAGGAATGTACTGAAAATCTGAAAGTCTGCGTCCTTACTTTGAGAAACATTGTTCTGAGTCTGTCTGACAGCCTTGGTGATCTGGAAACAACAACGAGCCAAATTGAGTCAGTCAGTCAGACATTTGTTCCATCAATATTTAATGCCTCCCTGCTCTCCTCCCTCTGATCTTTTCAATCTATTTTGTAACACTGGTATCACACACTGGTTTTTACCCGCTAATGCCATATCAGTGTTACTTACTGCTTTCCTGTCTCCTTTATCATCTCTTTTTTTGCTTTTTGATGTCCTCTACACCTTTGTGTCCTACGTCCCTTTCATCTCTCTTGTTTTCCTGACTACTATAAATGGACAAGTTTAGCATCTTAGCATCTTTTTGTCTCATCTGGTGTTCAGATTTGTCTGATCTTGCATCTGTTTAATGTATCTGTCTCACTTCCATTTTCCCAACCAACCCTTCCACCCACATCTCTCTATCTTCTGATTCATCTGCCTCTCATCTCTGGATTTCCCTCCTTTCCTTTTTCTATCTCTTCCTCTGTATCCCCTGATTTCCCCCCCTAGTCCCCTCTCCTCAGGTCCAACAGCAGATAAATAAATGATCTGGCTGCTTTTACAACTGCGATACCACACTCCTCCCTTTCTTTCACTCCCCTAAAATCCTTCCTTCTTCCTTTTTCTATTTCGTGAAAACCCTCCACCTCCCCCAACTCTCCCTTGTCTCTTGCCTCTGCTGGCAAAAAAGGAGAGGAAAGGATTGTAACCGCAGTCTTTTCAGGTCTAAATAAATCATAGCCCAGCACCGCCTAGCTTTTATAACACCGATCCTCTACTTTCATCCTGGCGGCCATGAAAGAGAGAGAAGAGGAAGTGAGAGAGAAAGAGACTATCTAAGGACATGTGAGTAAAGGGAGTGCATATCAAAGGAAATGGTGAATGTAAAAGTGTCTTTAGTCATTTTCGTCTTACTTCCTAAACCTATTTGGGAAGTGAAACTCTTCCGCCGAAGCGGAACATAAAAGTTAACAGCAGTTCAAAACAGCCCAACTTTTAGGTGTTTTTTTCCTCAGTGTGGCTGGTATATATTTTATTTTATACATCGCTGAGTGATGTGTATATGTGTGAACGCGCTCTATACATCTCAAAGGAGCTGCAGAACAGAAATGTAGTCAGAACCACTGAAAATGTGTTGCATTTAGATTTTCTGTTGAACGATTAGTAACAATGCATTCCTGTTTTTAATGTCGAACAAAGATAAATGATAACCCCTTTTAGACGCATTTCATTTAATTTTGTGATGCGTCAAACATTTAATAAATCCAATCCTCTCAAACGCCTCGCAATTTGAACATGTCTAATTTAATAAACAATTATAACAAGATGAATGAAACTAACAAACTAAAATCCATTTAGCATTTTTAAAATGAGCTTGACGCCCAAACATTCAGCTTTGACTCGTCAACACTGCCCCTGTGAAACATATTAAGCAGCCCAGATAAAGCCTAGTCTAGCAAGAAGCAGCGGCTAATTAAAAATGACTAGATTAATTAATTTGGAGATTCGTTAGTGGCACACACACACACACACACACACACACACACACACACACACACACAGCGGAGTGCTTCTTTCAATTAGCACACTAAATTAACACAAATGACTGAAACACACATGCAATTTGCCGTCCAGCCGTCCATAGAGTCTCTTATACAATACTCTTCCAATTTCTAACGAATGCTCACATTGAAATATAAAAAGGACATTCAGACACGGAGACGGACCTCTTTTGCAGCTAACATCATCTTAATGCTCCATCAAGCATTCACCGGAGACTTCTGACCAGCAATGGGAATGGAAATATGTGACTGTTACATTGTTCATAAAAAACACACATGAATAAAAGGCACACACACACTCACAAGCACATGGATAGACCTACACACACACACAAGGATGTTGGCAGACACACACACATGCTGACACAAGCATATCCAGCCAGAGTGAAACACACATATGCATGCACACACATTTGGACTTTTATACTTGCGAGGACCCGCATTGACGTAATACATATTCTAGCCCTTATAGCCTAACCCCCCCCTCACAACTACATGCCTAATCCCACACATTATCCTAAATAGGGCTTCAACTTACAAATACTTTCACTATAAATTTACTTGTTGATCATTCTTTCAATTAACCGATTAATCGTCTATAAAATATTTGAAAAAACATTACGCGACCAAGGTGACATCTTTAAATTGCTTGTTTTGTTTCACCAACAGTCAGAACCCCAAATAAATTATATTTGCAATGATATAAAACAGAGAAAAGCAGGAAATAACCAGACTGGAACCTGCGAGTGTTTGACATCACTGCAAAGAGACTTAACTATTGATTGACTAATGCATACATCAACTAATCGTTTCAACCCTAACCTTAACCTAAACCCTAAAACAAAGGTTTAACCAGCGAACAGCGCTTTGAAGAAGTGACGGACAAAATGTTCTCACAACTAAGGTCTAAAACACAAACTGGTCCTCACAATAATGGCAATACAAGAGCACAGTGTCACACACACACACACACACACACGGAAACACACACCTACCTGATGGTGCAGTCACATGACCTCGAATCACTGGTATCTCTATCATCCCTTTTGTACTACGGTCACGAAAGGAACCCCAGGAACAGAACAGATGGGGCTGTGTGTGCGTGTGTATGTGTGTGTGTGTGTTAAGATGCTTGAAATGAAGATCAGACCAGCGGCAGAATTGCTTACTGTCATTCATGCCCTTTGCACATTGGTGCCCCCACACACACACACGCACATATATATCTCCAAGTCAGCATGAGTAAGAGCCACTTTCAGTTCATGTGCTGTTGGGGGAGGTCCTGGACGGCTCTGAAGATCGTCAGCCCCTTTTCTCTGGTCCTTACTTCTATCCATGGCACTGTCTGTAGAAGACTGTGATGGTCTCTAGTAGACTGTGGTGGTCTCTAGTAGACTGTGGTTTTGCGTGGTAGATCATCTCTTAAGTAGATCGGACTGTACTGCAACACTGGGGTTGATATGAATGAAATGATCTCTCTTTGTCAGGTAGTTAAAGGTTTTGAGTCACAGAGCAGAGTTCTGCATCACAGTCAGTTTCCTCGAAGATGTTACAGAGTGAAACCATGAGGGTTCATACATTCCATCTCCACGGATTCAACAGGGACTGCAAACCAACATGGCGTCCAGTAAAAAACTACAAAACCCCCAAAATTCAGCAGGGCAGTCAGAACAATGGTTGAAGCTGATTGCTAGTGACATGTAGCAGTGTTACCATGGAGACGGAAAGCTAGAATTCGTTATTAACCCTTATGCCCCACTTTAAAAAATACCGTATATAAAAATATATATTAATATTATTTACCACTGTGTTAAATCTTTCAACCAACATCAGTCCTGATTATAACTACCAAGTGTATTTTTGGGATTGTAACCCTTTAAATGCCAGTCTATTTAAAAAAACACTAAATTCATTTGTTTCCATTTACTACATTTTTTGGGGGGATTATCAGAGGCTGGGATATGTCAATGATTAGTAACATTGATTTTGGTGCATTGTTATTTTTTGCTTAGATTTAAAAAAACAAACTCCCTCTTGGTACCTTTGAGGACAAACACGTCCTCTAGTTGGCTATAAAAATACTACATATCAACACTATTTTCCACTCTGACCGATAAAATTGTTTTAACTACCAAATATTCATTAATTTTCAGAATTTTAATCCTTTAAACGCCAGGTTCTGAGATGATGCCACTATGTTTTAAATGAAAAAACACATTCCATATTATAAATGCTCGGCAGAAATTTCATTTGTCAGTGATAAGCAACAATATCTATTTTGATGGATTATTTATATTTTTGTGCAGTATTAGATTAAATAATCTCTAATAGCTGCTAATTCATAGTCCATTCAAAATTACTCATGTTACCCTTCAAAGTGTTTAGGCTTCTAATTATTAAAACCCTTCAAAGTGTTAACCTTCTAACAGCCTATTACCTTATTTTGATCAAGACATAAAGCAAAAATAGCTCAAAAGATCCCTTTGAACAACAGAAATGAGAGCTAGGTTATGGAATCACACACACACACACACACACACACACACACACACACACACAAACACACACACACACACACAGTGATTTCTCCATACACATACAAACACACACACAACGATTTCTCCATATACACACACACACACGCACACACCTGCCTTTATTAAAACGTCACATTCAGTGAATATACTGTGTGCTGTCATGCTGTCTGCTGTGAATGGGATCGGCTGCGTATTTACAGTGAATTGTAAATCCTGCCGAGCACTCAGCTGTCAGAGACTTATGAATTGCTAATATGTTGTATCTGGCACTGCCGATCCCCCTCTATCCGGCCCCTATCACTTCCATTGTGCGCTGAGCAAAGCAGTGAGGCAGGGAAATCAAAAAAGAGAACTTTGCTGAAGCCAAAAAGGTAGAAATAAAGGAAAAGGGACAGGTCTGATGATACAATAAACCGTCTGCTGCAGCATTTCAAATGAACTCAAGCTGATAAGACATTTTTCAAGAATATCTGCAATATTTTCTTGATGCACAACATTTAAAACCATGGTACTTGGTCTGGATGTGGTCCACAGTGGAAGCTGCCCTATATTGAACCATTTCCCAATGTTTGCTGCTCTCTTTAATCATTTATGTGAACACATTAGGCAGCACCAGACTGCACCATTCACACTCACAGGATACCCATCAAGGTGAGGCTGATGCTGCTGGGAGTCTCACTGAGCTTTTACATTACAAATCCCTGGGTTGTACCGTATATATAATTATGACAAAAATGCTTTTAAACCTGGTCCTTGAGTGATTTCAAGAAGAAAAAAAAACCTGTGCATTGTCAATGGTTCTAATAATGAATTATTGAGGCATTTGTGTTTTGCCATTGGACATGGTTAAAGAACACATGTAACCAATTGATTTTGGTGCTGACAGATCATTTATCTCATGTACTTAGCACAGCTTTGACTCATTTGACATAATTGTCTCTGGTTTTAATAATCTGCCTCCCACAATGCTGTTGGGTACATTAGATCCGTATGTGACAGTGAGACACATTACCTCAATTACAGTTGTTTTCTTCATTATTGGGCTGGAAAAAAAAACCTGTCACAATATCTGCAAAACCATGAAAATCAATAACTGCATGTTCCTACACAAATGTTAACTTCAACACTGTGTTATTCGATTCACGAGTCTGTTCTTGGGGGGTCTCTCTCTGAGGACCTTAACCACATCCACTTGTAATGATCAAATAGCATTTAACTCTGCGCTATGTAACGAGGGACAGACAAGCTCGAGGTCGGTGCCTTCTCCTCTTTTTCTGATCTCATTCCCTCCAATCATCTTGTCCTCTCGTCTCTCTTCTACTGCCTTTGTCTTTCTTTGTCTATGGGCCCCTCTTTCTTTTCTCTTTGTCTCTCCCTTATTTGCTATGCAGTTTTACCCTCTAATAAACCTATTCAGCAACAATACCACTAATCCTTTCACCTCTCGGCACCATACAGCAGAATATGAAATGTATTGCCAACAACGCTACAGACGTATAAACCAATGCTGGTGCCAACAAAAGAAAGATCCCTATTTGTTAACTTTTTTTCCAGCTCAGTGTTTCATAAGATGAAGACATGAGAATGCACCCTTGCATATTTTAGCACACATAAGGGAAATGTTTGCATTGATTAAAATGAACTGGAGCTAAGGATGTGGTTCAGATGCACAACCCACAATGAAGCACAGCATCTGCTTGTGTGAGAGCAGACACACGACATGGAAACACACACACACACACACACACACACACACACATTTTCATCTACACGTTTCCCGACACATCGCATTCCACAGTCGCCAGTCACACCTCTGAGCGTAGTGACAAATGAGCAGCTCTACAAAATGTGGACGGACCGCACACACAAACTTGCACACAGTGGCGCACATACACACACTTAATCACAGACACAGCTGGAAGCAAATACGCATGAAGGTATTCCCATTCCCATATGCAGAGGGAATCATCTACACGCACTAACACACATGGTGCAGAGAAAGCGCAAACCACAGCAGGTGGCAGATGCACTATATTCCTCAATCTGTGTAGGTGTGTGTGTGTGTGTGTGTGTGAATCAGTGTATTGTAAGTCAAGGACAACACATTTTACTGGTGAATGAACAGGTACTCTGCGCTTCATCCTTGCAAGCAACGCACAGAAGCACTTAGACGTGCACTTTCAGCTCACACACACAAACACACACAAAGGGGTGTCACGAAAGATAATTCACAGAAACATGTAAAGAAACTACATTTTCTCAATGAAAACATGTTTAAGTTTGAAGCTTTTCTTACATTGAAGACACACATTAATGGGTATGAAGAGAAAGATGGAAAAGACGAGATAGAAAAGTCGATCAAGGGGAAAGAATCTCTTACATGCAAGTATGAGAGGAGAGGAGAGGAAAGGAAGACATGAACAAAAAAAGAAAGCACGAAAGGATGAAGAAACTGAATAAGACGGAAAACAAAGATGATAACAAGAGAAGGAGAGCGCAGGACAGATCCCTGCTTCACAGACAGGACATGGAAAAGGGGGGAGACGGGATGAGAGGAGGAGGCAGAGGAGGAGAAGAGAGACGGGGGAGCCAGAGAGAAAGAGAGGACCGGGGTTTTTCTCTACTTACAGAATCTCCAGATCGCGCAGCGCTCGGAAAGCTCCATCTTCGATGCAGCTGATGTGGTTGCTGTCCAGTTGCCTGCACCAAGCACACAAACACACACACACAGACAAACACACACAGACACACACACAGATGAGAGAGAGAGATGGGAGAGAGTCAGGCGCAAGTCTGCAAGGTCCGCTCAGCTGGGGGAGGGACTAACAAAAGACGGCTTGCGTGAATGAGTGTGTGTGGGGCTGTGTGTGTGAGGTGGTATCCCAGGAAGTGGGCTTAAGGTGGCAGGTAGGAGACACACACACACACCTACACACACTCACTCTCTGGGGATGCCCAGTCCAGACGACAGCACAGAAGCTCAGATTAAGTCTCTCACCTCAGCGCCGATATGGCCAGCCCTGAGGAGAGCAGGAGAGGAAAAGGAGAACGGGAGAGAGGAGACCGGTGTGCTGGTGTGGCCTGCCTTGGCGTCAGCCTATCACCTCCCTCCCCTGATGCACGCCCAGTGCACACTGGCCACCGGGAAAGAGAGGGACGAGAGAGGTAGACGCGCTGAAGGAGAGAGCGAGCGAGCCGAAGCTTCTAAAGCCCACCCTGCTCGTCAGTTCTGTAAATATTAATTGCATTTCTCCTCTCCCATACTCCTCCCCCTCTCCCCTCCTCCCCAATGTCCTCTTTTATTCTTTTCCCCCCTCTCTCTGTAGTGAAAGAGGGAGTAATTTCATTACATTAGGCCAGCCAATCCATTAAGGGCCTTTTACCGGCTCTGTCACTGAAACAATTTCATTAAAAGGAAAGCCTCCGTAAATCAACCTACAGTCACAACTCTGCCTCTCATTCCAGTTCTCCTTCCTTCCCCTACTCTTCTTCTCTCACCCCTCTCCCTCCTCCCTGGCTCACTTGACGCCTCGCTCACCGGACTCCCAGATGCACCCTGTACCCCGTCGTCATCCATCCATTGCTTTTACTTTAATTTGGTCGACTCTAGGTATTCAACCCGCCTCCCCGCCACCATCCATCCCTCCATCCATGAACCCAACAACCCCCGAAGCCTCCCACCCTGCCTCCTTCCTTCTTTTCCTCTCCTCCCATTCATCCATCCCTCTGTTTCTCCTCCCCCTCTCTTCTTTTTCTGCAGAGGAGCAGATGGATGGATCGCAGATATAAAGGGCAGACATTTAGAAGAATCTTCTTTTTTTCTAACTCAACCAGGAATGATGAGCGACATGTAGACTGTCACCTTCCCACACACACACACACAGACACACAAACCAAAACATACACAAACTCAAACAGGTGGACACACACACATACATGGACGAAACGATGTTACCAAACACAAGCAGGAAATAAAACATTCAAACTCAAACACATACTTTCAGAAACACACAAACAGAGTAACACATGTAATCATAAAGGCCCCCCCCCACACACACACACACACCATTACCGTCTGCTCTCCAGACACTAGAAGATAAAAGCATATCACTCCACCTTAATCTTCTCCTCCTTGTCCCCATCTCATCTCTCTTCCAATAGATCCCTCTATCCCTAATCCTTTTTTTCTTTGACTTCTATCCTCCTTTTTCCTCACCTCGTTTCCGAGCATCCATCTTCTCCATTTTTCATGTTCCCGTCCTCTCTCCATTCATGATCTATTCTTTTTTTCCTCTCTCTAGTGCCCTCTCGTCTCCTCTCATCTCTAATTCCCCTTCACCTCTTCTCTTCTCACACTCCATCTATCCATTGCTAATCCATTTCCTCTCCCTGCTTTCTTTTATCAACCTTCTAAATGTCCTTTTTTTCCTTCTCTACACAGCCCCGGTGTCTGCTCGGCACACGGCAGCACCTGTTATATCAGTCATGTCAGCTTTTAACCCGGAGGAAGGTGATTCCCAAAGCAGGAGCTGGATCGCCTCTGCAGGGCGACATAAATTACATCAGGGCTTCTGGAGCAACATATTCTTTGGTTTGCTTTCATATGTGCATGTTTGTGTAGAGTGGGCGAGAAGAAGTCCTCCGAGTATCTGACAAATGTATTTACTATGGCACACCACGAGTGCACCTCAATATGTAGCTGCATTTCAAAAAACAGCAAGAAGAAAGGCTCTATTGCTGTGACTTCAGAGAAGATAAATGCGAAAAAAAATACATCAAAAAGTGTACTGTATATTGAGAATAATTATCTTATCACAAAAAAAGAGTTTCTTACAACAACTCCAAACTATAAAATTATATTTTCACACAAAACTTTGAAAAGTCGCTATACAGAATCAATACCATAAGTCTTTGTTTGATTGGTATACTCTTTTTTTAAATTTCATCCTGAGGTCAAAGGTTCATGTACTTCTACCTGATATTGACCAGCTGCTGGTTAACGGCTGGCACTCAAGACGATGAATACCAAACGACTCCGTGCCCACAGGCCGGGTTTGGCCTGCAGCATAATTATTTTCGCCCCTCCAAAGGCTTTCAGAGACTGATGAGATGTTTTGATCTGCTTTGATGCAATGCAATTATATTTCAGGGGGGATTCAGAGATAACTTGATTAATTGAGCACACTTTGTAAAGATTGCTATGTGATTGAATTGGAGAGTTTTGTATAAAATAGTAGACTGAAAGAGTTGTGTGCTCTTGTTAAAAGCCATGTTTTGAATTCTAAGATTTGTTTTCTCTTCTTTTTTTAGCTACTTGTTGGAAGGGAGTTGTAAGTGTGAGCATCTGTTAAATGACTGGACTCTAAAATATACTGAGGCTGGGGATCATAACAACATATGGCTACGCCATGTTTGTGTTTTATGTAATTAAAAGGCATGATTTTTTTTAGTAAGGCAAACTGGCACACAGCCTGAGCAGCCATATGGAGACGCATGGCACTGGCAAGGCTGACTGTAGTTATTAAAGCCATTCTATTTTCCGTGGTGTTGTTTGTGTTACACTGAAGATGAAGTATAGGGATATGTTTGTTCTAATGAGAACAAAGAGGTCTATCAGGGTTTGTCTCATTTGATTCTTCTTTGTTATTTCATTCTTCCACGTACAGTCTTGTATCTAGTAATCACATTCATATTGGACGATTCTGCTCCTCACAATTTCTAACAATATTCGTCACTTGAGACCCCATGCAAGTCTCAATAGCAAAATCCTGGACAATGATTGCAAGTGACAATGGTTTATCACTGGCAATTGTCACTAAAAAATGTCTTTTAAAATCGTACTACGACCTGGGGTATTCATTACTCACATTGCAGAACATCTTTTCACAAATATTAATACAGAAAGATTTTGTTTTGGTGTTTCCTTTTTCATAGAATTACTTTTTCTTTTCATTGGTGGCGCTGTTGCAAATGGAGCACAATGCAAATGCTGTGTATTTCAGAAATCCTAACATTAACCCGCACAACTTGAAAAGCAGTATGTTTTCTTTTTCTTTGAAATCAGGGTTACTCTTGTTTAAAAATAATGACTCGTACGCTGCGGCTGAATTATGATGGACCTGCTGTGCATAAAGTGAAGAGTCGTATAGCGACACACAAGCGAACATGTGATGGGTTCGAGTTTGCCCATGTGTGTCGGGTTGGATTGATGGGTGAGCGTGCTGCGTGTATTTTGTTCATAGTTCTGACATAGTTGTTGCGTGGTTGTGTGGGTGGCCTTATTATACATCATATTAGCCTTGGTGATGTTTATGCAGAGCGTGTATAGCCTAGTTGATTGTCTTGGCTTGCATCTATGAACTCTTGGAGGCTATAATATGTATTAAGTCTAAGACTTCAAAATAACACTGGAGTACTTTCATGCGGGAGAGTGAAGTCCACTTCTCCACAATTATTGTTCAGGATCCTTCCCGTACCAGGTTTTTTAATTACCTAACCTTTACTTCAACTGTAACAGTTATTTGGCATAACTGTGGGCTTTTTCTAACCCTGACCCATCCTTAGTTGCCATGGGAGAATATAGTCGAAAGCGAGAGCTAAAAAATAAAAACATAATCTGGGGTTAGCATCAGGATCGTTCAATATCAATGTTCTTGTCTGGCTGTCTATTCAAAGTAGCCAAGGTGGGAGTAGTTTGCAAATTGTTAAAGCTTCCCCAAACCTCTTAGTTGAAAGCGCCGGAAGGCTGGTTGGGTGTCCGGTTGTCTTTGACAAGAGAGACAGACTGTGGTTTGCATCCTGTCATGGGGCGGCTGTAGCTCAGGGGGTAGAGCAGGTTGTCCTTTAATCTAAGTTGGTGGTTCAGTCGATCAGTCCGCATCACAAACTGTCCTTGACTTAGACACTGAACCCCAAGTGGCTCCCCGGATGCTTTACAGCAGTCCATTGCTCTTAATGCTTAGGATGAGTTCAATGGAGAGGTTGAATTCCATGTATTTGATGATAAAAATAATGTTCAAGTTTCTTTTTTTTCCTCAAGTTTATAGTTTTAATCTACCAACAATCACTATTTGTTTCTCTTAACCACAGTTATAAGCATATCTTAACCAAGGAGTTAAGAGAATAATTTACTTGCCTAAATTATAACCAAACCTTAACAGTAGAGGCAAAAGCTGAATATGCTCTTATGTGTCCTTATTGTTATGGTCATACGGGTCTTTTTGGAAGGCATTGACAAACTACCTATTTTGTTGTCTGGTGAGATCTTGCCCATGAATAAAGACACCCATCTGATACAAAATTAAAGTTAAAGACCTCCATAAGCTTTTCATTTGAGTCCTTTGTCTCTACACTTTCACAATGTCACCACTGATACCCTGAAGCGAGTCTGGGGGACTCCCACCACTCTGTAGAGCTGACAAGGGCTGTCAGGCAGGTTGTGAGACGTCTTCAATTCTACAACTGTAAAAGATGCTGTTTTGATCATTCTGAGAACATATTATCAAAATGCTCCTCATGTCTGTAATTTTTCTAGAATCGAGAATAACTGGTGGATTCATATTGCCGACCATGTACTTCATCTTTTGTCCTCATCCACACTAAACGATTCCATCAGCTGTGATATGATTGGATTCCGCTGACAGCTTTGTTCACCAAGCACCCTGATTAGCAGTGACATGATTGGTATCAATCTGGGATGAGGGTGTACTTTGTGTGTCTGTGTGAGTGTGTGTGTGTGTGTGTGTGTGTGTGTGTGTGTGTGTGTGTGTGTACTCTCCATATCTGTATCATCATGTTGCATGCATAGTCCTTGTGTGTTTGTGCTTGCATGTGTTCAGATCACAGATGTTTGTTACATGGGAGAGAGCGGGGGTCATATAATTAGTCAGTGTGTTTAATCATGTCTATCATAAGGCCTATTGGCAGAATGATTCAATGCTTCCCTCTGCTACCATCTGGAGCAGAGGGAAGCACACACACAGCAGTCCTGCCAACCACTCCTGACTAAGTAATTAATGAAAGGACGGAGGGAAGGGAGGAAGATACACTAGCTGGGTTCCCATCCAATCTATATCGACAGATAATGCTTCAATCAAGTCTGAGATATTCATGTAAACAGCACAATTGGTGACCGGAAATTACAAAAGTGGTTTCTCATTTGGGTGACAAAGGAAATATTTGTGAATAAAGAAATCACGTAACGCATATTGATGGAGACATATTGGAAACAGACTGAACCAGAAAGGTGCACCCAGTAGAGTGCAGATCTCCACCAGCTGTGTCTGTATCCACCACTGCTGTATTGTGTGATTGAATGACTTCATTCAAACTCAAAAACAAGCAGCGATGTAACATTATACAAGCAACGGGCTCAAAGTCGTCATGTAATGCCCTTCATACCATTGTGCCAAAACACCAAAAAACTGGCCGCTTAGAATCGGCTGAGTGGTGGAGAGGTACAATAGAGTGTGCACTGGTAGTTTTGTTAGCGAATCACGGTTAGCCAAACACAAATAAAAGTGAGCCGCCGGCGATGCCCTCAGCCGTGATATATTTGTACCGTTAGCGTTGTCAACACCGCTACAAGTCACCGCCTCAGGTGTCGCCATGTTGAGAGCCTTTTTGAGGTAATCAAAATTCTCCCAATCTCAGATTTTGCACCTTTAAAAGCAACCAAAGATCATGAATACTATGGCCACTGGAAGGCTTCACGGGAAGTCTCGAAAAACAGTTGGTGACCAAAACTTTCCATAAAATATTCATGGCCACTGCACTTTGCATAAACTTTCTGTCTATCAGGTGAACATATTGCTTTGTCTCTTGTTGTAACTGCGAGTCAGAGGCACGTTTAGATAGAAATCCCAACCAATGGCGTCGTCGCGGAAGTTAACATTATGATACTAACGTGTTTGTATAAGCGAGACAGTTGATGCTGTTTTGTTCTGCTGTTCGCTCCATGAGCAAACGTTTGGAAATTATGCAGTACTGCCGTTGTAGGAATGATGCAGCGGGGAAGGACATCTGCAATGGCTGATACTGCATGTACTGTAGCCTTAATGCAGCAAATGAGGATTTGCACAATACAGGGTAGACTTGGACTTGCAAATGGTTCCTCTGCTTTTAGGGATGTTCAAGGGTACAGGAAGCCATCTGCATGTTTTATAATTATAAGGCATGCTGTCGACCCTGTTCCAGACTGAAATATATTCAGTCGAGGACACTAAATGACTTTCTAACCAAGTATTCTTTTGCGAATTAGATAAAATTAACATACACTTACATTTCCTCTAAGTGGATTTATGAATTCTATAACCCTGTAAACAGTGAAAAGAGATGGAAACATTTGTCTAATGTTGAAGTTCAAGTTAAATACAGGCAACCCTGCTGAAATCTAATTTGATGCACTATGGGGGAAAAATAGTTGTGTCTCTGCCTGAAATTACGGTAGATATGATTCCTTATGAAACTCAAATTACTCAATTCATTAAAAGCATTAATGCAGGCTTCGTTTTATGCAAATAACCACTATAGATGACAACAAGGCAAAAGGATGACATTAGAATTTTTGAATATATTTTTGGGGACGGTTGGATAGAAAAGTCTGGTGCCTTGAAGCCCAGCATGTAATATGGCACTTAAATTACCAACATAATCGATAGCTATAGCCCTAACTGAAACTAACCATGACTATTTGAAGGTTATGTTTTACTGTAAGTTGGTTTAAGCAAATTCTATATCAAAACAGAATCCCAAATCAAATGAAAAATCAAATGAAAAATGTAACTGTTAGAGGCATCCTGTCTACACAGCTATTGACATTTTCTCCCTCCTGTCTCGGTTGGTCATGACCTTAAATTAATCAGCCACATCCTGCCATTTAAGGAAGTGCTTTGGGGGTTGGTGTAGGGCAAAGAATGATGGAAATCTGAGTAAAGAATTTCAGAGAGCAGGCTATCATGTCTTTGTTGTTCTTCCTCTCCACTCATTTCATATTGGTGCAGGGCTTTGAATGCTTGATTTGGGAAGAAATTACACTGTGAAGTGTGTGTGCATTATCCCTCCTGGTGTCACCTTCATTTACAGATGTTCTGCCCTCAAAAGGATGGCCGTTATTAATCTTTTTTCGACATTTTCTTGCTAGATCTATGTCTGGCTGTAGCTGTCCATTGTTGGAATTGCGGTAAACATAAAAAGAACTGAAGGAAAACATCTGCAATGACAGAGACACACAACAGTGCAGGTAAGAAACTTGTCTGTGTGCGCGCGTGTGTGTGCACGCAGCCGGCACAATGTTCTCACCTCTCTCGGAGGCGCTGTAGTCATAATTCAAACAAACGGCCACCCTGCACTGCATTGTGGGTAGGGAAGCGTGAAGTGTGGAGGCATTTTACGAGGGAGAAGAGAAAGGAGAGGATGACAGGAAGGAGAAAGGTAAAGAAGCAAAGCCATGGGGTTGGTTCTTTTGTTTTTAGATTACACTGATACTGATACCTTAAGGTTGTATTGTTGGAAGGGATTACATATTACATTGCCTGGACACATTCTTCTAAACCCCCTCAAGGTGCTAGAAGTGTGTGTAGATGTTGAGCATGGGTGGACCCAGTGGGAAAAAATGAATTACATTTTATCACAATAAAAAAGTGGGTAGAGCAAGAAGGTAGGCAGATGAAAAACAAGGTACAATATGAGAACGTGATGGCTACAGACGATAAAAAGCGTGTCTGTGTGGGCACTGAGGTGTAATGTGAGGGCATATGAAGCAGCTGTATCTTATCTGATGCGTCCATTGCTTCTCTGCAAGCCAACTACAGCTATAAGCCTCCCAGCGTGACTGACTCACATGTGTTGTGATTTAAGCGTGACTACAACTGTACACATACAGCATCTGTGGTTGATCACATTTGTCTCTCCTCTGTGAGCAGAAAGTAGCCACTGAATATTGTAGTATAACTTTTATATAGGTAGTCTCCTGAATCTCATAAAATGATGACGCATAAAATATAGCTGATGAAAACTGTTTTTCAAGATGATTCTACTTTTGCTGTAACCAGTTTGGGATACAAGTTGGGTGGGCTTTACTGCATCAGGCTGGTTGAGGTTGATGTCACTCATCACTCAGAAAAGTACGCAAAAAACCCTGTAAATATGCTCTCATCTGACTGTATAAACTTGCTGTATGACAGTATAGGACACCGTCAACATGAGTCAGTAAATGTTTGAACGTGCCATTTGAACCCAGCTCCTGACGTGTTAGTGTATGACACCGTGCTAACCATGCTACCAGTTCAGGGAATTTCAACATTACCATCTGTTTACTTAAGTGCTTTTAACGATTGCGCACCACTTTTTGATCATTGCTTCTATTTGATTTTTTATCTTTATGTGAATATATTTAGCATGTTTAAAATGTGTGAATGGATTGTTTGTCTTGTTTTTATGTTTGCAACACCGCTTTGCTCAAATTGCCTCAAATTGCACCCCGAGGGAATTGAATGAGTTTTGACACCAGACATATGCGAGCGGGTCTTTGCGACACGTGAAAGAGTTGTTTGATTTCTTAATTCTATTCTAATGAGCTCACCGATGTCTTCAGGGAAATTATTGTTGAACATTCTGCTCATGTCGAATTAAACTATTGCCTGTGAGAAAGTGTCTTTTCGGCAGAACATGTTTTCAAGATAATCTTCATATCTTTGAGGAAAAACCCCTGAGAATGAACAAAGTACCTTACAACACAATCCAGTTCAATTACAGCTTTACACCACTGGCATGTAGCTCGTTAGCTGGAGTGCTAGTGGTTGTTGGTCACAGAGATATAAGTCAAGCATTGCGAGTTAACTGAGAATGCTTCTAATAAATATTTTTTTACAACAAATCAATGTTAAGATACAGTAGCTTGCGGATCAAAAAGGCAGTAAAAGTTGGGATAGTTTAAATACTCAGAAATCATTTCACTTCAGCACTCTGCCCACACATGTTAGTCTCATAGCGGAGGTGGTGGTGCAAAGAGTCAGTTACATTTCTGTGGATGGAGACACTATTTTGGACCTACTTTTGTATTTCTCTCTTAATTTTTGATTTGTCACTTCATGTGTGCACAGAGGGAACTCGCCACCAGTGATTACACTCGACACAGATATTGGAATTTGAAAAACATACTTGGGGGAAAAAATGGCTGATTTTAAGGCCTCTTGTTATTTTTCAGAAGGAATCAGAATTTGTTATGAGCAAATATGCCAAAGAAACATCATTGTTGGACATTCACTGGTGTGGTTAACATAATGACCAGACAACCAGACAAGACTAGATATGACAAGACAAGATTAGATCAGGAAATCGGATTAGATAAACTGAGATACGAGAAGATAAGCATCCAGAATATGACGTGCGGTAGAAAAAAACAAACATAAAACACAGAGCCTATTACAGGAATGTTGGCACAGTGCTTCCTAACCATTCTAACTCTGCATTTACTTTTATCATCTGTGGTTTGACTGACAGGTTGAGTTTAGGGGGATGAGAGGACCAGCAGTCAGCACAATGTATAGGGGAGCACACATGTACACAAGCAAACACCTACACACAGATGTATGGCATATACCTGTCTCCCTAGGTTAGCAGAAGACCACAGTAATCATATTTGCCAGGTTCTTGGCAGTTTCAGCAAAGCAGTCAATCTGATAGCAGGGTCGCACAGGTGTGTGTGTGTTTGCGTGTTTGTGAGAAAAAAGTGCAATAAACGCTAGCCACCAGGCAGCATGAAAGAGAACAACCGAGAGAGAGGGATAGAGACCATACCCTTTGAGAAACAGAGTGAGTGAGACAGAAAGGGCGAGAGACGTAGATTCGGAGCAAGTGAGAGAGACAGAGGGAGGGGAAGAGAGATAAAGTGAGAGGGGGAGAGAGACACACGAGAAAATCAATGCTGTGTCCACCAGGGACAGAATGTCATGAAGGTTTTTTCACTCTGTGGCATAATGGAGGGTTGGAGCCTTTTACTGCAGGAGTCACCTTGTCTAATGGAGGGAGGGATGGAGGGATGGAGGGGAGAGAGGGAGAAAGGAAGAAGAGGAAAATAGTGAGGAAAAAAGTGGGAGAGAGAATATGGAGTGAGCTGGAAATGGAGGGATGTTGAACAAGTAAGGAGGAATGGATGAAAGGGAAAAAGACAAGGGAATTGAAAGATAGACAAAAGACAAAGAGGCAGAAAAGACAAACGATTGACAGACAGTGATGGGATAAGGGAAACAAGAGGAAGAATAATGGATGATGGGAGAGGAAAGATGGAATAGAGGATGAAGATGTGATGACAGATGAAGGAAGAGAGCAGGAAGCGATGGAGGACATAAAAAGGAGCAAAGGGAAAGCAATGCAATTTGAGGGGGAAGGAAAACATGGAGGGAAGAAGGAAGGACGAGGAGAAAGTGTTGGAAAGATGAGGAGAACAGGGAAGAGGAGAAGGAGGATGTGGAGGTGCGATAAAATGTCAAAAAAGGAGGAGTAAGAAAATAACTACCGTCATATGAGCGAGTCACCCCTAATTTTGGCAGAAAAAAGTAAAATAATGCACTTTGTAGGTCGAAAGCAATTTAGTGCAAAACATTTTAACGGCGGAAGAGACACTTTTACCATCAGATTTGAGTGACATGACTTTATAGAGCTGGCAGAAAGTGGAGAGCGGTGTCAGAACAGAGCCTGGTGATAAAAAGGTGCTGTAAGGGCAGGAAGTGGAATATATCCAATGTGCAACGTCTCGAAACTCATATTGAATTCCACCTGCTGTACATTGGAGTTGCTCAGCGTACAGTCAGTGACTCTAGGAGTCTGTAGTTGTACTGGGCAGCTCTCAGGTGTAAATGTGTGTTAATGTATGAATGTGACGCAGGGTACTACCGATAAAGAGCTTGCCTCCTCAGCAAACCCACCCTGGATAAATACAGGTTAAAAACATGCAAGGTGCTGCAACATCGCAACACTAAGATGTGATTTGCTCTGCATTTTTCTGGCACCGGACTTCAGATAGTTGTGAAATACTTGAGTCAAAGAGGTAAGGTGGTGCACAGTGTTTAGTTTGGATTGTGTCTGACGTGAGGAGGGAGAGTGGATCAGATGAGCAGAGGCCAACCTCAACTCAAAAGGTTTGGAGCCCGGCCATGAGAGCCGACACTCGCTCTCAAACGCACACACTCACACACACACAGCAGTACAGGGTACAGCGTACAGGCGCTTTCAGGCCCATTTAACTTAAGAGTAATACTCTCCTGTGGACTTTGGCAGCCATGTTGAACTTACATCACACTTGGGAGAGGAAACTAAGCAGAGGGGCACATTTGGCTGTCGCCTAACTCTGAATTACCGATATGTAGCAAGATGCATATTAATCAATTCACGGATTGCCCAATGAAAAAGAGCTAGAAACACATAGATCTTGACAATTCAAGGACACATTAATTCACATTTTAAGGTGATTATACGGATGTACTGGAAATAAACTCAAGTGCTTTTTGTAATTATCTCTGCCAGGAGATTGCGTATTAGGTCGTCTAAGTGAGTGTGCATCTCTGTGTCTGTCTGCGGTTAATCTTGCATACTGCTGAACTCATCAGCCTAATATTTTTTTGTGCTCAATTTATGACTGTATGCTCAGAGACCTCTCATGGTTGCAGTGATTCACACTTTTAGAAAACTTGTTTTATTGACTGTTTCATACCATCATTGACCGCTGACTCTTAACTGGCCGATAGGGGCGGTAAGGGATTCACAACTACTTCAGTTAGGACTCTAATCTTGTTTTGGGTTTGGCTGACAAACTAACGTGGCTAATACGGCTTAAAGAGCTAACACCTTACAAAACGAAACACACAGCCGGAACTGACAGTTTCTGTTTAGCGGAAGCGTTGAACAGTCAACATGAAGTGTTACACATAACACGTGTGGAAAAAAGACTATTTAACTAATCTCTAAGGAACTTAGTAACAAACACCACGACCAAGGGTGTATACCAATTAGCAGTACTTGTCAGCTTTACAAAGCCAAATAGAATTGATGTGTTCGATCATTTAGCAGCTGTTCTCGTCATTTTATCGTACAACCATCAGCAGATGGAGTTTGCCCAGTTGCAAGGGAACTACAGCGGATAACACAGTTTCACCTCAACTTCAATTTTGTAGCTGTTCAGGGGTTTTTAGTCATATTTCATGATCTTCATTGGCATAAATGAATTATGAACCGTCTGTGGATCAATGATTGCAATGATGATTTATTCATATTGTGTGAAATTCGTATCTTATTCTATTTACCCAATGTACATGCAGTCTTCCCACACATGGCATATGTTAAAAAATAGACAATCTGTACATGGAGATCTCAGTCATCTCCCTCACTTTTATTTCCTATCTTATTTAGCCAAAGCATATTGTTTATTTGTTTGTTTTCTGTCAGTCAACAGCTCTAGTAGGGAAATAAGACTTGTGCCACATCGAGAAGGATGGTCTATTATCTTTTTGCATCTTGTAGTTATTATGCTCTGCTCTGTCATGCCAGTCATGACTGATAAAACACAACAGCAAACTTTCATTTGCACAGCAAAGATTTGTTGAGCAAATATGTGTGTTTTTTTCCAGCATCATCCAGTTTTATAGTCCCATAGAGTTCTATCCTATTCTATTCTATCTCACCCTATATCGAACTCTCACACGTTGAGGACATTGTTTACCCCTAAGACACCAAGAAGCATTGATCCGGCAGCGTATTGATCACACTATTGGTGATTAGGACATCATGAATAAATGACAGGGGGGGGGGGGGGTATTGAGTGCTTGACGTGAGGACAAAAACTCTCTGGACAGGAAGAGAGGTGAGGGAGATGAGAAGTAAGACGAAGAAGATGAGAAAACGGGGAAGACCGGCAAAAGTCATGAAATGCAGAATGCTGAAAAGAATCAAAAGGTGCAGAGAAGATGGAAATAACATGAAGCTAATCTAAACCAAATTTGTGATTCAGAAATAAGATTTGATGCATTCCTTATAACACAGAAATCTAAAATATGCACACCATATGTTCCTAAGATACAGTTCCCCTCCTTACATAGCTTCAGTGTTGGAAAAGTAATCTTACTCCACAGTGTCTGACAGTATAACACATACCTACAGTATAGCCTTCATATGATTTGCACTGAGGGAAATATTTAAACCACAGACGTTGATGCTTTGATGGCTACACCATTCCACTGAATGGAAATATTTTTGGGCTTCATATTGTACACATTTTCTTTAAAATTCAGCCCGTTATTTTGGTATGTCTGAAAACATTGGGATATCCACACAAAGCCAAAAATGAAAAGGAAACATTAAAATATAATGCAGCAGCAATTGGGATCTACTTTTCTTTTGTGAGATAATAATTTTAAAAAAAAGATCAATATCCCAATAAGGTGCAGGAAAATAAAGATGGATGAGGCTGGAGAGTAGATACATGAAGGAAAGGAAAGTAGAAAATGAAAAGGAAGGAAGAGATTGTGCTTACAGGTTTTTGACACTTGTGATTCCTCTGAAAGCTTTCCTCGGAACCGCCTGAATCTGGTTCTCACTGAGGTCCCTGGAGAGAGAGAGAGAGAGAGAGAGAGAGAGAGAGAGAGAGAGAGAGAGAGAGAGAGAGAGAGGACATTAGTTGAGGTATTCCGAGCACTCACAGAAAGATATATGGAATCAAATGATAAACAAAACCACAAACATTTGATCTATACCACAAGTACACACACACACACACACACACACACACACACACACACACACACACACACACACACACACACACACACACACACAATTACAGTACAAAGGCACAAGAGGAGGATGAGATGGAGAGAAAGGGAGAAGGAGGATGATATATGACATTCATGATCAGTGGAACAATTTGGTCCAAAGAGCTTCAAAGACAAAAGGAACTATGAGAAATACTGCTGGCACGAGTCCATCGACTGCCTTGAAGTGTGTGTGCGCATACGAGAGTGTGTGTGTCTGATTAATGGAGAGGCAGTGGCGGGGAGAGAACGAGGAAAGAGGAAGAGAGAATCAGAATAAAAGACCAGTGTGTGTGTGTGTGTGTGTGTCTGTTGAATGTGTGTGTTTTGCATATTTCTTTAATGTAAAAAAATCTTAAGCCCTATATACTGTATATATATATATATATATATATATATATATATATATATATTTACATATATTTATACTCTTCTCTCCCTCAGGTTTTTCCTCCTTCTCTTTAAACACACACAATAAAAATGGCAGCACATACAACAGACTGCTAACTTTGTTTCTTTCCTTTTTTTTCCTTCTCCGTAATGAATACCGATATGAGTCAAATGATTTTTGACATGACACAACAGCCTGGCTTTAACTCTGTTAGTGTTGTTTGTCGGGGAGGAGGCCTGCCAGGCAAACCGCGTTCAGAAAACACAATGTAATTAGAGAGGTATGAAATATCAGACAAGCTAATCACCCTATACTCCTGCCAGTCAGGTCTGAGTTCAAAACACACACTCACATACTGAACACACAGCCAATCAGCACACAAAACACATGACCATGCATGTTAAACAGTCGACACACACACACACACACACACACACACACACACACACACACACACACACACACACACACACACGCTCGGATAATCACAACTGAACACGGCCTGGACTTTTCCATTTGACCTTGACACACACGCACATATGCTCACACACACACACATATGCACAAACACGCACAGAAATCAGCCATCCTCGCTGTGGAGAAAGGTAATTATGTACTAACCATATTCATAACATTTTCCTGTCACGCAGTTAAGAAACAAAGCCTCTTATTTGTCAATTTCCACAGACAGACAATCGCACAAGCCAACACACACACACGCACACACGCACACAACACACATATATAAACCCTCACACGCATACTGTATATGCTTACGCCGCCTAATTTACAGTCACGTACACAGGAGGAAAATTGGTTGTGCGTTATTCCAGAGCCAATCAACTTTTATTAGGGCCGTGAATGTTAATTGGCGAGCCGTGCTCGGAAAACAGAAAACTAATTTCCTCAAACTAACAAGGTTCCATCGTTTTGGACGTTTCCCTTTCAGCCCTGTGTTTTCTCGCTCATTGCTTTTGTCTGACAAGAGATGAGCGGCCCTGTTTTTTTATTCTTGATGGGAAAAGTATGTGCCTGGCATTGTATACTCTTTAGGAAAAGGAAATATGTGCTTTTATGTGCAATTTTGCTCAGCGATTGCGGTGACGAAGGAGCAGAAAAAAGGCAAACGTTTGACAGACAGGAATGGTGTTATGATATATTATTGTGCAACACAGCCGGAAAATATTCCTTGTGTTTACACTTTTTGTTTAGAAGGTTTTGACACTTTTTGGGATCAGATTTTTTTCTTTCTTTGTTTTTTCCTGTCTTTGTTTCTCCCATGATGACATTGACAGAGAAAATGTGAAACAGATAAAAAGCAGAGATGTTATCACTCTCGCACTCTTTTTCACCTCCATTAGCTATCTATTGTCTCCGTCTATCTGTCTAACTAGCTAACTATATCCATGAATCTATCTTTCTGTATCTACATCATTTGCATCTCTTATACTGCCCTGCCCTCTGTGGACCGCTGATAAACAGAGTAGAGAATGATTGCAAAAAACAAAACAAGAAAGAAAGCACGAGAAGGAGAACAAGATAAAGAAAAGAAAAAAAACATTAAAAAGTCATATTTCAGAGGAGTTGCATGGCTAATAAATCTTTTATTGTTTTGTTTACCCACGATGATATTTATTTGTTATTGCCTCTAACAGAAGGAAAGCCATCCAAGTCAAATAAAAGCCATTATGAGACTGTGTGTGCGTCTCTCTGTCTGCCTTTATGACACCAGCTGAGTGACTGACACCAGCTCCAGGAGTCCACTGTTTAGGCCGCCATAATAAAACTCATATGTCACAAAGGCTTGAATTGAGTTTTCTTCATACGGTTGGTTACTGGTTGTCAATTTGTGCAATTGGTTTTAGGGTTATGGAAATGCTTTGGGTGACATTTTGAGAGGTGTAAACAACAGATGGACAACATTTTATTGGAAACGAGAAAAAAACGCACATTCGATTTGAGTGAGTATGCCGGGCTCAACGAGTGTGTGAGAAGATGGATGTTTGCTCTCCCTAAAATGGGTTTATAGTTGAATAAAGTATGTATCTGTCTGTTTGTAATGGTTGTTTAAAGCTGCAGTAGGCAAGATTGACAAATACAAAGGTCTTATCAGCTTGAAACTGAGAAGAAAGGTTTTGTTTTTTTAAATAATTCTGGTGTGGCCATTGGCAAAGGACTGGCAGAGCACAGGAAGTCACAACAATGTGAAAAAGATGAAGGCTTCAGCCCAAAAGATGCTTAACTCAGTAGCCATCGGTGACCGTTTTCACCACCTCCATCACCAGACACAGAGACAAAGAAATTGAAACATCATGAAGTCACTTCACGTGATTCCTGAACAGCAAAGGCATTAAAGTTTCAAATATTCATTATTAAATGTGCATCAATCAAAGTAAAAGAATGGGGAAAACAACTTTATTTAAAAGTTTATATTTACTTAAAATGTAATACTCAAGAACTAATTTGACCGACAGTGACCTGTCTTCACATTGTCATTCAGATGTTGACAAAACAGAAAACACACCAATGTTTTCTGTGGAATCACTAAAACTATTCAAAATGTACTCATAATAAGATCCTGATTGAGAAACTAAGGTTTCAGTGCCTTTAAGATGTGGCTGCGTATTTGGTGCAGTTTCGATACGACCCTTTATACTGGGAGGTATTGAATCTCTATATTGTATCATAATGTATTGTTTGTGTCTGAACACATTCAACATCCAGAGCTACGGGTACGCTTTCATGTAAACAGCTGTCGTCCTCTCATCTCTCTGTGAGTCATGCCTGCTGACCTTTAAGTAGAGCAAAGCCTATCACCAGCAGGAGATTGGCCTGTGGTCCTTGAAAAGGACACTCGCTGATAGACTAACCACACACACATACACACACAGACACACAGGCACACACACACACAGGCACACACACGGCTCATTTGGATAGCTGGATGGCTTGTACACCAGTCTAGCAATCTACTTCCACATTTCAATTATTGGATTCAGTTTTTTTTGGTCCTCCTCTATTGCCACAGCGTTTGAAGCAGCGGGCAATTAATCTCTTAAAAATTCTATTAAAGAGACGGATGGCTGTTTGAATTATACATCAGTTCTATTAGGATGACAAATTCCGTAAATTATAGTGGTACTGATTATGAAAACAACTGCATATATTTTGAGGAATCGGGGAATCTCGACTACTGGATGGAGACAAACAACGCAAAAGTTCACAAAAGTTCAAATGAGCTATGTTTAGTATTCGTGGATGCAGGAAGAAAATAAAGAAGAATAGGAACAATAAAACAGCAGCAGAAGAGGAAAACGTGGTCTTCCATTACCCATTCCTTGCTTACCATGGCTTCCCTAAGTACTGTATAATTGATTGAACTTTGACCAAATGTCTTCCAGACCTTCTCCTTTCACCACACGGACCCCCCACCCTCCGTTCATGTTTCCCCAGCCAAGGCCTCTCCTCTCTGGGCACGCTGATTCTCAGCGGCCCCTAGAAGTCTGGAGGGATTGAGGATGACAGCAAGATCCTCTTCGGGTTGGGGTGGTGATGGTGGTGGTCGTGTTGGGTGTGTTTGTGTGTGTGTGTGTGTGTGTGTGTGTGTGTGTGTGTGTGTGTGTGTGTGTGTGTGTGTGTGTGTGTGTGTGTGCTCCCAGCAATCACCTCCTTCATATTAAGTTCCATTATTCATGGGAGAAGAATAATAACACTCGCCAGGTCACCCTTTGCCACTTCGGATATTACTGTTAACCCTTCAACACACACAGACACACACACACAATGCTGAACAGAGTCTCCTCAGATACACACACAGTATGCATACATAAAAACATAAAAAGTGTACCCACATACGCCTCAGAAAATGTGCACACACATCAATTTTTTTTACTCTCAATCATACACACAGACCAAATGAACTTTTCTCCCAGGCGATCTCACCCTACACTTTTTGTGTGTAACAGTAGACACCAGATATTAGACGGATCCGCCCTCAGGCTTGTCCACATATGAGCCAGGGCCACTCTGAACCATTAACCTGCGAACGGGGGGTTGTGGAAACAGGCCAGTTTGATTTCATATGACTCTGTGTCAGACGGCATCACGGGAGGTCTCAGTCAGACAGAGGAGACAAGGAGAGGCGGCAAAGGTGTGTACCCTTGTGTCAGGTAGAATTTGTAAGTCTCTGCGTGACAGAAACAGCAGGCACGTGAGAGTGGATGGGAGGCAATGCATCCATCTTTGTGTGTGTCTTTTATTAAAAGTAGAGTGGCTGTAGTGGGTGAAAGAAAGAGAGATGACCCTTGGCTGGGCTCCAAGGTAGAGATGAAAAAGAGAGAGGAGAGGAGCAGGAGGAAAATTGAGGGAGAGGAAGAAAAGGGATAGAGAAGGAAGACAGAGGCGGCACAATTTCTTTTTTTGAAACCTGAGAGACCTTCAATGGTTTCAAGCCTCTCACTTCTCTTCTCCTTGTCTCTCTTCTTTTTCTTCTTCTCTTACCTTCTTATTCAACCCCTCCCGCTATCTCACTTTCTCTCTCTCTCTCTCTGTCCGTCTCTTTTTCCTCTCCCTTGGGGGCTGTAACTGCATTTAATATTGTTCCATAAAGAGAGTAATAAATATCGACTGCTGGCTAGCTCATATTCCCCTTGTTTCTTAAGGCACTCTACTGTAGGGTACGACCAAAGTCATGCAACAGATATTACAGTGCAGCTTACAGCCTGCAATGTTATACTAATTCAAATATCCTCTGGTATCTGTAACCTTTGGACTGATTAAAGTGTCCTTTATACCATTTCAACTAACTGTAAGTACTGCCTTTAAGTCAAAATACATGTACATGGAGGGATAGAAGATTGTTTACATTGACGTACTCTTGTTGCTGTAAAAGCAAAATAACTTTTTAAATGATTTACGAACAATTTTAAATGGTGAAGACATGCTATTAAGACTTTTCCCTCACTTTTTGCCACATTGCATGTGAAAAAAACACTCCTCAGATATATGGATGGGTTTTCCCAGATTACTAGCTAGTAGTAGGTAGTACTAGTAACCACACAGTGAGTAAATATTATATTCAGTATGTATTACAGCAAAGCGGGCGGTCTGCTGTTGCAATGGAAATAACTCAAATGAAGGCTTTGTATACTCTTAATATTATTTTGTCAGATTTCTTTTTCATTTGTCCTGGGAAAACTTACTGAGTATAAATGCTGCCTTTTGGTAATGCCACAGACATATAGCTCCATGCATTCAAAACTGGAACCTTCCCATTACAACCACAGCCTTCTAGTCTTGGCTACAGAGTTACTTTACTTGAGTGATTCTGACTTGTGCCAACAAACTGGGGGGGATATAATATCCAACATGCTGGCAGTGAATCGCAGACAGCAGGACTGCAGTGTGGGTTGGACTTTTTAGATATTTTAAAGTTTTACAGCTTAAAGTAATTTCTTATTGCCAGTTTTGTATTGATTTGGGCTAAAAACTGCTGAATCTCCATGGACTGTAGTGCATTTTATCTTCTGATTGTTTCGCCTTTTGTTCTTGTTCGAATCCTTTCCTTGAAGAGGATAGTGTTTAGAACGTGTTTCTTCAAAAACTGCACGTGTTCCCTGAAAGCTTGCTCTTTAAATAACAGAATAAAAGTAATTTCTTTCTGGAAAATGTTGCTGCAAAAAGTACTTTCAATCAGACACATATTGCCTTCACGTTTGTCCTCTATATCCTGGAGAACGAGTGTAATGGAGGTCACACAGAATGGTCTTCCTTTCATATTTCTCTCTCCAGTCTTTGTAATTCTTCATCAGTCTTTTAACTCGGTGCCCTTGCTTCGTCTTGTAACCCCCGCCTCATCCATCCTCCTCCCCTATTCATCCCCCCGCTCCACTCCCAGTGATTTAATTAAGTGGGCGCTTTATGAATAAAAATATTGCCCCCCTCTATTGATCATGGTGGATGGGAGGATGACAGCTCGGGCTGGCTGGGACGGAACGGGACAGGACAGCCACTCTCCTAACTCACTCCATTACACTGATCCAACTAAGTGTGTGGGTGTGTGTGTGGAGTTTTATCACTGTGTGTGCGTGGACAGGTGTGTGTAAACGAGTGACATTGTGTAAGCTTGAGCGTGTGTGTGTGCGTAGACGGTAGAGTGCTATGTGTGTCCGTGTGCACGTTTGTGTGTGTGTTTGCGAGTGAAACAGCCATCAGGGAGCAGTAGCATCTAAATCAAACTAAGCGTCCTCAAAAGCTCTCATGGGCCCTTGCAAATCCTTCGTTAGAGAAGCACACCCACACACACCTGCATACACACACATACAGACACACACACACGCACGCACACATTCCTCAAACGCCTCCTTTTTGATACACACACACTGCATCAGCATTATAAATGGACATTGTCTGCACTTTTCATTTCTCTCCCTCTCTTCCTCCCTCTCTCTCCCATGCTCTTCCCCCTCTCTACCCATCGCTCTCCGTGAGGCTGTAAGTATCTATTATGTTTTGTCGATACTGTAATTAAATTGGACAGCTTAATGCAATTCTCTGTGATCCATAGGCCTTTATGGATATAAAAGCTTTTCTGGCCCCACGCCCGAAAGACGTCCAACAAATTTAGATGAGTTACTATTGGGGGAAAAAAAAGAAATGTTGGAGAGGTTAAGGCAGCGGAGCACACACATGGTCATTTGTAATTGGCTAATTCACTTTAATGTCCCTGACGCCATTTTGTTTTAATATATTTTCTTATTTGAATTGTCATCCGCGGGACTAAGCGATATTACTACTCTGCCTATCTTTCCTCTTTGTTCCTTGTTAGTCCTTCCTTTTCTTCTAGTGCTTTAGCTAAGCGATATTGCAGGCTCTTAGGACATTTATAGAGCTAATAAAACTTCAGCAGCAAAGGATCAAGAGACGGCATCAGAATGGACGTGGGGAGCGGAGATAGATGGAGGGAGGAGAGGGTGGATTAACAGGAAGACGAGAAAAGATAGAAACGTACTATATGGTCTGATAGATGGAGGGATAGATCGATTGGAGACGGAAGATATTTCTGTGTCTCTCTTATTGGAACAGATTTAGTTACTCAGATGTACATCTAAGAGAGAGGACAGTGCCAAACTGTTATGTTCGAGCTTCGCAATCTTGATCAAACCACAACTGATCCAAATTAATTCCACCAAGTCCTATAAAACTGAACCAAACTGTGAGCACACTTTGGCCCTGATCAGACAGAGAGCGTTTTAGCAGCCTGGGCTTAGCAGCACTTACTGTAATTGTTTTCAATGAGAATGAAGTGTTTTTTTTCCTGCTCTATGTACCTTTAGTTTAAAAAGAAAGTCTGAGTCATATGTGTTTTTTCTCATTGTGGTGACTTTTGCTAGATACGTATATGACTTTATCAACCGTAGTTACTATGATCAGGACGGAAAAGAGCACGAAGCAAATGTATTTTCATACATTTAAACTGTCCTATTACTATATAACTACTACTCCTAAGTAGTGTGTAGTTTATGGTTTGTGTTTAGATAACGTTAGCACACATTCTGGAGTTTCCTAGCAACATAAATGTAAAAAAGACACAGCAGACTGCATAGCGATCAGGCCTTTAGGGCGCTTTACAAGTAATGAGATGTATGTATGTTATAGTTACATACAGTATAAATTAAACAAGGGTTCAATTCCAATATATTCAAAACAAAAATAATGTATCTACAAAATAAATAAAAAGAAAAATTGTATTCACTTCTGACATGACAATAGTTGTTTGGTGAGAGTTGATATCACTGCTTGTCTTGGCTTATCTACTGCATTGTGAACGCCAAAGGAGCTGAGGAACTTTCTCAGTCGCAGAGGACTTTGTTATCCTTCACTTAAACCTGCCAACATGACAATCTATGCTTATTTTTATTGGAGGTCTGTTTGGGTGAAATTGACAGGCATTACACTAATTGGGTGTGCTCGGAAATCATGATCAATTACTCCAAAGTAAATTTCCATTGCAACTTTGATCATATTATTAAATGTCTGTTTGTTTTTTTAATAAAGCCTCATAATCACAGGCTAAATAAACAATAATATATAAAATAATATAAAATAATATATATAAACTGACACTGACATTTGATTGAGCTTTTGCACGCAGAATTGACATCTAAGACGAATCCCTGAAATGCAACTCGATGAAAAACATCTGCATCAAAAAGATGAACTGGTAATGGATTCTCACATGTGAAAGGAATGATCCTGGGTGAGGAATGGATTTGAAGCAGTGCGGTTGATGGAGGATTTAAACGGGGGGTTCTCATTCTGAGAATGGCCAAAGCTCCTTGACTAAAAGGATTTGTTCTCTGGGAAATTGTTTTACCAACATAAGGCTATTTGAGAGCCCCTGTCTAAACCTCTGATTTGATATGCCAATCCTTGCTAATCTGAAAGCTCTATGAATTGTTGAAATAAATAAAATAAAAAACATTGGATAAAGAGGTGTTGAATTGAAAGAGCAAATTAAGTAGAAAATAAAAAAATACAATAAATACCGAATAAATACTGTTGTCGGCTTTCTGATTAAATCCTTCTCCTGGTGAATGGCTGAGCAAGCCTTTAAAGTAAAGGTGAGGCGGATAAATACATGGATGATGTAGCAACAGAACATGGGTGCTTGCCATTAGAATGAGGATGAACGCAACAACCCGTTTGAGTCTTTACTGAATGGCTGAATCAGTCGTCATGGAACAAGAGATGGACGTGTTTTGAAAGAGATGTGCTGTTAGAGAGACTAAAGGGAGGACGGAGGAAAAGAAGAAAGACAAGCATTGACAGGAGGCGTAATGAGGAGGGGGTATGAAGCTGGTGACGGGTGAAGGAAGCTACAGGGATGAGGACAATGTAAGGAAGGATGGAAGGTAACATTGGAGGGAGTAGACAAGGTGGGAAGGATGGGCAGGGAGCCAATGGGTGAACAAACTGAAGAGAAAGTTAAGTTTGTGTAAAAGATAGAGGGATGAAAGGGGGTGGGTGATGGAGGTGTGGATAGAAGGAATGAAGGAGGCGGTGCGAATAAAGATGCTGACTGTGGGGTTTTGCCTATATAAGCATCTGGGGAGCACCTCAGCACCCATAAATAATACACCGCAAATTAGCAGATTGGACAGAAGAAGGGGACTGCTGCGTGTATGCATGTGTGTGTGGGTGTGTGTGCTGCAGGGAGTGCTATGAACACACATGCATGGCACTGAACACACTACACTATATATGTGTGTTTTTCGGGTCTGTGTTCCTATTAAACTTTATGTACTGCATGTTCAGTACAATGCACGTCTTTAAGGTTATCTGTGTACATGGATTGTGTGTGTGTGTGTGTGTGTGTGTAAGGCATCTCTCTGAGGTCTGATCCGTCTCTCAGCAGGTCAGTGTTGTCAAGGTTACCGCAGGCCATTTTACCGGTGGGCCAATTAACTTTTAGCACAGAAACAGAAGAGTGCAGGTGTCTCAACAGTGCTGGGGCTACAGAGAGAGTGAGTGTGTGTGGTGTTTTTTGTGCCTAAGTGTATAGTATTGAAAGAAACCAACAAGCAGAGAGCAGATGTGCGCGAGATGAAATGAAACAGTGTGTGTGTGTGTACGAAAGAGAGGAAAAGCGAGAAAAAAGAAACGAAGAAAGCCTTTGTTGTCTCTGTGTTTGGTAAATAGCTGCGTGGCCTTTCATGATGCCGAGAGAAGAACACAATTGAGGGTGATATGCCGGCAAATGTGAGTCCGAGCGCAGCAAGACGTAAGCGAGTCGAGGCTCTTGTGTGCCGAAGATGACATAACGCGTTCCCTTGTAAAGGTTGACGCAGTCCCTTGTGTGCAGAAGAAAGTTTCTCCAGTCACTTTGGGCCAAAATATGTAACATGTAAAATGTAACAAAATAATGTCTGAAAGCTGATCTAAAAAAAATTGGCTGATACTAAATATCTCAATGTTGTTCACTAATAATTGTTCTTACTATAATTAGCAGAACAGAGATGCTCTAGAATTAAAATGTCATGACAAAGAAATGTAACCCTTTGAATAGGGTTACATTCAAAAGTCAAAGTGATGTATTTGACAAGTTTCTGTTCCTACTGCAAACATGAGTGTACTGACAACAATTGACTTGGTTACTTGAGATGAATTTGATAATTGTGAGGCAAAATCTGAATTCGTTAGGAATGTCTTTGATTTAGACGCAAATTCATTGATGTTTATCCTAAACAGGCGTATGAGTGTCCTCCGTTGTTGAATTAATTATGACTCTGAGGAGACGGGATGCACTTTTTGATACAAAGTGCATCAATTGATTTGCTAAGGGTTAACTGTGAGGAAACTAAATCAAGACAGAGGTGGATATTAGCTTAAATGCCGGCTGACAACCTTGTTTAGCTGTAAAAAAAAAATAAAAGTCTGTTAACCAGCAAAACGACCCCCAGAGCTTCAAAGAGGAAGACTCTCGCGTGTAACAAAGTGCAGGAAGAATCAAGATTCAACAGTCATATTGTCCCATCCCGCATAGCAGTTACAAATGGATAAAAGTTAAATCTATTGCATTTTAAATGGCTTACTGCCAATCTCCTCACATTATAACAAACATCCTGCTTTGGTGTTTCGTAACACAGTAGTAGTGAGACAAATGCACAGCTAGAAAAATCAGGCTTTTTACAATGGTCGTTTCTTTCTGAGTGTTCTTGGTGAAATAAAGTGATTGTGATGGCTAACAGAGCAGACTGTCATCCTCTCTTCCCATGCAGTGGTGGGCTAATTCATCTGACAGACTTTCTTCCACAATGGCTACTGGCTGCTGTCTTCTTAGCCTGAGGGCCTGTCTGGTTGAGTGTGAGAGAGTGTGTGTGTGTGAGGGAGACAGATATATATATATATATATATACGTAGTATATATATATATGGATATACATATACAGAGAAAGAAGAGTTGAGGAGATGGAGAAAGAGAAAGGAATAAAAAAGAGACAACCAGGAAAAAGGAAAGCACCTTTGTGTGAACGCGAGTGTGTGTGTGTGTACATGGTTGCTATGCAGTCTCTAGGCCCTAATCTCTTTAGTAAGCCCCATGATCCAGTTAGAAACAGCGAGTGGCTAATGTCAGGGCTAACTGGAAGAGAGGGATCTATGCGAGTGTGTGTTTATAAATGTTTGTGTGTATGCCTTCAACTGTATCCATATCCTTGTTGAGACAGTCAGGGTCTAACTGTAAGAAAACCCCAGTGTTTGTGTACTGGTCGAATAAATGTTATCATGCCTGCAACCATGTCCACTTCCATGTATATGTGTGTACACAGTTTTCTGCTTGTGTGTGTGTGTGTGTGTGTGTGTTGCAGGGTGTGTCTGAAAAGCAGCAGTGCCCATTAAGGCTGAGAGATTAGATTGAGTGGATCCAGATTCTCTGCTTTTGTTCCTCTCCAGCAGGCTTTCCCTGCAGAAAACAGGACAGGTGCAGGAAATGGATCATTTTAAATGGATAAAGTTAATTTGTCTGGTAAATTCCGGGTTAAAAGGGAGAATTTAAAAAAGAAGCTATTTGGGTTTAACATCTGGTCACTATTGCAACGTATAACAGTGTGTTGTTAAGTGATTAGCAAAGTTAAAGGTGCCGTAAATACGGTCAAGGTCAAATTATTCCACTCCTTTCAATATTCAGGTTGTAAATACAAAATAGTAAAGATCTCAGTGGGGGGGAAATACATATACACTGAAGTTGACATACTTGTTTTCATACATGTTAGTCTTATGTATATGAGTACAGTTTCTGTTTCAGAACTGAGAACAGTGCAAGAGAATGAAGCTCATCTATACAAAAGAAAACAAACTAAATCAATCTTCCATTCATTGTCTATGGAGCAGCTCATGGCTTTATACTTGATGACTTCACAAGTTTGAGACCAACTTCTCTGGTTTCCGGCGTTGAGGGGGAGCAGCTCATGTTCACAAATATTGATTGAACGGTCCTTGGCTATAAAAATAACATATTGGGATTATTAATTACGGTGGTGTTCCCCTTTAAATGAATGAATATGTTCACATAACTTGTGAAACTCTAAACCACTATAGAATCAATCTGATCAAGTCATTTTGAAAATGAAAGATTAACGAGTTAAATGTTTCTGCTTTCATTCATATCGATATTTGTTCCGTTTTCCAAATAGGTTTTTTGAATGCCTTAAATGCTAAGAGGCTGTGTATTATCTTGGTACATCGTAGTATTTAATATATGGTACATTCAGCGCAGCATCTAGATGAATGTTGTAAATGTGCTTGAAGCTGCCGTGGCATGATTAAAATGGACGCGGTTATCAGCAGTTTTGTCACAGAGGGTAAAAGTACAGCTAACTCACCCCGCTGCCATAATAAACGATAAGACGCTGACACAACGGGAATGATGAACACTCTGAACTAATGGCTGCTCGCTCGCTCACACGCTTGCATAAATATAACCGACCATATATTATTCTCCATCTCTGCCTGTCCGTCTTGTCACCACCTCTCTCTGTTTCTCTCTTCCGAAAAAAAGAAACAACCTGTCATTCAAAAATTGCATTACACCATTCCTTCATTCCAGAAAATTCTGCTCCAAAACACCTCGTATAACAGCACGGGAACGAATGCAGTCAAACGCTGTGATATGAAAATCATTCATGCCCCGGGGGAATATATGGAGAGGAATAAAGGATGGATGCGGACAGACAGAAATTGAACCAAATTCTCCCCTCCCACCCAATCACACAGCATCACAAATCACTAGCGCCGCTGCTAATTCAGGGTGTTACGGTGTGCAGGCCTTGTCATAAGGCGTGTGTATGTGAGCATGTGTGTGTAGAAGTGTGTGTTTGCATATTATAGTTAGGAGATGAGGGAGAGAGACAGAGAAAGAGAGGGAGAGAAAGAGAGAGAGAGAGAGAGAAGGAAAAGATGATTTAGGAGTAATGAGAGACGGTAAAATCATGGTGCCCAGCGGCATTATGGGACTAAATCTAATCTGCTAATGGAGAGGGGGGCGTGGGCCAGGATGATGGTGATGTAGGGAGGAGGAAGAGGTGGAGTAGGAGGGGAGATAGATGAAGAAGGGAAAGGACAGCAGCGGCAGGAATGAAGGTTGAGGACAGAGGAATGGATGGAGAGCCAGTAAGGACAGAGGAGAATAAAGGAGGAAATGAGAGTGACGAAATAGAAGAAGAGGAGATGTGTAGGATGAATGGCAAAGATGGAGGATGGAGAGGTCTAAGACAGAGTAGAGCACAGGAAATAGGAAACATAGAAGGGAAGGAAACAAATGCAAATCCAACAGACAATGACGACAGGAGGACGTTAAAGAAAACATGCTGAAAGACTGAGGATGATGAGAATAGTAGAAGAAGAAAAGTGAGATAAGGGTGAAAAAAGCAAGAGAGGCAGAAGAATGAAGAAGAACACAATACAAAACAAAGGGAGATGGGAAAATATAACAATGAAAGAGGAGAGAACACAAGAACGCGACGAGGGGGGAAAAAAAAGGTCAAGGACAAAGTGAACAAGTGGGTTTTAGGGTGTGACGTGTGTGTGTGTGTGTGTGTGTGTGTGTGTGTGTGTGTGTGTGTGTGTGTGTGTGTGTATGTGTAAATAACCTGGGGTGGAGGCATTGGGAGGGCAGGGCCCAGGAGAGCCCAATCAGCACATATTGCTATCACATGTATAAAATCTTTCTCTCTCTAATACATACACACACACACACACACACACTTGCATGCAGATGGGGCAAAGTTTGCACACACTCCATACGTGACGTATACGTGCAACAACACAAACACCATCTCATTGTTGCTCTCTCCAGCCAAACAAACACACACACACACACACAGAAAGACACATTCTTTCACACCCACACACTCGGCAGAAGGCAGCCATTGAGAGGTAATTGCCCCAGACTGTTAATGCTTTCCAGGATAAAACTACACCAGCCTTTACAAGGCCGGGCTAATTTCACAACTTTATGTCCTTACCTCAACAAAATGGCTGACAACCGCATTACAACCAGCCCAAAGAGATACAACAGACAGGAAACTAGAAGTCATTTTATTTCATTATGCATTATTTCATTCGTTCAGAATATCCTTTTCTGAGAGAAGGTGGAGCTGCAGGTATGAGGTGCATGATTTGGAGGCTTTTTTTTCTGTGTGGGGCCACCCATGCTGAAGATGTATCAAGTGTGTGCATCCTGCAAGGTGCTCTGATAACAAATTCTCAAAATCGTCTTTCTGGTGTGACACACACTTTTCAGTCGTAACATGATAGCATTAGAGCTGCAGCGATTATTCCATCAAACGGCATTATCAATTAATGATTTTAAGCAAAAATGCCAAATATTTGATGGTTCTTCCAATAATGTGCTGCTTTCATTAGTCTCATGTTTCCGTTAATTAATTATCGTTGGGTTTTGTTATTATAGGACGGACAAAACATGACATTTGAAGAAGTTAAAGTATGCTCTGGGATACTTTCATGATTAAGTGATTGATTGAGAAAATACTCGACAGGTCAATCCATGATCATGATTGCAGACGGCATGACAGCATGTTGCTTTGCAGCAGAGAGAGCATATGGTGAGTTAATGCTGTCAATCTAGAATATGAGTCATCTACTACCTTTTTAAATATAAAATCTGTAAATTCTATCCTATCAACCCCTTGGATCTCTTCATGTAGATTATGTGATGCTGATACTCTCCAGTAAACACACCTCATCCAGGCTGGGTGGCCCGCTCTGCAGTGAGGAAAGAGATTGTCAGACTTTATTGTATTGTACTGTATCCTATCATATTCTTTTAAATCATTTGATGACTCATGTGTCCGTGATGATTTCAGTTAATAAATACACTCTGCAGTTGGATATTGAACCTTGGTCCGCTGTGGCAAACTCCTACACGGGTTTGAAATCCAGACTCACTGTGAAGCTGCACCAAAACCTCAGCAATCTGCTGTGAGCAACACAAACAGAGCATAGCCGCATGGCAACTCCATTATCTTGATAGTAAACAGGACTGGAGCTCTGCAATTTACAGTATCCAAGCTACGGCATCAACATACAACAACTAGCTGAGAGGTCCAGAACATAAAACACACAGGGTTTTGCATTGTCCACAGAACAGCCCTTTACCTCAAATAAACTTTAACTTCAACACAGAACAGGTAACTCTTACTCTTAATTACCCCTTTCACCGGTCGACAGCTATAAAAGAAGACATTACGTTACGGCGGTGATGATACTGAACAGCAGCGAGATGCGACGTCAAGCTTTAACGTCTGGTGTTTAGCTATTTCATTCTTGGGTCGGTAAAAGAAAATACAGATGCAACATTACGCTGCAGCTTAGACAATTACACCAAATGACACTGAAACTCCGCAGTGGCCCGTGTGTTTATGAGGTAATGTACAGTTTGAGCGCAGATGGTAACTGCGTTCCCTTACTCATTGAGGTCGCGGGCACGCCGCCGCAATCAAATAGCCATTACAGTGTTGAGTGTTACAGCTGAGGGAAAGCAGACGAGGAGAGAGATAGGGTCACAAGTGCAGTTATTGAATTAATTACTTTAGAATAATCGGTTTCTCTTATTTGAATAGACGAGTTGACACAAAGCACTCTTTCAATAACTTCTGATGTGCATAGATAGAATAGAGCAGAATAGAATAGGTGGAAAAAACCCCACCCAGCAGGTAGGCCTCCTGCAACGCAGCACCTTCCCTTGGCAGAAGAGACAAACAGGGTTTCCAGACAGTAGATGGCGCCGCAATGCTTCTCTGTGCTTCCCTCTTAGCACAATCAGGGTATTCAGATCACTATCACACATTCTGGCAGCTCATCAACACCAAAATAACTCCAGACCACCGGCAGTCAGGGACAAGCCTTTACCCTTCTTTGAGGACTATCTGATACATTTTTCTTGTAAACATCTTTTTCGACAATCAACATTTTCCACCCTGAACGTCCAGAACATCGTCAGAGTAACACCTGTTACTGTAGATACACCCACAAGAACACACATGTTCATTTGATTTCAACATGGATGGCAGGAACAAATTATTCTTCTAGTAGCGTAACTTACGACATGACAGAGAGAGTGGGGGAATAGATTAAATGTATCTTTGCATTTGAACCTATTGTCGTTTCATTAGCGGGGGTACCCTGAAAACAGTTCAAATGTAGTGCTGCATAATTCCCCTATTCCTCACTTAATGCCCTCCAAATTTGTCACTGTCGGACATGAATCAAACTGACACGTTTATTAACTCTGATGAAAGGCAGAGTTGGCACAGTGCGGGGAAACCGAGAGTTTCTTCTTCTTCACCTCCCACACCTGTTGTGTGCGAGTGTGTGTGTGTCCTCTTAGTCTATCCTCTTCTGCTTACGTCTGTCAGTCTGTCCGCTGCAGTGTCTGCCTTTCGTCTCTCTACAAAGAAGAAAGACAGACACTGGAGGGATCTGTGAATCATTATCCTCTGCTCACCCTGTGACACTGAGAAGCTAATAGGCTCCCAGTGGGGAATACATATGTGTGTGTGTGTGTGTGTGTGTGTGTGTGTGTGTAAGAAAGAGAGAGATAAAGGTTGTGTAGGGAAAATACATTTTTCTTTATATATATATATTGTCATGTTTCTATCGCTACTGGACGTGTTAGCTGTTATGTGTCTGTGTGTTCTACCATGTTCCTGATATTCAGTGTGTGTCTGTGTTTACTGTAGTCTGTAAATCTATATGTGTTTTGTGGACACTAGTGTGTATTTGCACAGATACTCAAGAGGCTGATTCTGTGTGAGTGTGTGTGTGTGTGTGTGTGTGTGTGTGTGTGTGCGTGTGTGTGTTTCTCATTTCCTCCATGTAGAGATTAGGGCCAAAGAGGAGCAGCATTATCAGACTGCTGGAAATGAGATCTCAGTAGGAGACTCCGCTCCTCTGCCTTTCTTTTCATCCCTTCTTCCTCACCTCTTTCTGATCCTCCTCCTCCTCCTCTCCCGCTGGCCCTCTTTCACCTCCTTTACTTATCCTCTTACAGATGTGTTTTCACACATCCTTCCTGTCACTATGTCCCATCTCATCTTTCACTCCATGTTTTGTCAATCGCACAAACAACCCCGCCTCGCCTTTCTCTCTACCTGCAGCTCTCTCTCTCTTTTCTCTCATCTGTCCATCTATTTATTCCTCCATGTGCTCCACTTCTGCCTCCCCCTGCTAAAAAAGATTAGCTCCCTACCTCATCGTCTTTACATGTTTCACTTTGACTCGTTGTTGCTCCCTTCATCAATCTAGTCTGGCCATATAGTGTCAGGAGGAGATTCTCAATATCCGTGCTGCAATTCATCTTTGCTGTTTTATAAATGAAGATTACAGAAAGTAGCAATCTATGATATTGTCCATTTGTTTAAATATGAAGCAGAATTTTCAATCAGTGTGTCTGCAACTTTTCACCTAGATGTTCTCTTCTATCACTGTAAACATTCCCAGTTTGTCTATAAACTGTCGCTGCTGAAAACTACAAAGACGTTCATAACAAATACTTTCCGCTAACACTGTTCACAGCATCCAATCAAAAAAGACTTTTGTGTTTTGTCAGTTGGCCTTCAACTTGCACAACAGACATCGTTTGTTATGATTTGATATTTATGTGACAATGTCTTATATCACTACTTGAATACAGCATTTAACCTTGCATCATTCAAAAGTAGAAACTACGATATAAAACATACAACATAGTGAATTAGAAACAGACAAGCGCCTGACAGGCAAACCGGATAGTGTACAATATTCTAATAACAAGGAGCCTCCGCACAGAGATAGAAACATAACTGTTTCAGATAAGCTGCATCTGTGTAAGGCCATTTCCTCCTGGACTTCTTTTCATCCTCTTCTCCTCTCTTTTGGCGGTCCGATGTCACCGTGACAACAACAAAACAAACACGGCGAAAGCCACGGTTTTGTAGATAAACACTTCACTGTCGAGATCAGTCGTCCTGTCTCGGAAAAGTTATGAAACAAATAAGTCCGCCTTGAACCATTCTGTTGGACTTCGTGTTCGGTTACATATATTAGAGTTAATAAGAAAATGCTGCATGGATGTCCTTCAGCATCAGAAAAAAAGAAAGAATTAATGAATATTTATACAAACCTCTCCAACAGTCTGTGTATTTGTGCACACACATGTGGCTCAGTGTGGACTCTATTGGGTATTTCCAGGAAGTGGTAGCCAAACTAAGTTTATTATTCCTCAATCAAATCAGTGAGAGTGAAACATGTAGAACAGGACACCATTTCCTGTACACACACACCCTCACACACACACACATGCTGCTATCTCGACTCAAGCATCTACCGAGTGTGCCACAGAGAGGAAATCCCCTCAGACCCCACACCTACTCTTGACATATTACACTCTGTGTGTGTGTGTGTGTGTGTGTGCCAGGGGTTGCTTCCATGTCTGAGCTTCTGTATGTGTGTGTGTGTGTTTGGTCTGCCGATGCTATCTGAGCTTCTCACTGACAGAGAGGAAGGAAACGACACCGTCAACGGACACAACTGTTCAGATATAACTCTTCGTGTAATATTTTCAGCATCAAACTGTTCATACTGTTGACACATGATCAGTTAAAAAAAGCAAATCATGTCACAAATATGATATATCGAGATCTCTTTAAACTCCACCATAGAAAGTGAAAAAACAACAAAACATTTTCCTCTCAATCTGCTTTCCTTTGAGCATCTTTTACCAAATGTTTTCAATAGAGGTGGGATAATTGTGTAGCTGATGAGCATCTGTGTTAATACTTCTTAAGTTGGATGACTGAGGCAAAAAATGGCAGCTAAATTAAAATGCAAAAGTAACTTCACATGTGAACAAACCCAACGTCTGATTTCCTAACTAAAAAAAATGAGGTACATATTTGATTTGTCTCCTTGTTCTCATATCTATTGTTTTCTATGTCACATTTTCCCCCATCTCTGCCTCATCATTAACCCTCTCCTCTCTCCTGTTTGTGTTTATATTACAGTAAGCTTTCTTTTAACATTTATAGATCCTCCGATCCACTTTCATGTCCAGCAATTTAATGTTAATGCTCGTGTCCAATTTTTCATGTGTGTTTGTCCATTTGAGAGGACATGAATCCGCCTATATTTATTTGTTATTGAATGAGTGTAAATGTTAGACGCTCTCCTCCGAGACAGACGAAAGGTATAAAGCCACTGAGATTACATGTGGCGCCGTCGGCCATGTAGACACTTATCAAATATACGATCCTCGTGTCAAGTCTCAATGGGCTGGTAGAGGAACATGAAAGATGGAGGTTAGCAGGAAAGAGCGATGCAGAGAACCGGGCTGGACAGCCTTGTTTGACCTGCTGGAGAAAATGTGGGAGGACGGAGAGAAAATGGGAGGAATGGAAGAAGAGAGAAGGAGGGGGAGATAAAATCATAAAAAAGAAAAATACATTCATAAATCCCCCCCATCTAAATGTTAATTGTGCTAAACGGCATGTTTGAATAGGTTAAGTGAATGCTCTGAATTAGTTTACGTTACGTAGGTGGTCCAATAAAAGCCCATTTCTGAACCAGTAACTCCCTAAATATCAAATAGCAGAGCACTCGATTGCTTACCCTGAGACAGACTGAGCCGTTTAGGGGACAAGTGAAGCATTGGATCATTTAATTCAATGAGGAACTCAACTCTATTTTTCGAAAGGGATGGTTCCCCAATTATAGCATGCACCTCGTGTTCCCATTGTGCAGAAGGTGTCCCACCTCAACGCTGAGCACCACCAAGGGAGAAGTTGTAGAGCCTAAGCGGAGGAGTTGCGACAATTATTTTCCTTGCATTGCAGATATACTACTTATTATTCTTCTTTTTTTTAACAGCATATCCACTTATCCACATATCCACAGTGTCACTTACAGAGGGGTTGGGAGGGTTAAGTGGATCAGCTGAGCATTAGACAGACAGAGCTAAATTGCTACAGTGACAAACTGCTGCACTGTTTGTATGAGTCCCACTGCGCTCTGTGACATGGTGTCTGCCTTTCCCCCCATAATCTGAATAGCTACAAACACACACACACTATGAAAGATGCTGTTATGAGAGGTGGGGAGGCCCAGGCAGCCAGCCTCTATCTGAGGTGACCTCAGCGATCATGACATCATGAGGTAGGCTTGATTTATATGCATGCTGCACTGAGGAGCATATTCAAACAAACAGGCCCCCCCCCCCCCCCCCAGGGTGGAGTAGACGATGCTCCCTCGGGAAGGAAAGGAAAGCAGGCGGGGCAGGAGGAGAGAGGAAGGGATGTGGCAGTCAGACAAAAAGGAGATGGAGATAGAGACAGAGGAGGGAGAGGAGGGGAAATAAAGGAGACATGGTGGAAAGTTAAGCAGTGTAAAAAATGAAAAAAGCTTATGCTGCAAGAAACATGAAGTGAGGAAAAAATAGGAAAGAAAATAAAAGAGAAGGAAGAATAATGAGAGAAGAAAGGATGAAAGGAGAGGAGGTCTGATGTAGTGTATGTTCATAGAAAATGAATGAATGACCTCCCTGCTTGTGTCCTACAGCTGACACACACACACACACACACACACACACACACACACACACACACACGCGCGCGCGCGCGCGCGCACGCATCGTGTCCCGGAGCTGAGTGTATGATTAACTGTAAGGACATATGATGCATTTACATCATAACCAGGTGCATTGTGCTGGATTATCAACTGAGGTCACCCCTCCTCCCCTATTCACACATTACTCTGTGTGTGCGTGTGTGTGTGTGTGTGTGTGTGTGTGTGTGTGTGTGTGTGTGTGCGTGTGTAATTGAGGGCACTTTATGTGAGTTCACCTGAAGCAATCAGCAGACAATAAGAAAAGGAGAAAGAAAGAGAATTATAATAAGGCTAAAACTATTCATGATAGGTGGGTGATATGTTCACTAATTGGATTTCCTCATAACTAAAATTAATACTTTGCAATAAAGGATCAACGCAAAGCCTCAAACCACTGAGCTAACAGCAAAACACCGGCAAAGTGACATTTTCTTTAAAAATGAATGCCTAGTAAGTTCAGGTTGGAAAAAAAAAGTTCTCTTAAAAATTTGATTTGATAACTATATTCCCTGAGGGCAGCTTATGCTTGATTGATACTCTTGCGTACTGTGTGGGCACCTCTCACCCAGGCCAGGAACATGTAGTGTAACATATAGCACATAGTGCTGTGGTCGTATATGTTGGGAAATCCCACCTCCCAGCTCTGATACCCAATCAAACGCGTTGTCACATTTTTCAGGAGATGCACGACGGGTCTCTGAGGCTCTGTTGTCACCCTTCATTTTATGCTTTTTACTGCCTAACCATCCTTTCACCCACCCAAACTATACTCTAAATCACTTGACCCCATTGAGCAGTGTCCCATTGAGACGGAAAAACACTTTCACCAACATTTTACATTTTTGTTATTCTAAACGTGTCATTTTGATCTGCGGCAGCGATCAAATTCTGCAGACATCGCCAACGTTGTCTGATGGATCACCCGACCGAGCTGGAGCGATCGCTACCAGGGAGTCAAAGTAATTATTTTCGTAACTTCATTTGAGCCAGAGACATCCGTAATGTTTCCCTAAAAACATTAGTCCACATAAATTTGGTCAAGGCATGCACTTCTCCACTCCTCATTTAACTCCTTTAACTTCTCAGAGTTGGACTGAAACAAGCTTTTGAGATGTAACATTGACTCAAATTTTTGTCTTGAAATTTGGTCGACTTTCTCTATTAAAGATCTTTTATTTTATTGTCTTTATAATAATTACTTTCCTGCTTTGGTTGCAGTCAAGTTATTGGCAAGAGATTTCCTTCCAAAGTGCCAGTCCACTTGGCCATTCTCTTTGCAATAACTTAGATTTAGAGGAAACTGGAAAAACACTTATTGTGGACTGTATAAATTCTCATATATTCAGTTGTGCAAATGTTCATTATGCTCAGGTCATATTTTTACAAGTTTGGCAGGCGTCACATAACGAGCCAGTAACGTGGCAATCAAAGCGTAATGCAGCTGGAGTGTTCCTGTAAATTCACAAACTCTTCAGCACTGACATGATTTGATGTTTGAACAGTTCACGAGTGTGTGTGTGTGTACATGCACGGGTATGCTGCTACTCATGCTGAGCCATGTGGGCTTCAGGACATACACACACCCACACACACACACACACGCACGCACACACACACACAGCTACAATAACTAACTCATTAAAATGGCTCATTTCACCCCAACCTCAGCCAACACACACACACTGCTCTCTGATCCAAGAGCTACACTCACACACACACACACACACACACACACACACGCACACACGTGGAACACAAACTTAGCGATAGTTGACACACACACTCACTCACTCACTCACTCATCCATATCAGACTATTAGTGTCAATTCCGGCTTTAATCCTATTTAGTTTTTCTCTGTGTCGTCTATGTGTACCTCTTTCCATTATTGAGGTGATGAAAAACACATCATGGGAAAAAAAAAGAGATCAAAAATACAATAATTAAGACGAGAATGAGAGTTGGATGTTCAAACTTCGAACTTCTGAAAACAAAATTGTATGACAACTTCCCTCTGATCATATTGCTGTTCATCCTTGAAAGCACAAAATAAACATTTCAATGTATTCATAGGGTTCATAAATATATTGTTTTATATTAATAAAAAAACAGTGACAATTTGATGAGTTAAATAAAAAAGTTCACAAATCAAAATGAAAATAGGGTTCATTGAATCTGAAGCTGAAACATTGTGGTTTCTCTATTGTTTTATTGCTCACAGCGACTCGGCCACATATTGTGAGGTTTATTTGTTTTTTCTCTCCATCCGTCTCTCTTTACTTTCTATTATGAAAAGCGTAGTTAAATAAAGTTTTTATTATTTTATTTGTCCTCATTGCAAAAGCACCTTGTGTATTGCTAACTTCTTTTGGAGGAGGACACACAGCAGCCATTTCATTATGCATGTGTTATGCAGTCAGAAACAAATCCTATTAAAGCCATCAGCTCCTTTGATGGGATTTTTTGATTTTGAGTAAAAACTGAAAAACATTTAAAGTTTATTCCTTTGCTTACAAAACTGTAAGTCTTTTATAGACTGTCTCCACTATATTTACTGAGCGGCAACATTCTTACTGTGTCACTGTAAAGAAGGTCGGTAAAACATTTCTAGCTGTGATCCAAAAAGTATTTATTCATTGAGAGTATTTTGGTCATATCTTTGGTACTGAGCGCTCATTGCTGTCGGGAGTTTCTCTTCCACTTCAGAGAAACGTGTAACTCAAATGTAGGAGGCGATACCACAACGTTATCATTTTATCTTCACAGTTTCTGGATTTCAAATAAAACAAAACAAAAACAATGTAAATATTTTTCTCGTCCTACGTAGCACAGTATTTTGGAGAACTTTGGAGCATACTTGAACCGCATAGTCGGAACTGGAGCTGTGTGTTTTATCAATCAACAACAGATAGTGGAAAATGAATATTTCTTTTTATGAACAAAATGGGAACAGAGTTCCGCCGGCACTTGAGTAAAAGTTGAAGTAGAAAGCAAGTCGAAAGACAGAAGTGAAGACCAAAAAGAGGAAGGCAGATGTAGCAGAAAGAGAAAGACCATTATAAAACGGACAGCCGGAAAGCAGGGACACAAAGACAGAATCTCTCATCACTAAGGAGAGGTGAGGCTCAGCCTCTCTCTCCCCTACTGTTTCCACTTAAACCACAGAAGAGCCTGCTGGTGTCCAACTGAGCCAACAGAGTCTCACTAAAGCCTTCACACAGTACAGTCAGTTCCACAAGAAAAAGCCTGTGTCTGAAGGGTTTAACTTATCAACGATATAATCTATTCTTTCTTATACCTAAATATGTTTTGCAGGCTTAAAACTTAATTTATATGGAATATAGGGGAGGATATTTTAACAGTCAGTGTGCTGACAATTTTAATTGTGTGAGTCCTTGGGTGGCTGAAATTATATTATTTTTCATTTGATGCATTTATAACCTTAATTGTCAGAATTGTTCTAATCATAGTTAATGTATCCTGGTTGCTATATAAAGGCCTTTATTTTAAAGTACTTGCTGCACTTTTTCAAATTGTTTTAAACTAAATATTTCAGTTGGGTAGTATAAAAAACTTATAAAGGTAGAATTATTTATCACTATCAACAACCTAAAAGTCCCATTTGTATCATACTATACCCATGAAAAAGTCCGGAGCACTGCGGCACTCTTCAATCATTACTTAAACACTAACGCCAAATAATCATACGCTAATACAACACTTGGAAAAGTGGGGATTAAACCTTTGCATGTTTATTGTACTTGGCCAATAAAGTAATTCAACCTCTGAAAATATTTTCTTTACTGCATTAGTTCATCCAACGCAGCCTGGTTGAAGGAAAGAGACTCCAAAGCTCACCCTCTGTCAGTCAACCGAAGGCCCTCAGCGTAAAATAAAAACACAACCACCCCCGATATGTTTTTTTCTCCCAAAAACCCGAAAACCATGAAATCTCCTCCTTCTTGATCCAATCTTTCCTTCAGGACCCAGAAAAACATCCACCACCTCCCGGCTTCCCAGAAATCTGGTTCCAGTTTGGGGCAGCGCTGAGCTTCAGGGTGGGGGTGACTCCGAGGCAGCCGCCGCTTCTAAATAAATAACGAGGAAAGAATGCAACATATCCAAAATCTCTCAACGTCTTTATGATTTTTTAATGTGCCCCGCTATTAAAAACGTTTTTATTCAGAAAATGTCCCCTGTCATTTCTTCAATGTTCCTCTATTCCTGCGTTTTACAAGAAAAAGCATAGATACGGTTGTTTTCGTTTTTTTATGATGGAGCCGGCTAGTAATTTGAGTGTTTTGAGTCAGAGATTAATGAAGTAGGGAGTGAATGGATGGAGACATTAAACTAACATGCCAAGTCTGCAGGCCTTCTGTTTATTCTCTGTTTTTATTTCTTTTTTTTTACTCTGTATTTGTGCTTTCTCCGATCTCTGTGGCCTCCATGTAGCCTCTTGAGCTATTTCTGTTTGTTGTTTTCCTCTCCCTCTCTCACCTCACACACCTGATCTGTACGCAGTGCTTTTTCCTCCTGTTGTCGTCATGCCAGGGAAACGCTTCCGGTGTTCTGTGTGCCCTGAATCTTTTTTCTTTTTGTTCAACTCCATGTGGGCGTAAGGGGGTTCCCCACAACAAATCGATTGCAGGAGAAAAAAACAATCATCAAAAGTCAAAACCAGCATATTTTATGTATAAAAGGCTTCAACATATGAGATCTACAGAAGTGGCTGAACTTTGGTTACCATGTGTTGCATTGGTCTTGACACCTTTATGGGACACACATGGCCACAGAGACATACCGCAGCAAAGGCGTAGCAGCCCCAACACCATGTCCAGCAGCATCAACATAACCACTAATCACCTCAAGCCTTGGACACTTAACCTGCACCACCATATGTGTGTGTATAAAATACTGAGTTATGAACCAATAAAGTAAAGGGAGTGCAAGATTTTGGAGGGAAAATATGTAAAACTATATATTTGTATTGATTTATTTATTCAGGAAAAGTTATTGCCACGCAGGAAAGTAGTTGTGAGCAGGCACTGATAGGATCAAAAATCAAGGATTCAAGAATCGGTTTTCGACACAGTGCATAAATATGCTGCTTAGTTTGAAAATCAAAGCCAGAAGACAAAAAATGTGCACATGCAAATAACTTATTTTCTTTGTATTTAACAGCTTGCTCCTTGATTTCCAACTCTAAAATCCCAGATACTCCGAGAACCGAATCACCATGTACCTTTGATAACAAATGTAAAAGCGACAAAACATACACTATGATGGATCACCTTTCGCAAGCAATTGTTAGGTCTCTGCAAATAGATGTTCATATTGTATTAAAGGAACAGAACTCCGCCTGGAAAGTAGAAAATCAATAGAAAAAAGCTTTGACATGCTTATAAAAGTGGTCAGAAATATTAATAATGAAACCACATTTGTTCCAGCTCTCTGCAACCGATTGTTTCACCCGCTCCGTTGCTACCAAACATATGGCTTCCACCGTGCGCCTGGCCGGCATGAATGACACCTGTGAGACATGAGGTACGTAGCGGTAGTGGAGGTCAGGTTCCCATGTGTTGTACGCTGGTCCTGACACCTTAGCGGGACCTTGTATAGAGTCATACAGATTGGAGCTGAAGTACAGTAGTTCTCACAGCTCGCCACGGCTCTCCCATATGGAGGTAATATGGAGGGAGAAGCGGCGCACAGAACAATGGGAGTCGATAAAACAGCGGGGGAGAACCTGTGCACGTGTGTACGTGTTGAGAGGAAGTGCATGCGAATCAGTGTGTACGTGTGAGAATGCCGGCCTGTGATTGAGTGCGCGTCTCGGTGCGCGTCTGGACGACAGGATGAAGCTACAAGTCTTTCATCTGTGAGTGAAGTTGAGGGGCAACGTGGCTAGAAATTCAGGCAAGGAGATGACAGGACCCCATCTTTTCTTTTTCAACCCCGACCACCCCCCACACACGCACACACATTTTATGTTTCCCTCTGCTTTTCGCCCATCTATCTTTTTTCCTTTTCATCTTGCCCTCACTTCTTCTGCTCCATCCCTTTTGTCTCAGTTTTTCTGCCTCTCGCATGCCGTGTCTCTACTTAACTACTCTTTTTTTTCATGTGAACTGCTGATCTACAACAGATAGACAAGCAGTACTGTGGTGTGTGTGTGTGTGTTGTTCTGGGAGGAGGGACCCCCCCTGTCTGTGGTCTCTGAATGGTAGCCAGCCAATGGCTCCAAGATGTACCCTACTGATGATGCGGATCTCTCATCTCACTGCCACAAATTCTCCTGACAGACACTTCTGATCTCACCAAGACCACCATGTGTGACTGTGCGTGTTTGTCTGTTTGGGAAGATAAATGTTTGTTTGTGTGTGTGTGTGTGCGTGAGAGAGCTGGAGAGTGACTAAGAGGATAGTCTGAGTAGTGTGTGTGTGTGTGTGTGTTATTTGTGGTTGAGCTCTGATAATGATTGTAAATGGTGGTTTGCCCAGATGGCACTTACTGTCCGTCACTATCAGTGTCTCTCCTCCTTTCCCTCACACTGTCTTCCCCCTTTTTCAATTTCCAAGTAGGGGTGTTAGAAAATATCAATATGCTTGAGTATTACAATATTAAGTCTTGTGATACTGTATTGATTCTAAAAAAAACACTGTATTGAACTGTTTACTTGCAAAGATCCGTGGCAGACAGTGGCTCAGATTGCACAAAAGTAGCACTATGATGTTAAATGTTACAGGGACTGTGATGAATGCAAACGTAGATCCCACTGTTCATGATTGCATGCAAGAGTTGCTTATTGTGTGTTCTTCATACTGTGACAGTTTTCCATGAATTGCAATAAATCACCTTGCTTACAGTATCGCAATATGTCACAATATATTGAATCGAAACCATGGAATGGCATTTCAGCACCTGCGATTAATAAGTAAATACATCTGATCTTTGTGATACCAAAGGTTGTTTTAACCAAATCTGCTGTTGGAGTTCTGATATAACGGGTAGCCTAGGATATATTCAAAATAATAAATGATTTATGGAAAATAACCCCGTCTCATCCAATGCAGGTCGTAGGTTAACTGCCTCACCAGTCTGTCGTGGGATAAATCAATGCACTCTGGCTTCCGATGGCACAAAATGACGGGATGACCTGTACAGAAAATTCACACTCACACGCCAGATTCAAACCACAGCTACATTTTTACATGCACTGCTTTGGCCGACTGGTAACATATGTGGAAGACATAAAATGTTCTGCAAATACTGCACAAAACATTGTTTTTACTGGCTGCTGTGGAGACGAGGCTAACATGGAGCCACTGTAGGTGTTCCATGTTTTGTTTCTTGCTGATCTACAAGTCACGTCTTTCTCTCTCTTCAGCCATTTGACGTTACGAGGAATGGCTGCGGTTGACATGAAGTGGTGTTTTTAAAATATCTTCGCTTGGTGCTGTGCAATATTTAGGACAAAAACATCTGGACTAATGCGGTAGATCGGAGGTCCAAAATGCATAAAGCCATTTTTACCATGACTGCCACCGTCAGTGCAGATCTGAGATGTCAGTCTTCCATCTGTAAGAGGGATCAGGCAGCCGTATTGATTGAGACTGTAATGTCAGCGGCATTGTAACTTTCCCGCCGTGATGATAGTAGAGTATGACTTCACGATGTGGAAATACTACAGAGCTTCAAGTTGCACTTAAATATTGTGGGGTGATACTCAATGAGAATCAATATTTTGGGTTATATATTGACCTCTTCAGTAAGTGGCTGTGTGATAAGCGGGATAATGTACAGTGAGCTGGTCATCACTATGAAATGAACCCCCGCGTGTGGCCCAATCTGACCCTGTTGGGGTTCATTTCTCTTACTTGTCCTACTTTCTTCTATCATCATTTCATTGACACCTATAAGGGAACTCCCCCTGTGTTCACTTATCCAATCAAGTAGGGGTAAAACTACCTTTCCTCTCACCTAACCACATGAAACATTGAAATGAACATGTGCTACTCTGGGACTGACTGTGACTTATGAATGTAAAATCATGTTGGTTCAAGAACAGATTCAGATTTTATTCTGACACTTCATTTGTATTCAAAAGCATGAAGCAGTGAAGTAGGATCATCTTTAGTGACAAATTAGTATACAGAGTTTAAATTACGTTGCGATTTTTATATTGATGCGAGTGTTTGTTTTCGGTTGCTATGTGAGCGTCAACAAACACATTTTATAAACAAACATTTATCTTGAAGTGTAAAATATGATCAGATAGAACTGTTCACAGGTCGGCCTCTGTGCTTACATGCCGTTTCTGTTGTCGTGCTCCAAGTCAAGCTCTCCTGTGTTTCTGCTTATTGTCTCCATCACAGCCGAATGTATTTACCGTACGATTAGATCATACAGAAGAGCAAACTCAACATGCACTTATACTTAAACAAACAGTCCAGCTCTTTCCCATTCCTTCACAAATGCTCCAAGAAATGTTTTGTTTTTGATTCATGCGCCGCATGATAAACACATTATCGTAGCTGCATGTTGTCAGCGTCAAACAGAAACCACACATCTCCAATTTCAGAATTCTAATTTTTGTAATTGATACCTGCTGTAGCTGTGTACTAGTATGGAAAGAAATATTTCCTGAGACAAAGCCAAAACCGCTGAGAGAGTACTGCAAACTGCATCTAATACAAAGAGAGAAAGATGAACCAGTTTTCTGCAATTCCAGATTATTATTACGACCATGTGGAGAAGCAAGGGAAAGGGTCTATTGAGTCAAAGCATACGGTCTAATGTCTAGAAAAGATGAGAATGTTGGCCCTCGGACACTTCAGTGTCCTCAGTGTTTCCGATCACGCTGAAGTGTTGTGCTATCCACATGTTAAAGTCTACTGTGTATCAGGAACGTGATTAAAGACTTGAGGAACATGTGGTAAAACATCTCACTCGTGGTTCTGTTGTCATCACAACAACATTCATCGGTAGCATTCACATTTGTAGGAAAAATGTTTAGCGCTGAAAGAAGAAAATACACAACCACAGAACTTGACTTTCAGTGTTCTCCTGCTCTGGCACCACGAATTAGCAAAAACGTTTCTCAACGGCATGAGCTGCAGTTCATGGGCATGGGTCAATATTTCTTAAAAAGAAGATCCAGCGCTTGTTTGAGAACAATACAGAAACTGTGGGGCAGCTGATGGTGGTGACGAGTGGTATTTGGAAGCAATCTTTGCTCTCCGGAGTCCAGAGTCTGTCTCTGTTTAGTGTCCAGTGCTACGTTGCTGCTATGGAGACCTATTTGAGGGGTGAAATCTATGACACACATATGGTCATCTCATCTCTTCTTGCCAAAGCCTGAAAGGCTGAAATGTCTATCAGTCAGCAGGTGTCCCCACCTCACATACACACACATTGATGCAGTCTCACGCACAAGCAAACACACAAATACACACAATTAACAGACGCCTCTCGATCCCCCACTGTCCAGTCTCTGCAACCCATCCATCTTCCTCAGCTGTCAGTCAACCGTCAACGGCTTTTGAAAACACTCACACACACACACACACACACACACACACACACACACTGGTCTGAATACCCTCACATACACAAAACCCAAAGCATTAAAGCACATACATGCTCAAAAACACTCACATGCATAAAAACATGGAGCATAAAGTCACACACATGCAAAAACCCCACTCAGCAGTCCTGCCTGGGAAGTCTCCGTGTGTGTGTGTGTGTGTGTGAGTGACTGATGTGTTGCCAACCTCCAGAGTTGTGCACGGATGATAAACACTGCATGGTACACCGGCATCATATGGGCGCACAAAAAGGCACTGGGCAGCCGTTTTCTCTCTCTCTCTCTCTCTCTCTCTCTCCTCTCTTTGTCTCTCTCTCATTTCCCCAACCAGGTGTTGAAAAGGAACATAAAACATTTCTGTTCCACCGTGCCACCGCTTTCGAGTTGAGACTGTGTGTGTGTGTGTGTGTGCATGGTGTTAATGAGCCAGAGGCTTACGATGTTTTGATCTCTCCGTGTGTTTCTCCATGTTTGCGACCACCTACAGTACTGAGCGCTACGTAATGCTGCCTCTCTTGCAGCATCAGCTCACGGTAAACGCTGGCCTCCATCAATCATCCGCCCGAGCCAGGCCAAATAATGAAAGTGGCAGTCCTCAGGCATCTTGCTCTGGTGTTTTTCTACCACATTTCTCAGAGAACACGCGTCAATCAAACAGGGTGACGTCTATTTCTTGAGTATTCTGTTAACAGGGTCTGAATTTTTAGTAGGTCGCCCTCCGTTTTTTCTGTTGAGCCATGGCTAATTCCAGCTGCCCAGTTTTTCTTCTGTTTATTCCAAACAAAGCACAGCTGCCTTGACTGGAAACATACAATGTAACACCTCATGTAAAGACCAGATGCTTAGTCGATGAATATGAACAAAAACGTTGGATACACCATAATGGTTATATATAGATATCATGCCACACAGAGAGTTGAACTGCATTTTTCTTTGCTACTCTTTTCATTGGAAGTTCACCAGGACAACGTGAGGAAATCGAGCTCAAGCTGGTGCGCTAACTTGAAAGTTTACAAAAAATAAAACCATGCATAAGGATACACAGCGTTTTGAATCCGACACAGTTTGTGCATATTCATATTTCTGTCTCTGTGTGTACACCATTTTAGTTGTGAACATACAGTTTGATGGTTCCGGCAGCTGGTTTTTGGATCGGCATACATCACATCAGATGCTGATGGCGAGTGGCAAAACAGACATTTATTTTAACGACCATGTCGCAGTTTATTACTTTAACAATTTCTTCCAACAACCACCAAAAATCCTCTCGAGCCAAGTCCCAACCGCATACAACTGGAATCAAACTTGTTTGCAAAACCAGATAAAAAACACACCGGTAAGAGCTGCATCGCCTCTCATAGCACGTTGAATTGGTACTGGTCACTTGTGCTTCACGCACAGATGCACACACAACACACAAGCGCGCGCACACACACACACACTAATTTACTGCTGTCATATCCATGCGGGACTGTCCTACGTACAGCCACTTCTGCGACAGTCCCCAGAGTAATCCATCACCGTGTGTGCCTCAGCGCGTGTGTGTGTGTGTGTGACAGTGGTAAATTACTGCTATGGCACATTGAGCCCTGGCCATTACTCCAGCAGGTGACACCCATTAAAAGAGGTGGTGACACTGAGAGAAGGAGAGAAGGAGAGAGGGAGGAAAATAAATCAGTGCTAAGAGAAAAGGAAATGTGTTGTGAGAGAAACAGAATGAGAGAATAAAGAATGAATGAACTAAACAGCATTGGATAGAGGGATGCAATGATGTAAACACTTGAAAACAACAATGCGAGTGTGAAAATACTGATAAATAAAGTAGGAGGGAGATGAGGAAGGGACTGAAGAAGTGGAAACAGAGAAAACCACCCACTGTTCTCAAGTCTGAGCCAAGGAAGGTTCAAACACACACACACACACATGCACACACCTACACACACAGACACACACACACGCACAAGGTAAAAAAAGTTGGAGAGGATTCAGACCTGGCTGACCTCCAGAAGATGTTATCAGCCTGTCCATCTGAAACTAAAATACTAAAGGCCAACAGCACACACATGCAGTTTTACACACAGCCACATGCACACAGCCCGCAACACTCCAAGCTGCAGGAAATGCAGTACGTAAAGCACACATACTGTATTTCCTTTTGCACAGAAAGAGGGGAAAAGGTATACGTACGTGCGTGTAGAAACTGGTGAAGTAATAACTGTGAATAATGTAATACCTGCATAATAAAAAGCAATAACAGACTCATAACCTGCCTGTAACGTAAAATATATGTGTATAATGTGGTAACTTTTAGATTACGTTAGGTTACTATATTTTGTGCTGGCTATTTGTTTAAGCTGTGGTGACATTTTTTGCATTGATAAATGTAAAAACGATACAATACAAAATAAGTAATTTCATGGATATATGTCGTGTTTCAAGGGGTCCATCACGGCATTGACATTGGTTCATTTCCTAGCCAGACAGTCTGACTCACCAATGTGTTGGTGGGTGTAAAGCCAGTGAGGGATCATGATCTGATTTATGTAGGATCTCAGGATTTCTTAGGAAATGTAGCAATGGAGAAAAACAGTTTTCTGGGTAACTGCAGATTAAACAAGTTCATAGAGGAATTGACACGGACACGTGTCAAACTCTGAGGTCCAGTTCATCAGACCAGACGCTGACTGGTTAAAAAGATATATCTGTTAGCTCCAATGCCGACAGCGTGTGTGTGAGTGAGTGCGAGTGTGTGGGAGAAAGTCTTTAGAAAAGGTGTTCACATTCCCGGTGGCTACTGTGGCTTTCTATTGCTGCAACAGGGGCACTCTGCAGCACACACACACACACACACACACGCCTCAACTAACACCCGAACTTGAACTACGAAGAGAGGACAAGTGCGCAGGGAATGCTCATGCACACGAACGCTCACTTTTTTTCCCCACATGCTCTGTCTAAACAAACACAGAGGGATGCCATCACACCTTTTCCCTCTTTTCATGTGGGACGTCCCTCCGAACGCACACATTCACTCGTTAGTGTAAACTCCTCAGGGCTCGTTAGCACAACAGCCCACCTTAACGAGGAGAGGGCACGTCTGGCTGAGCACACCCACGTCCTGATCAGCTAAGAGGGTCCCTGAGGGCCAGAGCCAGGGCTCCCGTACACCGCAACTTCCACACACACAGACACACAGAGAGAGAGACAAAGACACACTTGTAAGGAGGTGGATGTTACAATATAAGTGAATAGCGCGACACTAGACAGGGTGCCTTGATTAATCATTTTTGAGGGCTTCTGAGGTGACGATGCTACTTTTAGGAGTGTGTGCATGTTTATTATGCAAGGGCCAAAGAGAAAGAGTGACAGGGAAAAGAAGGAGGAGAGAGAGAAAGAGAGAGAGAAAGCGCGAGAGAGACAGGGAGGTTTGCTTTAGAACAAAAGACTAATTAAATCCAATCGTCTCAGCTTAATCCTCAGAACTAATTAGATGGATGTATACCTGTCTTTCATCTAGCATACACAGACACACACACACAGACACACACACACACACACACACACACACACACACACACACACACACACAGACACACACATAAATGTTTCCTGTCAGACCTCTTGTTAGTGTTGTTGTTGTTACTTTCCTACCTATGTGTCTATCTATCAAACTCTGTCAGGACCCTAAAACCATCCATCCATCCTCTTTATCTGCTTATCCTGTTCAGGGTCGCGGGGGAAGCTGGAGCCGATCCCAGCCGACATTGGGCGAAGGCAGTGTTCACCCTGGACAGGTCGCCAGACTGACACATAGAGACAGACAACCATTCATGCTGACATTCAAACCTACGGGGAATTTAGAGTAATCAATTAACCGAAGTCATGTCTTTGGACTGTGGGAGGAAGCCGGAGAACCCGGAGAGAACATGCAAAACTCCAGAAAGAGCGTCCAGGCCGGCAATCGAACCCGAACCCCTCTTGCTATTCATACCAACAGCAATACGAATTTGCGACAGTTGCAACATTTTGTCCATAAAATGTTTGAAAATAGATTTGCGCTGACACAGGACCAACTACCGGGATCCTATTGACCCAGAGCAGCGTCTGGCAGTCTGTTTGAGGTAAACTGATGCGTCGCTTAAGCTACTGTAAGCTATTTCATTGAGTTTTTCTTTTTGCAAAAATCTCTGAGTGAATCCGAGTTCCCTGGTTTAGGGGGTTAAGTTTAGAAACAAGCGCTGATTTATGTTTTTATTAAACGTACACATAAATGGGAAACTGTAAATTTCACAACACCCTCACTGAAAAGTCGAGAGACCCCACAGCAGTCTGTCTGCCTGTCCGTCCGTCTTTCACGCCTCGTCTCTGACTGCATCTGTGCTAATGTGGTGTTATTAGCGGGGCACCGAGCGCTTTCATCTGGCCTGGCACGGCGTGCACTCACAACGACTTTATGATGTGTGAGGTTCAAAACTCAGTCAGACATGTTTTTGAGTGACTGAGGTCGCGGTGGAGATCAAGAGCGTTGTGACATGAGGAGAGGAAGGCTTGAACTGACAGAGAGTAAACTGAAATAAATACTAAGAAAGACTAAATTTAACACCTTTTATCTCTTTAATGAAGAAACCCTTTAATCATGCTGAGACTATTAAATTCAAATCAAAATTTGTTTTAATGAGAAGATCTGTTTTCAATCAAGCTTGAATGACATGAAGTACTATTCCTGTCCTTGTGTGTTGCTCATTCCTGCATCACTTGTCCTTCTGTCTTTCTTGCTCGTCATTCATTAAATTGTGTCCCTCCTTTTCTCCTCCCTCCTCCCTCCCCCTCTGTCCCTTCACTCTGTGTGTTTATTTTGTGTGTGGTAACACAGAAAACAACCATCATCTTTATTTCTCATTACTTCGGTGCAATACTGATGATAACCGAGTACCAGCCAATGAAAATGTGAGCACCGACTCTCTTGAGCGCTGAGAATTGAGCATGACACATCAGAAGAAAGAGCGTCCTTCATTGAATTTACAGCGTGGTTTCCTATAAATTGCAGATAAATGAAATTGATCCCCGATGGCTTTTACACACTGATTCAGAAATCAGCAAAACTGAGAGAAGCAGACGCAGAGCAGTTTGGTAACAAAATATGTGACACACAGACAATAAAAAAGTGCGGAGATGGAGAAGGAAGGGAGGACTGGCACAAAGTGGAGACGTACCAAGTATTAAGAAACAAAGGGTAAACTTTATGAAGGCAAACCGTGGTACGACGGGAACGAAGCTGATGGCGAAAGCAGGGGAAATGAGGAAAAGAGAGAAGGAGGAAGAAAAACAGATGATCTTAAAGGATTTGTCATGGAAATTGTCAATGAAAGACTTGAACACATTAAAGAAATATCTCAAAACGATAAGATGACAGAGAAATGATTAGAATGAAAAAAGAGCAAATGAGAAGAGTGGAGGAGGAGAGGAAATATGGTGATTGAGCTGAATTATTGAAATGATTATCTCTACAACATAGCGATTCATATATATGCAAAATAAGGAATTATGTGCTTCTACTACATTACATTATGGACAGCTATAACATCACCCGTTTTGTTTTACATATTCTCATTTCATTGTGCACTTCCTTTAAATCAAGCTTAGCAATTACATGATGTGTTTTTAATGATCCATAAAAAGACGATGCTTCACTACCAACTGCTGTTCTGTATTTCTATGATGGCCGTTATGCTATTAAGTGGCTCGGGATGTATTCAGCTCAACAGCATTACTCAGAGTGAGGAATCTTTGTTGATTTTTTTGTTTTCAGAGAGCCTTTTCTACCATATTGTCTGATCTCCAGGAGCTATTTTATTCTCTTCTGCAGCAAATCTATTTTACTTTAAATTTATTTCAAAATGTGATGCACCGTACCTCACGACCTGCCCTTCTTTACAAACGCAAGATGGGTGAGAAGCCATAAAGAAAAGAAAATGGTCGAGAACTGTTCGTTCTCTGACCCCAATCCCGACGGGATTTCCTAACGCTGATTGTGTGTTGCTGCTTCTTGATTCAGCATTGTAATAGCCTGAATAGATTAGAACTTTAAATTCAATCTCTTTTCAATTTCAATCTGTTATGACTGATATGTTTTCTGATATCAAATTCCTCCAATACATATACTGTATATGCATATTATTGTGCGATTGCGACGATGTGATGAGGACAGGGCAACACAGAAAGAAGAAAAAGACAAAATAATGAAAAACGAGTGTACTGACATTCAGATCCAGATAAAAAGCAAAGCCACCCTAATGCAAATAAAACTGACAAAAAATATCAGTATGATGTCTTGTCCCTCTGCCAACAGTCGAGCACAAGTCACCTTGATTCAATCGTTTTTATTTAACTTCAAATCCCTCGTAGACTGCAGGAATCCACACTGAGTTCACTGGAAATCCCCCAGCTCTTCTCCTCGCCCCTCTCCCCTTTGTATTTTTATTTCTCCTTTTATCTTTTATGTCCTTTCTCTCTTTCTGTGTCTCATTTCCTTTCGCTATAATGTAGAAGTGGTGTGGGGAAGCTATCACTCTATGTCTCCCTGCCTCCCAATTTGTCCATCTGTTCATCTTCGTCTCCCCACGTCTCAGTTTGATGTTTGTTTGTTGAGAGCACCGAGAAAACAAAGTTGCATGTTGGGGGGCAGCGAGTGTGTGACTTTTTCTTGATTTTGTGTTTAAAAAAAATCAACGATGGACTTGCACAACAAATTGGAATTCATGATTCTGAGATTTTTATGTTATTGGTAACGAGAGGAAGGGAAAAAGAGGGAGTATTTTGGGGGGGAGATGAGAAAAAAGAAGTAAAGGAGACACAGATTGAGGTTTGGGAAGAAAAGGGCACAGGCCATGCTGCGTTCACAGCTCATAATATTCTTCAAAGATGTCTTCAAAAGAGAAGACAACGTCATCTACTGTCCAGCATGAAGCTGTATTCTGAGCTAACTCAATAGATGCACTCAGAGAGCTTTGGGAGAGAAACGCTGGCTTTGGAGCCTTGGTCTGTAAGATATTAAGAAACTTTGACAAATATTTCCATGAGTTCACGCAGTTACACACACACACACACACACACACACACACTAAAATAACTACACATGTTCAGAAAGAAAGGTATGAAGAGCGAGACAAATCCTAGAAATCCTCACATATAAACAAAGAAAAAACGAAAAGTGAAGCGCCAAAGGAATATGTCCTGTTTCAATTAATGCCGGCTTCTTTAAAGCTCACTGGAATTAGGCATTAGTATAATTGTGTTTCATATTTACATGTGGATTACATGAGGAGGCATTAACCAGGCTTACAGTGCCTTAGCTGGGCAGGGAGGGAGAGAGACAGACGAAACGACACAGAAACAATAAAAGAAAATACAGAGAAGCAGTGAGGCCGACAGGGTCGTGTGGCTTTCCACGCAGGCTTAGTGAGCAGACCAACTTAACACTAAAGCTTCTGCATCTGTTCACTGTTTAGTTCTCTTCAGGGTTTCAGCCACCATCAACAACAACAACGACTGCGCTGCCGTGTGCATCCATTGCTCTCTGACCGCCGGGCTGCGAGGTAGAGCAAACCTAACACACCCTCAGTGCTGTATCGTCCCCTGCCCCACCTGTACCCCCCCTCCCCCCAACATGAAAGAGGCTGGAAACACTACAGCACAGCGCCACCTGGTGGAGACAAGCATGAAACACAACCACAACTCCATCCTGTGATGCTGCAACACGTCACTGCACCTCAACCCCAAAAACAATCCCGGGGGCTCCCGGGGGTGTATTCATGTTTATTCGTTGTTAAGTCTGTTAACACTGCTTGTCTGGTTGCATTAAGACACATAAACACGGATGCAAATGCAGCTTTTGAGCCAGGAAGGTGCCTGCTAGAACCACAGGTTGGCCTGTCAGCTGTAGTTTGACTTAGTCAAGGAGGACATTTTTAAAAATAAAACTTTCTGTCAAAGCTCAAAAGGCTCAACAGCCACATATCACACATACCTCAAAGTAACTATTATTTCTCTCTTAACTTGAAATGTATAAAAGTGATTGTCTCACCAAGACATAAGAACAAATTAAACCTCACTTTTTAACTGGCATGACGTGCAAACCAATAAAAAAACAAAGGGAGAGTGACCAGAAGATGAGCAAATGAAAACCAGCTTTATTTGCATTTGTTTGTTTCATTGTTTGCCTAATTCACAACAACAGTCTGTTTTGACAAAGTTGACAACTCCTGCATGAATAAATGCCAAACGCTGATGTCGACATTTACTCTTTGCACGTAAAAACGGGGAGGGTTAAGATCAAGCTTAAAAGTAGTGACACTTGTCCAGATGTGCCCTCAATGACTCTGCCACATATACCCACACACACACATATGGAGAGCAACTACACAAAGGCTGCATGCACACACACATACACACACACACACACACGTGTACACACTGCGACCTTGACAAGCAGGAGGACTGTGTTTATCTGAAGCAGAGTCTGTTTCCTATCTCGCCTCACTGTCCCTGTGGACACTTTCTCTTATCATGACCCAGACTGACACAAACGCTCCCTCAAGACACCTGTGTGTGTGTGTGTGGAGATCATGTCCTCAACACACACACACACACACACTTCTGAATTTACCTCTTCCCCTAAACTCAAGGTGAAACCCTCCCATGCATTCTCTGCACAATTCAAGTTCTTAATCCTGTTTTTTTAAAGATAAGTATGAATAAGTATTAGTTGATTCTTTTGACGACAAGCTTAGATCAGAACTTTAAATAAGACTTTGAATCTGTTACAACTGATATGTTGACATGTTGAGGGAACTCAAGAACTTTCTTAAACTTTGAATGACATCGACAACTTTCTACTTCAAAATAGTACATTTATTCTCGCTGATCAAACAAAGACATCATTTTACATTTTGTGTGTGTTCCAACATTATTTGAGACATTTTATCCTAATAAGGAGCTCAAAGTTATCTTATACGTGTTTTGTGGAATTTTAAATGTCCTCAAGTCTCTCCACAACGGTGAAGAAACAGACTCTGAGGCCTATTGAGCATTTTGGAATTAGGTCAAGTGTGTTTTTAGTAATAAAATAGGTACGGAAATACTCTCTTGCGAGGCTTATGAAAAAAACACAACTAATGTGTGTGTGGCAGACACTAAATTGCTAACCTGCTATAATCAAAGGAAGCGATCGTGCTAATATGTGAGTCCTGCTCTATGTCAGGGTGGAACCAACTGATTGGACCGCCATAGTAGAGGTGAGAGGAGGGAGGCGGCGTCCCCGCCTGTTAACTATTCCAACAGCCATCAAACTGTCCCTAGATAGACTTATCACATACACAGAGAGACAGCAGGGGCTTTACTGGGGTTCTGCTTTTCATCAAGATAAAGCTCCCTCTCTGTGTCTGTCCATCGGCACCATCTTGTTTCTCTTTCTCTATCTCTGACTTTTCTGTTTTTCTCTCTGTCTGCCTCCATCCCTTTCAATCCTCCCCTTCATAACGTATTAAAATGGCTCCGTCATAACTATGACAGGGCCTTTCTTTGATCAGATCAGACATCGCGATGGCAGCAAAATATGTGTCCTGATTGGCCGACACACCAGGAAGTAATCAAATCAAAGCCCCATTCGTGCTCCACTGATTACACCGTCCGACAGTGTGCTCTAGAGTCATTTCATTTCTATTGTTCCCATTGGAAACCTTTATGCAGCTCGTCAGGGGGATAACAACGTAGAGAGCCGAGGGGAAGCTGTGGCGGTGACGCTGTAAATCCTCACACAATTAATACTGGGTTCCATATGGTGACTTCTCATGGCAGCCGCTGTGCGAGCTTTCAGGGCTCCTTATTTCCATCGTAGGCAAAGTGAGCTTTAATCATACTCAGGACGGAAACTGTACCCGAAAGATCAACATTTGTTTAGCTGCCATTTCTTAAAGGTACAAACCTCGATTCAAGCTTCAACTAAAGGGTGAAAATACCGCCGTCTCTGCCACACTGATACACAGGTCTGAACACTTGATGTTAATGACGTTTAATGTTGCTAAAGGTTTACTTACACCATTTATGTCTTCAAACACAGCAGTAAAACTGGCCTATAGGTACCATCGCTTCAAGAAGAAGTCATCCACAGTTAAAAATGTGCAATTATGTGTATGAGAATGTTCTGGTGCTGGCTGTATTACTAAGCACTATTGCATTCAGCTTCATTTTATTTGATTATTTTAACTGTTGTTATTTTTTTTTCAATACCATTTGCACTATTGTAGAGATGCAAATAGTTATATTCATGTTTCACATTATTACATTTAAAAAAATGCTTTTGTAATAAGTTCTACCTCCAGTAGCTGTTGTGCTGTGGAGAGAGCATCAACAAAATAAATACAAACTTTATGTTCAAAAGTTCAGTGTATCCCCATTTCTTTGCCTGTGTATGCCGTGTGTGTGAGTGTGTGTGTGTGAGATAGTGAGTGAGAGAGAGAGAGAGAGAGAGAGAGAGAGAGAGAGAGAGAGAGGCTCTGTGTTTGCGTAACCTTATGCAGGTTGTGTGTGTCCACATCAAAGTGCAAAGACATATAGTATGAGCAGGTAACTGTCTGTGCATGTGTGTGTGTCTAATAGTGTGTGTTCATGTCCGTGTGTCAGGGTTGGCAGCAGTGGTACCATCTGTTTGTCATTATAATGTTGACAGAACTGTTGCCCAGGTTAATTGCCATGGTAACAGGTTAATTAGAGCAATTAAACATTACTGGGCATACTGGGGACACTGGCTTCACTCAACACACACACACACACACACACACACACGCACCACATGACCGTGTGGAGTAGCAGGTATGTGATGAAAGACACCAGAAAAAAGTATGATATCAGGAAGCTCCTATTAAAATGAATGGTAATGGTGATGAATGAATGGGACTCCTATGTGCAGAAGAAGGCCGCTGTGTTGCGTCTGACAGAAACAGGAAGGGGACAGGAAGCTTCTGACAGCTGGAGGCGGGGCTTAGGGCTGACAGGCAGTTTGGTTGACGACCCACAGCGGACCGTGCGGGGTTCGCGAGTGTCTGTGTGTTTCTGTGTGTGCTGGACTCGTTGGGGATAATCCTGAGTAGGACCTCTTGCCGCGTGGCTCGTGGAGGGACAGGGCAAAAGGCCAAGTCACACACAAACACACGCACACACACACACACACGGAAGACAGAGTCCAACTGGTATTCCAGATTTTTCCTTCCTCCCCACTGGACCTTCACACACATGATTAACTATGTTTATGTGTATGTGCATGTGTGTGTCTGTGCACGTGTGTGTGTGTGTTTACCTCCCAGTGCAGGACTATCAATCTGCATCAGTTGAATGTGGAAAAGCTGAAGCCGATGGATTTATCATGTAGTGGCCGGACAGGGGGTCCAATTCTGCTGATGCTTCTCAGTGAGAAGTTACATTGAATACGCTCCGTTGCAAAACACAACACATCCAGTCGGGGGAAAGAAACACTTCCTAAAATCGCTTTGGTCAATATTTTAAAACCACGGGTAGTTTATCTTCCAAAATGTTCCAAAATAGTTTCTTAAGATGATTTGTAACTCTAAAGATTTGGGGGAAGTGACTTATAAAAAGAAACCCCGTTAATATTTTTGTTGTAACTCCATGTCATCCCTGTTCCAAAATGCAGCTTTCACGCTCGGATTTAGAGTCATTTTCTTTATTGGGAAACTTGCTACGTGTGATTCATCATCTAACTGCTAATCGTTTGAAACGGTTAGCAGTTAATAGGTAGAAGCCTTGAAGCTCAGCAGCCACTAACATGTACTTTTCTAAATTGACTTGTAAAACCATATTTTATTTTTATAAGGGTTGGCTAGACATCACTTCTTCTTCTTTTTTTTTTGCAGTGGGAATCTCATTTTTAAGTTTACACTCAACCTTTACTCTAGACAACTAATATTGTAGGTTTATATGTTGGCAAACATGCGACCGCAAACACACTAAAATGTTATTAGCCTCATTTACAGTGCTTTCATCATCGTGCTTTCATCATAAAGTCAAAACAGTGTAAGTTACTACTGTGAGTTACCATGGATCCAGACGGCAACATTTTAATATCTTATTAAACTAGAAGCTATTGCTACCACTTTTCTCTCTAAATCTGTTTTTCTCTATTTCCACAAACCTTTCATGTCTCTTCTATTCATCCCTCAGCTCTATACGGAATGTATTTGTTAAATTATGGCATATGGAAACCGAAATCACTCGTGTGGCCCTGGGAGATTAATTACTCTGCTGAGTAATAGGAAGCTATTAGCAATAAATAGAATATGAGAAAACGAGAAGCTCTGAAGCTGCTGTATCACATCGTGTTTGAACTGTCCAAGGTTGATGGTAAACATCATACAGTTAAAAATAGGTGTGCATCAGATGAACATGCAGTTGCTTACTTAAAAAACAAACTTGGCTAAATAAACTATAATGCGTTTCAGATATTTTTTAATGTCTGAATGTACAGACCCATGTGCACAAAAAGAAGCGATTGAGAAATTAAAGGCATCTTATCGTCCATCTTCCTTCACCAAGTGGCAGCATTTTTAGAACTTCCTCTACTTTCTTTACTTTTCTTATTTCCCTCAAACTTCAAAGCTTTCTCCCTCCCCACCACCTTGCCAATCCCACATAGTCGAACACCAACAACCTGTAAATCCTCGCTCACTTTAGCACCAAACAAACCGCCCGCCTCATTACATACGCTAATTGTTAAGTTTCCACTCGTTTTTCATGCAACTTTCTTCCCCTTTCTTTCTTTCTTTCTTTCTTTCTTTCTTACCTAATTGAATTGCATTTTCTTATACTTCCATGGCGTTTCACCCTAATTGGATTGCTGAGAGCAAAGAGCAACAGGAAATATGGAGAGAAAAAATTGGGCAAAACAAGGACGTTGGTGTTCCACACTGAGCTTGTTAGACAGATCCACTCTTGTTACTTGTATCTCTCTGCCCCCTTTTCTCTCGTTTATCTCTTCTTATTCTCATCATTTGTCCTCATCTCTTTCTCCTCATGACGATGATTAATTCAACAACGCGTATAACTGTATCAAATGTGAGAATCCATAAAAGATATATTGCTGTTATATGATCAGCAATCAACATCAATGGTGATGTCGATACGCTTGAGTCAAAGTTCTCCTTGGCTGTTTTGATGCCATTCTCCAGCTCGCTGTCAATGATGGATGAATGCCATTAACACATTGGAGATATTAATTCAAAAAGTAAATAATGTTGTACCATGGCTCATTGAAATCAGGCAGCTACGGTTAATCATGTTGGAGAACATATGCGCCCGTATATCGATACACACACACACACACACACACATTTGTTTTTCTTCAATTATGAGGACATTGTATTCCCTTTCATTAGATTCACAAATGAGAGGTTTTAACCCTCAAATAAATAGCTAACCTTATGCGGACCAGTTTTTTGTCGAGTCCCCACAACCTGACCGCGTCCCAGCAACGTGATTAAAAGAAGAGCATATACTGTACACACACACAGAAGTAGTATTAGGGGAATTAAATACATCCACACCAACATCTGTGTCTCACGTACCAATTCTCTCTCTCACACAAGCTCACAAACACTGCACACACTTATGTTAAGTGAAGCCGTTCCACTGCATTGGTTCTCTTTAACAAAACAGCAGTCTTTGAATCATTACTGAGGTCTGAGGTATCATTACTGAGGTCTGTGTGTGTCTGTATGCGTGTGCGTGTGTGAGAGCGAGAGAGACAGAGAAAGAGCTGAATAAGTATTAATGTGATTTCATTTTCTGCTGTACAATGTTTTTCAAAATCCCTCATCAATGAATCAATTAGCTTTTTTCTTGATTAACAACTGAAACAAAGGAGTTTTAGACAAAAGAGCATCACCGGTTTAAAGAGAAGTAAACTGAACTGAAAGATAAGAGACAAATGGCCTTCAGAGAAGGAGGAGGAAGATGAAAAGAGATGACAAAAAAGTAAATTATCACTTCAAACTGAATCCTGCGGAGAGCTGCAGATAAACAGCGGCAGCAGGAAACAAACGGAGAAATAAAACGGTCACACTGAGCAGAGTTCGCATGTGCGGAAAGTCAGGACAGAAGTAGTGTGATGTCTACTGGGAGTAATTAGTACTGACAGTAGTACTAATGGTCTGTCTGTAGCGCGACAGACTGGAACTCACTGAGAGGACTCCGGGGTTTTACTCTCTTTGTCTTCATGTTGTTCTTTCTCTCTCTATCACTATGTTGCCGTCCAAGACAACCCTCTGAAGTGCTGCGCAACATCAAACGCAAATTAGTTTGAATAGAATTAAATTCTTCATCCCGGGAAAATAAATCCCAAAACAAATTGAGGTGCTATCTTAATTAGTATATTGAATAAGTAGCGATAGTTTACACTGCTAGCTCGGTTGATAGGTCGCTCCATTCTGAATCACTGTGAGGTGTGTGAAGGGCTTCATCTGTTTAGGGACCTCGTGCAGCTACAGCAGTCATTTTGTGTTTAGTGTTGGCCTCACCACGACACTGGATACCGGCCTCATTGAACTCATTCATGCCTGCAGTCTGTCATGTAAAATCTACAGAGAATTTCAAATGGATGTCATCATTTTTTGGGCTATTTTGCCTTTGCCATGCAGAACTTAATGTGCTCAAAGCTTTGGGAATTTTCCTCGAGTGATAAGCTGGTTAACGTTGGACATATTTTATGCTTATTAAAATGAAATTCTGGTGTTTTTCACACTCTGTATCATCCTCATTATTGTGGCCGATCTTACTTTGGGTCACCTTAACTTTGCACTAGAGACTCAGGAAACGTGACAGGAAACATTTCGTCGAAATGCCCACATTTATGAGAAAAAGACCCTGGTTAAAAGTTATCAGAGTTTCTCTCCAATACAAAGACATGAATAGGGATATTATAATGGGACTGACCGCCTGTGTGACATTTATGTGATCATAACGTCCAAAGCCACTGTTGAATCGTTGAATTGTTGTGTGAAATGAGACTGAACCAAGCCTAAGTTATGTCTGACGTGTAAATGCACCGTTGAACAAAGTAACAGCCTCATGAAATACTGCTCAGAAATCATGTAATACATTAAATCATGTAATACGTGAGCACATTATGGGCAATTTTGTTCTCTTTTTCAACTGTCAGAAGATTAAAGGATTAATGATGCGGCCACCAGCCATTGCAGAGACTGAGCTCGATGTTGAAATATGTCTTCTCTGTCCAGGAATGCTATTTCAGGTGTCTTAACAGGCCACAGATATCAACAACAAAATGAAAGGAATTGTGAAGGGCCTGTATCTCCTTGTGAAGATAAATAAGTACCGTTTCCATGTTTCCATGGGGAGGGTTTTCATCACTAGATCTTTAACGTCTGATCTCACCTCTGGGCTGAAAGGAGCCAGCGATGTCAGACAAAAATGTGCGTGCGAGTGCGTCTATATGCGTTTATGCCATACGTATGTGTGCATTACGTGCATGTGCGTGCTACGTATGTTATCTTCGAGGGTAGGACCGTGTTGTTCCAGCAACCCGTAGGTCCCAGCCCCATAAATCACAGCTATCATGGATGTGTGTGTGTGTGCGTGCGTGCGTGAATCTCTGTGTGTTTTCAAATTCGGAGCCAACACCTGCTACTAATCACCATCAATGAACAGCAGTGAGGAGAGCGTGGTGACGTGTTAATATTTTTACATGCATGCGCTCCTATGAATGCACACACACACACACACACACACAGACACACACAGACACAAAGGGGTCAAGTTGAAGGGACGACAACAAAAGCAGCTATGATTGATACGTCAACGGATATTAGGCTGACACTCCAAAGAGGAAAACTGAGAGTGAGAGAAACGAGATGAGGAGGTGAGACAAAAGGAAGAGAAAGACAGACTGCCGTGATCAGGAAAGAAAGAGAAGGAGACAGATACACGGATGCAGTGCACAGAAACAGAAATGGATGTTGATCTTCTTGATGCGTTGGCGTGTAGTCGCTCTTTGCTTTCATGCCGGTGGAGCATAATTGAATCTAAAATTGAAAGAAAGCAGAAACTGAGACGTAAAGAAAGACAGAGATGTGGTGAGTAAAGAATGCAGAAAATAATGAGGACCTGCCCTTCCATTAGCCCACATAACTTCCCTTTTACAACGGTGAAAATCTTTCCACAGCAAGGTAATGTGAACGAGTGACGTTATCTTTCAACGTCTCATCCTCCGCTCGCACTTCTCTCTCTCTCTCTCTCTCATCCCTCATTCCTGATTCTTCTGTTTCTCTCTCTCTCCTTCTGCTATAAACCTTCACTTTCACCTTCCCCTCCCTTTACATTTCCTCCCCTCTTCCTTCCCTTTGACTCCCCCTCTTTCTCCATCTCCGTCCCATCTCCATCCACATGTGCAAGTCATCGTCCTCTACTATTATTTTTGCTAAAAGCCAAGTAAAGTCAGATCTCACCACTTAATCACAGCCACTTTAATGGAAAACAGATATTAAAAAGGGGGATGAAGAAGAAGAGGGGGGAAGTGTGGGATTAATAATAGATGGACAAGCGGACAGCTGATACATTATTGGCATATGGACTATTGAATAGAGGATGGATAGAAGAATGGTGACTGAATCACAACTGGAATGGGTGAACAGAAGTATGGATGTAGGAAGATAAAAGGGAGTTTTTAAATGTGTATCAGCAGGGAAACTCATGTGAATGACATGACAAATGAATAGCAGCCGAGCGATTGAGAGGTACTGCACATCTAACGGTACCTCTGAATATGAATGGATGAAGCAAGTATACGAGGCACTGGAGGGATGGAGGGATGGATAATAATGACCAGCGTAGGTGCTTTATGGCATTTTTTTTATCAGTATTTTGAGAAATGGCCGGAAGGACAGACGAAGGGATGATGGATGGACAGAAGAGGGGTTCTCTAGACGGAGTGCTCGGCCAGTGGATGGATGATAGTTTAAAATACAGACCCAGCTGTTGTCTGTGGTAAGTGAAATAAAAACCTGATGGCCAATCATAATGTTACACTCGCACACACTCAGCCTTTACCTCCGAGCGCACAAATATTTGGATTGTTACCGTCGTACTTTCATTCTTTCCTTTGTAACACCCGCCTGTTTTCTCTGGGCGATGAATTACCTCAACACACAATCTCTCTCATCTCTCCCCGTACCCCTCTTTCTCCCTCTCCGTTATTAAGTCCCTCTCTTTTCTCTCTGCCTACATCACAGCTCTTGTCCTGCTCTGCATTAGTTCTGCTGGTTTTGAAGCGATCGGCGTGCATGATCACTACCAGACCCAACCTGAGGAGAAAGTTTGGGGGGGGGGGAGCAAAAGACGGATGAAGAAGTAGTGAGGAAGAGAGAGATAAAGAGCTGAAGACAAAGAAAAACTGGAGGACAGCGGTTCAGAAAAGAAAGAGAGGGATAAAGAAAGTCAGTGGCCAAAGGAGACACGAGTTTCTTCTGTAAATGAGAATGTCTTGAATGAGGAAGGAAGAGTGGAAATGGAAAAACTAAACTTTCCTCATTATCGACAAAGATGTTTTACACTCTAAACATCAGTGAAGAAAGTTATTTTAATTTTAATTTCAATTCGAAATATGAGTAAATGTTGTTAGAACAGCTAGAACAGTAATGTTTACAACAGCAAAACTACTATGTAAACTAAATCATTTCTCACTGGAAACAAATCTAAAATGTCAATAAAATAAACAATATTACTAAGTGAAGTTTAGAAGGAATACAGATGTATGTATCCACTGTGTGCAGGCTGGTAGAGGCAGGAGGGCTTTGTCTCAGCCAGTAGCTTAGCTTACAAGAACGACCGCTTACAGACGTCTTTTGTAACATTTCGCTGTTTGCCGAGTAATTGTAAAACATAGAGTTAGTGGATGAGTGACTGCACCCAGAGCAGATTCAAATAGCACTTTACATCATGTTTATGCTTGTTGAACAAGTGTATTGATTAAGTATTGGCTTTTTACCCCAGTATGTGTGTGTGTGTGTGTGTGTGTGTATGTGTGTGTGTGTGTGTATATGTGGAGGAGCTAAGCCCCGACACAGAGATGATAAATTACACCAAAACGCTGAAAAGTACAGATAAAAGAACAAGCAAGGTCGGAGGTTATCAATACTCTGGTATTTAATATCTTAGCCTCGGGTCTGTTTTACACTGGGATTCAGTACGCATCCCTAATGCCCATAACTAATCAAATCTTGAATTTATATCATGCAAGTCTTCGTATATGGCATCAACTTAGCTGCGATAGTTTGAGCGGAACATAGAAAAGACAAAGGAGGAAAGAAAGAAATCAGTTATAGAAGGAGATGTGGGAAGATGTTATTACATTTGCTATGTTTATGTTACGTGTGTGTCTGCTTGAATTGGTTCGCTTGTGCCTGTCACTTCACGGCCGTGTTCATGAGTATATGTGTCATTCCTCGGCGATCACACACGTTTTTGTGGAGCAGACTCTTTCAGTAACTGTGGCACAGCGTGGAAGAGAGTCTAATCCAGCCTGGATTGCTTTTTAACTGCCCCCACAAAGCATCCACACGGGGCCATCTCATAGTCAATGTGCTCAGTATGTCAGTCCGACGTAGCGTGAAGCAGCTTAATTTGGACCGGATTGGTTTTTTACTGCCTACACAAAACAGATGGGTGTTGGGTTACACACGGCTCAATCAGTCAGATATAGACAGTAAATTGTGGGGAAAGACAGATGGAGAGGTGAGGAGACAGACGGGTGCGGCAGGTGGTCCGGTGGGCTGGATTAACCTGTGGATGAGCCATGTGACCCGTCGTCTCATCCTTGTGCCAAACCCCAAACTCTATCCTTACTGATTGAAAATTACCGTAAGTGAGAGTGACTACAGGAAAGAGCAAATACAAAGACATTATATTTCTATATATCTGTACAGAGCCCTGAGCAGTGAAAAGACACCACTAAAATGAGTTTGAACACCTCTGCCATTGTTTCATCTTTCAGTTTCGTCTTCGTGAAATATAAACGGTAATTTAAAAGGTACCCAGTGGAGTTTTTGACCACTGATATGGAGGATATTTTGCATGAGTAGGCCCTATTTTTACTCGTATATCGTGCTCTAATAGCACACACAAGGATTTACATGAACATACGAGCAAGTGGGTGACGCAAAACACAGTCGGTGGCCTTACTGCACAAAGAAGCAGCAAAAGTCAGGAAAAAAAGAAAACCTACTTCGCAATCTAAACACGTAAAAAATATAAAAAAATGCTTCGAAAATGTTTTATGTGGAAGAAAATGCAATCACAAGGTTGTTAGGCGTCATGTGCAGAACTGTGTTTGTTTACAGGAAAACCTTGAATGATTGTTTTTCAGGATGGTAACATCTCTGTTTAAATATATTGTTGTATTTACAATCTGCAGAGTTTTAAAAAACTCTGCCCTTTACTGCTTTTGATCAATCTATATGCTTTAGCTAAATATTGACATCAGAGGAGAGGAATTATAGCCTTTCACAAATCAGCCTTCCAAACTCTGAACGTCCCGTCTGAGCCTCGTCCACCTTGTTGCCGTGTGTTGTAACTGGCCGTAGAGTGCACGGTCATCGCTTTGATTGATCAGTAGCCGAGCTGAGAGGTCAGCGGGTCCGGTGTTTCCCAGAGACGATTGGTCCTGATGGCCACCATTCGTAAAGACAACAAATGGGTTTCAGACGTGACTCTGCAGAGTACATCTGGAGCACAGCTGTCTACACTCTGTGTGTCTGTGTGTGTGTGTGTCATCAAAAGTTCTCCACCCTGCCGTACACCTCCGCTCGCAGACAGACCGAGTGCACACACACACATATATACACTTGCAAACACATGTATCGTATATGCTGGAGCCCGTCCAGGGACACACATGCAGCCCAAACCATCCTTCTTTTAAGGGGTGTATGAAGAAAGAATTAAGACATCAAAGTCAGGGAGATTTTTTCAAGGTGCCTTTTATGACTTTGTCCTCCCAAAACATAAAAATGAAAAAATGATATCAATTTATGGCAACGTCAGCTAGTTGCTGCACTCTCATATTAAAATAATGGGTTCCAACAACTAGTTGCCAAAACTGCTTGCACAAATACCCACCGTAGCCACACACACAGCTACAGTGAGCACACCCCATGGAGATATGTTTATGTTGGCATGATGCCCAAAACACATGTTTTTGATGGTCTAATACAGAGCTAATAATAATAATAATAATAATCATCATGGTTCGCTTGCGTAAAGCCAATGCTATGATTCATAAAGAAACTCCTCCCAAAATACAGTCAAATTGCCTGTACGCACACGCACACACACACCCACACATGTTTCTCCCTCTCTGTCTGTCTGTCTTTAAATCAAAACATAATCTGTAATAGCTGAACTATTAGGGAGTGGAGAGACGCATTCAGCGAGAGCGCGATAGCATCTGGTAATAGGACTCATGAGAGGCAGACGAGGAGAGATTAAGAAAAAAGAAAAAGTGTGTGTGACATGACAGAGAACAAGAGCGAAGTGAGCGAGAGGGCAAGAGTGACTGACAGAAGAGGGAGAGAGAGAGAGAGAGAGAGGTTTAGTGGTTCAAGACGATTAACACTGCCTCGCTGTGTTTTAATAGTACGCTCCTATAGCTATTTTCAGTCAAACATTAGTGAAATGACACTAATGACAGAGTATAGAGAGAGTTTGACTGCAAAAAGCTAATCATACTTGCATCGCTGCGGGGCAGGGCTGCTGAAAGACGTCAACACACACACACACACACACACACACACACACACACACACACACATACATTATGCTAAGATTACATTAACATGAGTCTGGGTTTTTGGGTTCCAGACAGGATGCAAGTTTAAGTGCAGAGCTTAACCACTTGGTAGTGGAAAAAAAACAAAAAAACTGTAGACGGAGTGATGTAAAGGACATATACGTATTTTGTCTTTTCCTTTTGTATCACATGCAATTTATATGATTTTATGGTCGGGGAGCAGCACAGCAGGTGAAACCAGCATTCTTAGTGGAACCAGAGTTCACAGTCCTGTAGGGACATCTGCACTGTTTAGTCACGGCGAACACAAAATGAATGGGACTGAAAGGGTGGACCGCATTCGTTTTTCAACTTTATTCCTAAAACTTCATTTAGCGTGAACGATAAATCTGTGTTCTTGTGGATTTCTCGATAAATCAAAGTCTTAATGAAGACAGAGCAGGGGGGGGGGTTGATGTGGCTCTGGTCACAGCTGCAGCAGGTTATAGGATCGCTCCATCAATAACACACACAGCGCACACAGACACACACTCATCTTCATCCAGACGGCTTAATCAGTCTGTCAGGTTCAGGCCATCAGTCGTAAAGTCACACATCTCTGTTTCCGTTTGATGTCCGCTGCTTAGCGAGATGGGATGGCGGCGGGGGAGAACTTAACAGGCCTCTGCCGGTAAACAGCGGCCATGTGGAGCTCGTAGAGGACCGAGTCCGTAAACATGACACACCTACTGAATCAGATCCGGGGCGAAGGTATAAAAACAGCTTTGATAAGGGTAAGAAATAGAAAGCGTAGGCGTGTGTTTGTGCGTAGGTGTCAAGTGAGGGGGCAGCATTCGGTGCATTTAACAAGAACAAACATTGTTTTGATTACTCGACGTGACGATTTAAGTGTTCTTGTCAGGGGGGAAAACAGCACATCACTTCCTTTCCTATCTGAAAGTTTTTCAGTCATTTCAAAAACACACTGTTTGTAATCACGTCAGAAACCTATGGGTGAGGAAACACAGACCCCTTTCTTCACTGCGGAAAAATGCATATTTTTTCATGTCTGTTGACCGAGTGTTGTAGAGAGCTTTGGAAAGAACAAGCGTTTACGCATGTTTGAAACTAGTTGGGACAATTTCTTTCCGCTGATAAGAAGAAAATGCCGAGCTTAGGTTCATTACATTTGAGGGTTTAAGTACGGCTCATAATGTGTGTTTCCAACCTTCTGTTTTTATGGACATTTATTGACTTTCCAATGAAACGCCCTGAGTGGAAATGCAATTTGGGAGGAAAAAAAGCTTAATTATCACATGCAAAGGTTACCGAGGAGGAAACGTTGGCATGTCAACAAAGAGAAGATGCAATAAATGCAGATGGAATCAGATTTTACCAACAGGCCTTTATGTTGCTGTACCTGCCTCTGCTTCTTGTATTGTGGACGAAGCATTCTGCTAATTCTGAAAGTTTAACAGAGGTGTCGGGGCTGTACGTAAACTTATCATCCCTGGGCCAAGTCCAGATCACCACCCCACAGGGTTTCAAACACCACAGGGTGCACATGAGACAGAGAGGACAAATCACATCGTCAATCTTAGGCCAGAAGCAGCAATCAATAGCAATACTGAGCTCTGCTGCTTGATCAAAGGGGAACTTCACCAATTATACACATGAAGTTCAGTTCCCTTGTAATGAGGAGTACTACTCTGCCTGTGGAGATAGTTGTGTAATGTCGAGAAACAAAGTCACCGTGATGACGATGTGGAGTTGTGAAAGAAGTGCGTTTCTCTTTTGATCATTCTTTTTAATCTGTCTTGCACACGGTCATATAAATTCCTCTGTGTTTTCGAAGAAGCTATCTCAAATCTGAGTATGTAACTCATGTTACTTGAATATTTAACAGACACCCTGTAACACAAACAATCAATACCACCTTAGGGCTGTATGTGTCCCCCAACCTGTCATGTTGCATCCATGTCAGTCCAAAATGTCATCAATTCATCATTCTATCCTATTAGACATTTGTGTGAACTTGCAATAATTAGCATATGAATTATTAAGTTTTGGGCAAAAAACGTGTGACAGTGACCTTTGGCAACCAAATTAGTTCATCCTTGAGTGCAAGTGGACGTTTGTGTTTAATCTGAGAAATTCACTCAAGGTGTTCCTGAGACATCACGGACAAACCAGAAACACAACGCCGCTGGCGCAGAGGCACAAACTGTGTGCTTTTGCCAGGGTTTTATGGAGATGTATCTAGCAGTAGTAGCCTCATGGGAAATAGGAGGACAGTAGGATTCAGTGTTTTGGAGCTTAACCCATAATACTCTCTCCGCCTCTGCTGCCTCGATTTTAACCAGTCCTGCTTGAATCTGTCTCTGGGGATCTAAACAACTTTATAGAAGTGTGATACTAGATCAATGGAGTACCACAACAAAAACCTTTCACGGGAATATAACTCGAAAAGAAATGCTCCTCTCAAAATGTGTGCTTTCATTGCACTTCACTACACCATGCAATATCTATGTAATGTGAATAAAATATGTATCTTGCCTATAGCTAATAGCTACATACAGACGACAAGAAGAGACCGCTGCTTCGTGCCTCCATTCATTACTTTGAACTGTCTCAACGGGCCAATGATGGTTTGTGACAGATGAGGAAAGGTAGGTAGAGGTAGGACCTTGGCACTCTGATCTATGTGAGGTGGAGAGAGCGAGAGAGAGAGGGAGAGAGAGAGAGAGAGAGAGAGAGAGAGAGAGAGAGAGTGGGAGGGAGACATCAAAGTGAATCCAGCTGGTAGTGATCCTAACCTCCATGCGGTGGGACGTGACCCGCCGACCCTCCAACACACACACAGTGGCCCGACAGCGAGACCGTCCCGCAAAAATGCTGCAGGGTGAACGTGTGTAAAAGAAAAGAGGGAGAGTTTGTACGTGTGTGTGTGTGTGTGTGTGTGTGTGTGTGTGTGTGTGTGTGTGTGTGTGTGTGTGTGTGTGTTTGTCTTGCTGAACCCTCCGGTACCTTTTCACCTTGAGGTCAGAGGTCAACGGAGCAATCAAAGCCAGCTTCCATCTGCTCCCCGCCTAGACACGTCCTGTGTGTGTGTCTGCCTGTTTATGTGTGCGTGCATGTGTGTGTGTGTGTGTGTTTCCCCCTACAGCTATCCATTTCTAAGTGTCCATGGCTCTGTGTGTGTGCTGGCATGTATGTGACTGTTTAGATTTGTGTGCCTGAGTGTGTGTGTGTGTGTGTGTGTGTGTTCTCCCCTCCAGCAATAGTTGCCCTGTAGTCCACAGGAATCCCTCATCAAAGGACAGAGAGTGTTCGAGGTGTCTGGATCGTCAAAACTGCCTGCGACTTCTAAAGCGGCCGTCGGTGTCTGTAAAGTAATACTAAAACGTGCAGCTCCTCAGGTCCAGAGTCGGAGCCAAAACAGACACACAGAGAGCTCAGTTAATAAACTTTTTACTTTCCTGTTTCACGTTGCTTCATATGTTTATCAATTGACTTCGTCGTGGAGATTTAAACAAAGATATTTTTTAGGTGGGTGTTAATGGGATATTCTTTTTTTTCAAAATACATGCCATTACTTTAATAGAGTTCCGAGTACACTAAAGTGCCAGTTGTTGTACTGCCCAAGGGTACTTTTACAGGACATGTATCGCACGACAAATATACCTAAAATGGTTTTGCATACACTGTTTTAGAGTGAGATACACATCGGTGTAAGTCTAAAACTCACATTAATCCAACGCTCGAGCAAGCTTCAGCAACCAAGTCAGTAATCTGTTGGCTGCTTCTGGGATCTTAATACTAAGTTCACGTTTAATAATAAGAAGGAATCAAGTTATTCCAGTGGATTCTCCAAACATATCTGGCCAGATAAGTGTACAAAATAATATTATGAAGGATAAGATCAGGTCCAACTTGTTTGTACATTTGTTCGTCACACTGATGGTTTGACTTCATGTTGCGGAAAATGTTTTGTCTTTGTATTTGTCATGAGGGATGACACGGACTGGACTCTTGATATATTACTGTATACATGACTAATGAAATCAGGAATCATAGAATCTACAAGTCCCTTTATCTTAACTCCTTAACTGAGAGTTATCTATTATGACTGCATGTCAAATTAGTTTCTGAGGGTTTCTATTTGAACTGCCTGTGTCGGCTTTGTTGTCTTTATCTACTGTTTCTGAGAAGATACAGTAACTAAGCCATCAGTACTCCGACAGAAAAACCAGGCTTGTGAATGCTCTCAAAACGAAGTTTGTGTCTGGAGAAATGGTCACATGCATATCCTCATGTGGCTGTCCGCTGCCTTGCTCAAGGGCGCAAAAGGAATGGAAGTGTCTCACTGCAAAAAGTAAATTAAAGCAGCCATGGTGTCACCTCACGCAGTAGAATTAAGTGTGAAGACCACCCAAACAACTTTGGGTGGTCTTCGAAAAAACACACACATAAACACAGGTTGGATTGCAGACACACATGCAGTCCATGCACACTGCACACGCTCATTCATTACAGTTGCCAAAAGGCTAATAATGAGGTCTTCACAAGTAGAGCAAAGCACACACACTCAGTTACCTAATAGTCTCCTCAGGTGTTACGGTGATATTCGTGTTATTCAACACAGCAGATATATTAGCACCTCAACTCCTATTATTACACACATTATAGGTCTATAAAGGATGCCGTCATCGCGCTTGTGTGTGTGTGTTTACAAATGTTTATCAGTGTTTCGTACTGTAATAGGTTCATGTATGTATGATGAATGTAAGTAGATGTTATATATGTAGTGTGTTTGTGTGTGTGTGTGTGTGTGTGTGTGTGAGCCAAAGTAAGTGAGCGGGTACTTATGTGGGTGTAAGTCTGTGAGTGTGTGTTTCACCCTAAAGCCAACATTTGCGTTCTGAGGGGAGGCGGGAAGTTTCTCTACAGAGCCCATATGTTTCTCATTTTTCCATACACATTCATGAGGCATTTCTGCATTTTTAAAAGGAGGAAAAAAGACAGAGAGAGAGAGAGAGAGATAAAAAAGAACGAGTTTATTCCCCGTAGAGATGTCAGATCAGAGAGCTGGCTTGTTTCACAACCAGCCGGGTTAGTGGGACTAATATCGAAGAAGTTTACCTCGCGCTGTATCTCGTTTTCTCGCTCGCATTCCCTTGCCCTTTCCTCATCGCACAAAGACGTAAAAAATATATACTCATTTCACATACACGGCGAGAAAATGTCTCAGCCGCTAGCGTAAACACACGCATACACACACAAACACATTTGACGGCACAAAAAGTTTGGGCAGCTAGCATGCCCCGAGGACATAGGACAGAAAAGATAAAAACCAAAACCATACGCAGCGACAGAGAGAGAGAGAGACAGAGAGAGAGAGAGAGAGAGAGGGAGAGAGATCGAAAGATGGAGAGAGGGGAAATGAGAGCAGTCATTATCCAGCAAAATGTCCCAGCAGCCTTTTTACCAAAAACAAAGTAAAGGAAATATGTCATTGGCTTTGACCAATTGTCGAGCGTGTGTTACCATATTGTTGTGTACAAGCCTGTACGATATGAGGGCAATACATACAGGAGGAGTGTGTCCCGCTGAATGTCAGTAGGCACATACCTGTGACAGTTTGTGTGTGTGTATTCAGCAAAGAGAGCTGTCTCTGTTTTATACCCTAACAGGCAACAAATCAGCCGGCAGCCACATCTATATGCTCTGTATAACCTACCCGGCCTGTACTACATCAATCTGGGTACGTGCATGCATGTGAGCTGAGTGTGTGTGTGTGTGTGTGTGTGTGTGTGTGTGTGTGTGTGTGTGTGTGTGTGTGTGAGGGCCACCGAGGATCAGAGTGTGAACAAGCAGCAGCTGGTGAAAAGTGAGGGAATGACAAGATGTTAAGAGCGAGATGAAGAAGGACAGGTATATATGTATATATATATATGTATATATATATATATAGGACGGATATGGGGAGAGATATCAGAGAGACCTAGAGAATAATATGGAAAAGAGAGAGAGAGAGAGAGAGAGAGAGAGAGAGAGAGAGAGAGATTATCAGATGTAAAAAATGTGTATGGAACAGAGAAAAAAAAAGATAGAAAAGATGGAAAGAAGGAAAGGGAGAAGAAGGTAAGGGAGGTGTGTACAACAAGAAGGTGTTGTACACACACACACACACAGCCTAAAAACATGGCTGAAATAGTATACTGCGCCTCATGCCACCCAAGTGCAAAAACACACAAAGGGAATTTCCTCATTTAGAATGAACTGAATGGAAAGCACACACACACATTCCTCTGCTAACCAATATGAACATTTATGGAGGGGTGGTATGTGTGTGTGTGTGTGAGTGTGTGTGTGTGTGTGTGTGTGACTGAGTGAGCCAGTATCATATTCACATTCTTTTGTATGATTGGATATATGAAGATTAAAAGAATGCAAATGATGTGTGTGTGCTTGGGCATCTTAGCTGATGTGTCTGTGGGTGTGTGTGTGCATATTTGTGTGTAGTCACTATTCACATGGGGAAGGTCGGTTATTAGACTGTTGAGAGCGCAGTGTAAAACTATGTGTTTAGACTCATGATTGTAAACAGAGCTGATTGAGCAACAGCTTTGTCTGTTCGTTCTAATTCATTGCATATTTACTCAACCGTGTGTGTGTGTGTGTGTGTGTGTGTGTGTGTGTGTGTGTGTGAGTGTGTGTGAGTGTGTGTGCGTGTGAGTGAGTCGATGCTTCTGTGATTTGGTCTTTGCATGTGTCTCCGTGTGCAGGGATAACTATTTAGATAGCGTTCTTCCGTAATTGAGCCCGCCGCCCCTCCTTCAACTATTTCAATAAAAGACGCAATGCAACACACTGGTGGTAAGTGAGCATCTCTTTCATCACTCTCTCCATCTCTGTCCATGTTTTTTTTATTGTTTAAGACACTGGATGAGTGATATTTTCAAGCGCACACCGTCCTGGGTGTGAATGAAAGTGCTAATATATCAAATCTCTCTCTTCCTCACGCTCTCTACCTCTCTTTTCTCCCTCTCCACTAGATTGAGGGCGTGATGACAACCAACCGGAGTAATTGCAGCAACAGCGTTAATCTGCTTCAATATTCTCTGCCCACAGAAGCCTGTTTAAACAGCAGTCAGGAGTTATTAGACCAAATAAAGCAGGGCTGGATGTTATTTTTCTTGCTTAAGTAGTGGATCTTGGGAGGGTTCAAAGTTGGAAATGAGAATGTCAAGCGAATAAGTCTTGAATAAAATGAGGTTTGCACTGTTTATAGTTCTTTATAGTTTAAAGTTCCATCCCAAACTACAAAAATCTGAACAAAATACAAAGTAACCGTAAGATAACGTCTTAAACTCATTGTTATATTGAGGCTGGCAGTGAAACGGAGCGCTTCAGACAGAGGCTGAATACAGGTGTGTTTAGACAGACAGTATGGGAAAAATTATGTGATTTTTGAACATTAGAGCAAAACTAAACATGTTCCAGTAGAAACCCAAAATGCAAGCATGAACCTGGAAATGAACAGGATATTATGTCCTCTTTAAATCACATTTGCAGTCTCTAAATTCCACAGATTCCTGATATTTGGAACTGGAAAAGAGATGATATCTGCAGCAGAGAGGCCTGGATACGTTTTAAATTGGTCTGATCCTCTTAAGACCCAGAGGGCCGAGAGGCTTCCTGAAGGACTCTGGGTCATTATGTAATGGAGTAATAAAATATAGGTTTATATAGAGACAGAGACAGAAAAAATAACTGCTAGAAGGAGGGGGGGTGAAAGTTCTCAGAGCATACTGATTAAGCTAATCAAAATGTAATTACTCAGAGTTACAACCAAGACCTTCGGATGTCCGGTTTACTGCGTGTGTGTGAATGTGTCTATGATACGACGAGCCAACCAGGTGCAAAATCTCTTCTTGACATGTTGGGAAGAAGAGGAAGACAGAAAAAAAGCCAGAATAACAGTGTAAGAAGAGAGGAAACACAAAGGAGAGCGAGAGAATGAACAAGAATGAGGGACACGAGGCCAGAAAGCAACATGACAGGGGTGAAAGTTTTCCAGTTGGGCCAGAGCTCCCAGAGCGACGTCTGTTCTGGTCATTATGGAAGTCTACCTGTCATTCTTTGTGTGTGTGTGTGTGTGTGTGTGTGTGTGTGTGTGTGTGTGTGTGTGTGTGTGTGTGTGTGTGTGTGTGTGTGTGTGTGTGTGTGTGTGTGTGTGTGTGTGTGATGTTGTTGCAGCATTGAGGAGTGTCACTACCACGTCAGGCACTTTTATCAACTGGCCTCATCTCCCCTTCAATTCTCCCTTCCTTTCCTCTCTCCCGCCTTCCTTCTCTCTCTCTCTCTCTCTCTCTCTCTCCTATCCCTAAACCTGTAGAATCAACACAAAGGGGTCAGAGGTCAAACCATCTGTCATTATCTGAAGAAAGAAAGAGAGAGGGCAGCAACCGAGGAGGAAATTGAGAGCATGTTAAGGAGTCGAAGATGGCCGGTAAAAACGGAATAATGGGCTCCATTTGCATTTTACATGTTTTAGATGTTTTTTTAGCGGACACACTTTTGGAAAGTGGCTTTTAATGAGGGAAAGGGCAGAAGGAGTTTCACTGCCCATACCACTGACATTACAAGCGAGCAGTAGTTAGACGGGAAAAGGTCAGGACCATATCAGTTAAAATAATAATCAAGGATGTTTTTAGTGGTGTTCGTGTTGTCTTGCTGGAGCACGAGGTTGTTTGTTTTGGTAGAAGGAGAACTCAAACTGATGCCATCAGGGTTGTCTTGACTTGGGGAATACTAATTTAAACTACACTGAGGTTTGAATGTTGTAGGCATTTACCAGGTGGAGAGGGTCTAACAGAAACACAATGGAGTTGCATTATGGGAAATGTTGGATCCAGTGTTTTTGGAGCTTGACCCACTACAGGGACTCAAAGAACAAGGTATCTTGGCTCCTGTTGTTTCCAAAACAAGTCCCCAAAAACGTATGGAAGTGTATTACTAAGTCCTTAGACTATTCCTTTAAGTATAAGCTGTAGGTGCGGCTGACAAATGTATGGCAGCACCCTTCAATATCATTTCTGGAAAGTGCAGTTCAACAATGGCCATTTTACATGAAAAAACAATTTCATTCTTGTAGTTCTTTTTGACTCTGAAATAATCAGACAATACCTCTCTGAGCCTCCAAAAGAACTACAGCATATATTTCCCTACTCAGTTCTGACTTATTAACTCACAGGGGTGCTGCAATTAAAGGTCAATAGCAGGTAACAAGTTGCCCTTTTCGCCATGATTACGATGATGACATTTATGTCAAACATTTTTGCCGACATCACTGTTTGCTTGAACCTTGCCTTTCAAATAGAGCGAGCGAGTGATACGATTAAGCTCGCCGGCCAATGAAAAGTGAGAAGTAGCACAATGCTCCGCGCTGCGCCACGCAGCACCGAGTCATTTGTCATCCTCTGACAAGCCATGCAAAATAAATGAGCCAGGGCCAACGTCAACAGCGCCTCGCTGAGGGATAGGAGGAAAAGTCAGACCGTACGAAGAGAAAGGCAGGAAAGAAGTGACAGAACAGAGAGGAAGGGAGGAAGGAAGGCACGATGGGGGATAATATTTGAGAAAGGAAGCTTAGAAAACACAGATAAGAAAAAGGGAAGAACAACCAAAACAGAGGAAATGTTAGAGGAAGAGAGAAAGGGAAAAAGGGAGAAAGTGATAGAAGGAGAGCACAGGAGAGAAAGAGTGATAAAGAGATGTGATTAAGGGGGATGAGAAAGAAGACAGAATTGTATCTTGCTGAGAGATTCCCTAAATCCTCCTGTTGACTGACATTTCCTCTTCCTTTAAATAAATCCATCTGAATTGCTTTTGTGCACCTATCCCTGCGTCTGTGTGTGTGTCTTTCGCTAATCTAAGGAGGCTTTGTGCTGCCATAGCTAGGTTAAGTCTTTCAGACCTGTATTAAATCCACTTGTTGAACACAATGATGCTACAAGTGGCTCTTTTGAATACAACGGTTGCGATTCTCACAAAATAGTGGGAAAGGAAGTGCTGAAATAGTTCATCATTCATTTTGAATCACTGCTCTTTCCTTCCTTCCAGCCTTGTTGCTACTTTTTCCTCTTCTTTTTTTCCTGCCACACGCTCCCGTACATGTTTCTTTAGGCTGACAGGGCATTAAGCACTGTGTTAAAATGAAAAATACAAACCTTTCATGTCTTACAGCAACAGAGCAACTGCCAAAACGAGAAACTGCCTAAACCGTATGTGACTTGACAATTGTTAGATTGCTGGTTCGTTTCTGTATCTTGATGTAGTTCAACTGAAATTGCAGGTTTTCACAACAGCAGACGGAGTATAACCTGACAGGAGATTTCCGAAGCCGTCATGAGGATCGAGGAAGCATGAACGAAAAACACTGCAAAGGCTTCGTGACGAGAGGGTTTTGTTTCTGGCCCAACACACTGCTTAAGGACTACTTCCACATGGGAAAGACAAATACTGACTGCTTGATGCCCACCTTTAGGTCACTCTCCACCTTTTTAAATGCTTTATTGACAAAAAAAATGACGCATTTATGGAGTACACCAGAGGTAAAGGTGTCTGCAGTATATATACTATTAAAACAACATTTTGAGAGGGCAAATTAAATCAATTACTGGTGAAATTACTTAAAGACACTTGCGTAGTTAAAGGCATGCAGATGATAAAAGTGACACTGGTGAAGGTTGTTCAGCTCGCAAACTGCTGATTTTAAATCTTTTCTGGCAACAGTGTCTCTTATGGAGACACCAAATGGATCAGATAAACGCAATAAAAGCTTCGAAATAATGCCGTCAATTAAAAACAAGAGAGACCTCCTGTCCTTCCTGGCAGTAGAACTGACTAAACGTGTCCTCCAGGAAGACATAAAAGCAGTTTAAAAAGACAGATAGCTCAGTTGACCCAATGGGTCAGCCCCATTGGTGATCCAATGGCCCAATCAACCAATCACAGATTAGTTGGGGCAGGCCGCTATTAAAGGGTTCAAACATCCGCCCGGCAACGGAATCTCACTCTGAGGCGCGATTGGTGGGACGGCCAGGGGCGCCGCGGTAACGACGGGTCATCGCAGTGACACGGAGCTACGCTGGTGTGTCGACACCGGCTGAGTTGAAAGGTCAGCGCTGAGAGAGAGGCGACTCCGACTGCACAGTGTGTGTGTGTGTAGGTGTGTGTGTTTCAACTGTCACGTTCAGCAATGCTCATTAACTGGGAAGCTGATTTATTACTGGTCTAATTACAGAGCTCTGGATGCCAATCAATTATGACTCTAACCTACTAACTCCAACAGCAGCCTTCCACAGGTTAAGGCGTGTGTGTGTGTGTGTGTGTGTGTGTGTGTGTGTGTGTGTGTGTTCCTTAAATCAGGAAGTGCAGTAGACTACAGCTGACTCTGCTTCCAATAACAGAAGAACTCACGACCACTCTGCTTTTCATAAAGAACTCGTTATTTATGTGGCATTACACGACACAGATGGTAGTGACCTGGTAAATGGAGTAACAAACCACTGCATGTACTGAGATCACAGTAATCTGATTACGAGTATGTAGAATTTGGAAGGTACCACTATTTATAACTGAGATCATAACATGGACAAACAGGAAGCAGGAAAATAACAAAAGGGAGTACACAGTTTTCATTAACACAGCAAAACTGACTAAATGCGGGTTAACTACATTCATATGTCGTTATGATTACAAAGAAATAAATAGAGCGACTGCTTTGTATTAAAATGTCCAACCATGATCTAAGATTCCTAAACGGTGGCTATTGAATTGTGCTACACTCAACAGATGACACAGGCTGAATTATGAGTTGATGGGATCACAATAATCGCATTAAAATACAATAATAAGGAATTATCTGAGGTTATCACCTTTATTAATAGGCTTTCCTACTTACAAAGCCACATTCACTAATGCTGCTTTACTAACCTGCTGCACTTTATGTTTGCTGTGTCTTTTTCAATTCATGTACTATTTACCTACGGGAGTTCATGGTTGTAAGTACTACCGTCTATCATAGCGTTGTCTGCTAAATGTTTAGAGAAACACTAACTATTTCCCATTTCTTCGGAATTCATTTGGGAATCTAACGTTAACTCCCTTCCAGAGGATTTTCTCCTCAATGAAAATGTTTTTGAAGGCTCTTTTGCAACTCGCACCCCGACCTCTGGTTCACTCTTAGTCACATTTGTTTCATCCTCTTTCAAATAATTCCCTCAGCGAAGGTTTGCACAATAGTTCAGCTGAAATGCGTATTTCCGTCGCTGTCAAACACCGCCCACGGTCCAGTGGTCCTGGATCGGAGAGCAACAAATCATTACTAATCTAAAGGGAACAGGGCTGTCAGTATTTATGTCAGGATGTGCGTGCATGTGCGTGTGTGTGTGTGTGTGTGTGTGTGTGTGTGTGTGTGTGTGTGCGTGTGACATATAAAGAGAGGGAGCGATGGAGCAAGAAAGGGAGGCCAGGTGAGAGAGATTGACGCCTATTACTGCTGACCTCATGTGAGTGGTCTGCATGTGAGAGTTGTGTCCATCTGCCAGGTTCATCACCTTTATCTCTGAATACATAATATCATAGAATGCATACCATAATGCCCCTTTGTGAGCTGAATACTTATTTCCTCTGCTATCAAACCAGTTGGACATATAGCCTTTTATTAGTTTCAAATGACTGGAAGGTCACCGGTTTGGATCCCTAGATTGGCTTAGTGTCCTTTCCTTCACCTACTGTGAACGAGCCCATCATGAAGACGTATAAACCCCCCAAACTCATCCAAAAACCAACTAACAGATGCAAATCTGCAAGGCGGCCCAGGTTAAATGAACTCCCAGCGCTACTGATTTAGTAATGCACTTATCTGATTCCTATACATCACCTCTGTGTGCGGGCTGCTAGTTAACAGATAATGAGCTATCTATATGCACACACTGTTTTATATAGCCGGCACCTTAGTTACAACATGAAGACAAATATGGTGAGGAACTGAGATAAGGGCTGAGAAAATGAAATGAGTGTGAAAATGAAGGGGGTTTGGGGGGAAAGGGAGGAAGGGAGGAAGGGCAGAAAGGAAAGAAAAAATGTGAGACGTGATAGAAACAAATGAATGAATTATGGGTAAGAGAGAGACGGGGAAATAATTCAGCGTCTGACATTAACATGGTCTAGTGTAATCACTGAAATGGATAAAGGACATGACTGCTAGTGAGAAACTGTCCAATAACGGCCTACTCTCTAACATTATGAATATCTGCAGTTTGAATGCATTAAGCATCCATTATTAAAATATTCAAATAAACCGTATGCTGATATTTGTGGTTTTAACAAAACAGGGTCTTTTATAAAGCTTGCATGTTGCTGAAATTACAAATCGAACAGCTTTTTTTTGCTGCTGTATAATACCAGGGCACAAAACCTGCAGTAAACTCGGCTGTATAGTATCACACTGCTGTGTTTATATTCCCTCTTTCCACAAGGAAACGTGAACCGCAGCTCCTGTCAAAAACAAGTGTGTTTTCGAGTTAATTTATTATTCTCATAAGGTGATTTGCAAACACTGCAGACTGAATTTAAATCCACCAGCATGGGCCTTTAACCTCGACCAACACGACTCACTGAAACCCTGCAGTGACTCACAGACTCATGCAGAGACAGAGATTGGCTGACCTCTGCTTCGCACACACACGACGTGGACTCCTTTTGTGAGCAGACACCAGTTCGGAGGCTTGTGGGGCCATGTGTCTGACTCAAAATTCACTTTCATTCCCCACAAAACCAAACCAGCATCAAGTACTTGTTGGAAATGATTCGGCACATTATTGCATGTTGCTTGGAGAATTCTAGGGGTAAGGTTTGAAGCATTAACTCAAATCAGATATGCTGTCAGACCTAGAAGAATAAATACAGTTGATTTTAAAATACAGTTCTGCGTGGTAAAAAAAAAACGTCTGCATATACCACAAATTGTTTACATTTTTTAGTGTCATCAACAGTCGCTTTTTCAGACAAATCTTCAAACAAATCTTTTTGTTGCCCTGCCAAAGTTGCCACAAACCACCTAACTGACTTAGGTAGCCCAGAAAGTACAATGGCCACATTTACAGATGTGTATTGTCAACAAACATAATGTGAAGGAGGTCAAATGCAAAACAGTCAACTCCTTTTTGGCATCAGCTTGGTATTTTGCCTGAAGCTCCACTTTTGTCCTGATCCTGGAAGTTATGTGGAGTCTTTACTGGAGATTAGCTGTCCATTATGGAAATCACTCTGTCATGCTGCTTACAGTATAAGCTCAGCACAGTGATGAGTATCTGTAACGCAGGTATGGCATTAGTGTCTTGCTCAAGTCACAGAGAACATTATTGTGTCTATTGTGTGCCTTGTTTCACTCCTTTGTTTTCTCTCAATCCAAACTGTTTCTCCCTACTATAGCTTTAAAGTCTAACGTAAGTGTCAATTAACAACCTTTGCTGACCCTTCATGGAGTGAACTATATTCGCAGTATCACACATATTCATCAATCGAGCCACAAGACACACATCACACAAAATAATGTGTGAAGTGGATTCAGAGTCTGCAGCAGTGTGTCACGTAAACAATGGTCAACAAACCAACAATAAATATCTGCAAAAATAAAACATTTTGAGGAGAAAAAATGATCTGCTTTGTACTGTTTTTAAATAGCCTGTGGTGATTTTTTTAAATAAACTAGAATATGACTTGAGAATGTTTCTAATAAATGCCACTGTTTGTAAATGTCACGTCGTAGTTTTAACTCTAGATGTCGACTGCTCTCTCTGTCACTTATGTCATCTTGTTTTCCTGACTTCCTTTAGTTTAACTCCCTTTCTGCATCCGTCCATTCTCTCTCCCCTCTTTCTCCCTCCCTCCTTCCTCTCTGATGTATAATCCGAATCAGCGAGAGAAAAGCAGATTCCATATATTATTAACATCTCTCTGACAGATCGCCCAGAGCATTCACATAAACACATCTTTGGATTATTCATTAACTTAACACCTCGAGAGTGATCAAGTCGATTTATATAACAACAAGATAAAAACGAGCCTGACAAGATCGGTGAGAAACAGAGCAAAGAAAAACAGAGACGCCAAACTGGGAAATTGGAGGAAAAAAAAGGCACAATACAAGACTGAGAAAATCTGCATTTAGATATAATATACAGTATGTGATTTCAGCACGAATAGCAATCTAATTCAAGTGTAGTCTGCGGAACGCTGCAATCATTTGCATGAAATTCACTTGACAGCTTGATGGAAATGTAGCTGCAGAGACAAAAAGAAAGACAGAGAGGGAGACAGTGGAAGAGGTTGTAAAGGGTGACATGACTGGCATTGCTGGGATTCTTTTGAAGTCTTTTGTTGTTTGAGGGCATGCACATGTGTGTGTGTGTGTGTGTGTGTGTGTGTGCGCGCGTGTGTGAGTGTGTGAGAGCGAGAGAGAGAGAGAGAGAGAGAGAGAGAGAGAGGAGGTCACAGATGGAAATCTCTCACTCCGGGGCAAATTTAACAAGACTTACTTAACTTCACTAAGGACTTAAAAGTTCCCAGTGAGAGACAGAAACACAGAGAGGGGAGTCAGACGAAGAGGAAAAGGGATCAGATCATGTTGACCTGCCCAGGCTAATAATCCCACATAGATAACACACAAAGACTTTAAGCTTCTGTATATTCCAGCTCATATTCATTTGTATAAGGTGCTGCATCTTTACCAGATGATTATCACTTTAAAAGGTCAACGTTAAGAATCAGGACTCTTCCTTCTCGCTCTATCTTTGTTCTTTTTATCTTTTTAAAAGTTGTTTATAAGTACATTTCTGATATTTGTACTCATCTCACACACACACACACACACACACACACACACACACACACAGAGTTATACATTTACACAGTGAGACCTTTTCAGACAGACAGTGCAGTTATTGACAGTTGACACCTGTTTACTCTCAATGAACAGACTGACAGACAGAGCGGGGAATCATTCGATTCATTCAGCTTCCCTCCGTTTCACCTCCCGTTGATCGCTGTCTGATTTGCTGCTTTTACCTCACTGAGTTCTTCACTTATTCATATTTGATTCCTTTGGCATTGATTTCTTCATGTGTCCGAAGACAGAATAGGAGTTAGGTGATGAGAATCAATCAAGTTTAAGAACTAGACAATGTGCTGACTCGTGGTTGTAAAATAATGGAGATAGAAAAAGAAAATTGTGGAACACGTGAAATACCGTGTTATCGTAGATCCCGGTCATGAAACAACACAAATACTTACTATTTCATAATTCTTTGTAACGAAGTAAGCTTTTAGGAAATGCTCTCTTTTGTTAAATGTTCTCTCTGTCTTTTACAGACCAGGTCTTTGTCCACTATTCTCCCTCCCCCAGCTAAACCAGTGAGGAATGCAGTTGATGAGGATTTCACAGTCTGTGTGTGAGTGCTTGCGCGTGGATAAAACATTCCTGCCCCCCCCCCCCCCATCCCCACCGTTACGCAGGGGCGCACACCTGCAGGGCACCTGAGGTCACAGGGTCACACACACACACACACACACACTTCTGTGGGATATGCATGACTGGGCACCAACTACCTGTTGCTCTCTCTATCTTTTTGCTCTACCTGCACTGTGCTGAAAGAAATACACACTATTCTGCCCGTCTTCTCCTCTTTCACCTCCTTTTCAACTGTAGCAGAAGAAAACGAGTAAAACTGAAGAGACTGCATGTAAAACCCCCATCAAGCATCGTTATGTTCAGTGCTTCCTTTCTTTCCTTCCTTCCTTTATTAATTTCTATCCTTCTTCCTTTCTTTCTTTTTTGGCACCACCCAGAGCGCAACCAGTGAGAAAGTCATTAGAGATAGTAGTTTGTACTGGGATTAGGAAACTAAGCTGGTAAATACAGCAAGGCTTTCAGCTGGCAGCCAGAAAACGGAAGGGAGAAGAAGAGAAGTTGGTAGAGAGAGAGGGAGAGAAGTAAGAGAAGGAAAGACCGAAAGGATGGCGGGGGGGGGGGTTGATAGAAGGTGAAAGCGAGGAAGACGGACAGACGGAGTAAGACGCGATTAGGAGCTAGTCTGTAAAAAAAGAAAGCAGCTTCCCTCGTTGCTCATTAAAGGTTGAGGGAACTCAAACAGAGCTGGTGGCAGCTTGCAGTCCTGCTGAAAACCAAACAGAGCGATGGAGCGAATGGGAGGCGAAGAGAAAAGAAGAATGGAGGTACTTATAGTTTTCCCAGTCGTTTAGCAGTCGTGTTGTTGTCGGTCTTTAGAGAAGCTTAGAGAGGACGGCCATTCACTCTGGGGCGGCGGGCGGACACAGCTGCTACCCACGCACACGCACACACACACACATATACATACATGCCTTCACACATGCACACAGGGAGGCAAGCCAGTGCAAAGACACACTGACACACACACACACACACACACACAGCATGTTACATTAGAAACAGCTAAATTCTACAGCCAAATGAAAACAGAAAATAAAATTAATTTTTCCTGATACAAGATCAAGACAGATACATTATGTCAACAAAGAAAATATTCAATACAGAAAAACACAAAAAGATAATATCAATAAAGTTGTAGAGTTGCGAGAAGTAGAAATCCATTGCACAATAGCTCAAAAGTTAGGAAGTTAAACAATTTGAAAAATAAAATTCCACTAAATCTCCCGGTAGTGACGTACCTGCTGTCAGTACAAAAAACTAAACATCCATGGTGGTTGCATTGACACAACATACAAAATAATTAGTTTTCATGTAAAAAGCGTGTCATATGACCAACATAAGCGCTGAGGAACAATAACAGCAATCGATAACATTGAATCACATCTTGTTTTTTGTAATATTTATAAAGTCTGAAATCGTTCACTGACAAGTTGGACACACACACACACACACACATACACATACCGATGGAGTTACATAGCCTACTGTGCACAAACTCATACGAACACTATCAACTCCGACTTGTTAACTGTTTCCTACTGTATCACACACACACACACTTATCAACACACACACAGTCAGACATTGTTTGAATCACCCAACAGTGATTGTGGGACCAAAGCTCTGTGGTTGCTGACGAGCGAGGAGGAACCGCCTGCTGACAAAGAGTCATCTATGGACGGAGGGATGCGGGTTTGAAGGGTGTGAAAGACAGAAAAGGAAGAGTCAAATGAAAACCAGAGTGTGTACACAGACACACAGAGGCCCTCCAGGCTAAATTAAATGGACTCTCTGTGTGAAGGGCTGAAAGCTTTTAAACAAACTGAAGAACGAGACATTTCTAAGGAGGGCTGGTCCCAATATCAAGAGAGACAGATGGACAAACAGACAGATACGTCGGAATAAAGGTTTTGGAGAATGAGGGAAAGAACAGGAGCAGTCGGACGCTTTCTTTTCCCAGGAGTTGAGAGGCCAAAATGACCATTCAAACAACTGAGCAAATTTCAAAGTTGACTTGCATCGCTTTGATCATTTAACTTAGAAAAAAAAGCAGCAAAATGGGCATGATGACATGCAATTAAGTTTAATGTCAGAGATTGACCTGACGGCGCAAAGCCAGGGCAAACAGTCCCAGCAATTATGATTAGTGGAGTCAAAGATCTCCATGTGCGCAATTACGTTCAGGTACATTAACATTAGCCTGAAAAACAGGCAGGCCTAATGGTCTATCTGAAGAGGAAAGATTATGTCTGTTACGCCATTTGGATGAAATTGAAAAACAAAGTACATTTGTGTTCATGCTCACTGCTTTAAGGACTGTAGTCTTTTGTGAAAATGTCCATCTCTGCAGACGCAGACGAAAAACCGTTCTTTGTGGCCGTTTGTATTTGCACAGCTTCAAAGAGAGGACAAAGTATTTAGTTCACAATGTGAAGCAGGTCTTAACTACATAATACAATGCAGTCATTAAATGCAGCTTAAATAAGTTATTTGGAAGATAGACATCTAAAAGACGTTTCAAGTAAATTTAGTTTTCCGTCTCCGCTACGTCTTTTAACTTCAAATCAACAAATCACTGCTTACTGCTCCCAGCTGCATCCGTCTCTCACTGTGTTTAGTGAATTTGTTCAGCAGTATTTCTCTTTTTTTTTTTTGTTTGAACATGGGGCTTTGGTGCAGCATGATCGGAATATTTTTGCATCATTCATGTATTCCCAAAAGGAAAGCGCCGCTGCTGTATTTGCCTCAAAATGTCTTTTCTATAAAGAATAACATCTAGTGCATTGGAATGTAACATCCCATCTACTGTGCAGACTATAAAAAGTTAGATGCATAATTATAATTTTTATCACAAAGTCCTAGTTTTGTGTGGTTGTGTGTGTGTGAGTGTGTGTTGTGTATGTGTGTGTGTGTGTGTGAGTGTGTGTTGTGTGTGTGTATAATTTCAGTTTAGCGGACAGTAAAAAGAGGAAGCTGTGGGCGATCGGCTCCTCTCTGTACTCTCTATGTGGTTTGTGTCTGTGTGAGTGTGTCTTGCTCTGATCATGGGTGAGTAGAAGGGCAAGCTGTATGATGAGCCCGCTCTGTGTGAGTGTGTGTGTGTGTGTGTGTGCGTGTGCGTGTGTGTGTGTGTACCGGTGTGTGCATGCACATTTTCGTTTGCCTTCAGATTGTATGAGCGTGGGAGGTTTAAAAATGCTACATCAAGCCAGCAGCATAGGCCAGAGTACGTGTGTGTGTGTGTGTGTGTGTGTGTGTGTGTGTGTGTGTGTGTGTGTGTGTGTGTGTGTGTGTGTGTGCATATAGATTTCCCAACCCGCCTATTTACAGCTAAAGGAAAACTGTGATTAGAGAGAAAGGAGAGAGAGCAAGAAAGAAAGAGACAGAAGGGAGAGAGGGGGCAGATAGAAAACTCTCTACATCTGGCCCAGTGGTGAGCCTGCCAGAACACACACACACACACAATCACTCACACACTCACACACACACAGACACACACTGTTATTTTCTTGTTTTGTTCTATTCTCATTCCTCGGTCATAAACAATACCTCACGAACCAACATCCTGACAACATCAGCACACGCACACACATGGATGTGCATGTAGGTGTGAGACAGATACTGACAGACAACTCGACAAACAGATCAACAAGCAGACAGACAGAGTCTCCCTCTAAAACAACCACAGTGGCTTTTGAATTTGAGGCCTCCATCAAACCCACCCCCCTCAAAAAAACCACAATGTTGGTGGGTTTAGGGATTGGGTAACACGCACACACACACACACACACACACACACACACACACACTCTCATGGTCCTATTACAAACGTAACACCGCTTTAATCACTGCAGAGGTTTCTAAACCTCTTTTCCTGGCCACAAGGAGTCTCTTCCTTTCCTCCTTAATAACGACGACCTCTCTTCTGCTCCGGTGTCAGATACCGGTGCTGCAAAGGGTTCATTCATCAGTCTGCATCCTTTATTGAATGCAACAGAACATCTACCTGACTGCAGGGAAAAGGCCTCTTGATGGGGAGCTATAACGTAGGCTTTATCATGAATGTGGAAACTCTTTAATGAACTTGGAAAAACGTCCTTTATTTACAATGCACGCTGGGCTTGGAATGACCAAAAAGAATTAAGATATATTTATGAGTAATGTTAATGGTTTGAATAGATACAGTAAGGCTTCAGCTATTCATCCATTACTTTAATGATTAATCTTCTTTTTATCTTTTTGTTTTCTTTAACGACGACAGTTTCACCGGGTCTCTTTTGTAAAACAGTCACTGGATACCTTTTCACCGTACATAAAGTCAAAGTCTTTCTATTTTCTTCCTCTGCCTATTGCTGATGTCATATATTTCTGTGTGGGGTGAAATCCGCATCACCAACATATTTCAGTAAAGCCAAATTTCTGCTTAGACTTGGCCAAAGTAGTTGTTTATTTTTCCATATGTCCCGAGTGGAATCTGAAGCGCCGCTGACAGGGTTTTAATGAAGCTTAGGAAAATATGGATCAAACTGATTAAAGCATTGTTTTCCAGCATTCGGAAAAGCGCAATGATTACCCGAGAGAGGCAGTAGAGTTACAGTCAGAGACGAAAAAGCTTACTGATAGCACTTAGCCCAGGGGAGGTCTGGCTGGTTGATGCTTTGCTAAATGTTGGCCATGATTCTTTCACAAATAAGACTATTTTCTGATAGCTGTGCAAAGTTAAGCCCCCTGCATCTGACAACCACACATGCTGTACTGAATAATCCTGCTGACTGAAGATCGATTGTCAGCAGAGTTACTCTCCTGTGTCTTTCCGGCTCCATAATATTTTCAAAAACACCAAAGATGAGTTAACTGCCTTCTCCCCAAGATGAAGAAAAAAACATATTTCAATTAACTTTCAATATTTCTAAACGCATTAAAATAAAAGCGCTACCCAGACCACAGTTTTGACATTATTTCACGTCTGGTTTATTACTCAATCAACAGCATGCATATGCTAATACTGGTCCCTGTAAATGAGTTTAGCAGACGTGTTCTGTTGGAGGGGGCTAAGAGTCTCCTGCTGTGCTGTTAATGTACTGGTCAGCCACAGGGAAAAGTGTTTATTTCTCTCTAACGGTTTTAAATGACTTGAAGAGATGACAAATTAATCTCTGATGACAGGATCAAACCAGAGAGAAAACGAATAGAAGGGCTTTGTATTGCATTAACTACGCACAACAGACACCACAGATGCACCCGCGTTTGCAGACACACAAACAAAATTGAATAAAGATTTGAATACGAACACAGACAGACGCAGACGTATACGCAGGCGCACCGTGACCACGAATGCTGTCAGGCACCGTAGAAATGACAGAAGTCATCTGATGAAAGACTGGAGGATAAATGATGATATCTCTGTGCCGGAGCCTCTTCCAGCATGAAGCAGATTGCACATCTGTTACGTCGATGGACAGTTGACTTGAGATTTGGGAGCAGGAACTGGTCTCTCTAGAGGTGGTGGCAGCCATTGGGTGTTTTTTCTAGTTATAGTGTAAGAATATCCAGGATTTAAAAGTCCCATTTTCTAGTGTGGTTATGTGAAATCGGGCTCTGTCTCATACAAAATAACGTTCCCATTCAACTAATCTGCATTCTGAATTGCCTTTCTAGGGAAAACTAATTTCTCCCAGATTACGGTCGCAGTTTTAAAGAATTTTAAACATGTAGTTAATGTTGCAATTTGAAACAAATCAGAACATAAAATGACCATGTCTGTGACGTTAGTTAAGCTACAAATAAGTTACAATACGTGGACATTGACTTTTGGTTTCACAAATGAGGAACAGTGGTGTCATGAAAGTCTGTTTGTTTGGCCCATGCAGCTCCAAGACCTCCTCCCTTCACGGACTTCCATCGACTATCAAAAGCAAATGTTATTTGCGACAAAATACGTTTCCCTCAAAACGTAATCTACAATGAAGTTTTGTTGTATAGGGACGTTTAGTAAACAGGGCTGATATATAGTACCTGCTTGGCTGCAGTGTTGCAAAGGCAGCAACCTCTCCACGTGTCCACTAATCCAATTCCAAAGAAAGGACAAAGAGGAAAGAGGAGGCAGACTTTAAAAAAGGGGAAATAAAAAGATGAAAGTGAAGGAAGGCGCCAAAGCCTCGACATTTACAGTTAATACTGAAGGCTCAGAGAGAAGAACAGAGAGAAAGTCAGGAGGAAAAAACAGAGAGAAAGAGGATGAAAGTTCACCTTCTATCATATAGAAGTGTTTCTGCAAATTCTGATTTGACAAGCTGCATGCATCAATACAAACCTTTAGTATCACGGTTTAATATAACTTGTTTGTTGTTGTTAAAGATATTGTTTCTTTTATGCTCACTGACCAACAATTAAAACCGTCAGAAACAAAGTCTGTTTAATTAAACCTGATGGAAACATATAGCTAATCTGCATTTTGGCTTTTCCTGTGTTATTAAAAACTCTGAGCCGAATCAGCTAGACTGAATGCGAGTGAGAGACAGACAGGTAGAAGGACAGACAGACGACAAACAGAGAAGCGAGAAAGAGAGGAACAGAGTCAGAGAGAGGAGGACAGAAAACAGACAGAGGGATATTCTCTTGTGGTCGACTCCGGCACAAAGGTTAATTCTATTATTGCAAGTCTGCAGAGTGGAAAAAGTAAGGATGACGCTTTAGATTGAAAACAAATGTCAGGAGAAAACATGAGTATCTGGCCGTCTGTGTGGAGCAGATGGGAGGAGAGAAAGGATAGAGAGTTTGAGGCAGAGGACGGAGAGAGAAGCAGATTTGAAAACTTAGTAAAATATTTGCTTTGTCCCATCAGACCCGTCCCCGTGTTATTAGATATTGTTTGTGAAGTACACGTCACCACTTTCTAATAACATGATGTGGTCTCTTTACTCCTTTTATGTTTCTTTCCAGATTGCAAATGTTGCAGTACCAAGCAGTCAAATGTCTCACTATGAATCATTTTTAAGGAGGCAAAAATATAGAAAACGTCTGCAGTGCTTTATGAAGGAATATGAAGAAGGGACACGCGTGAAAGAAGAAAATGATGGATGAAAAAAAAAGGGAAAAAGGTCTGAACGTAGGAGAGAACAGGGTTCAGAAACTATGCACCGACCCCCGCCTCGACACACAGAGCTGACAGTGCAGTTAAGTCTATTAGGGTCTCAGGTGTACACGTATGTGCACATGCATGTTAAAGGTAAACAACCTTATAGGTCTGGAAGAGCACTTAGACAAAATGCTGGAACAGCAACAACTTGCCGCAGCCTTCACCCATCACGTACGCACACACACACACACACACACACACACGTCTGTGTTTCTCACCACGTCAGGTACACAGGCAGACACCACTTAATGGCTTTTGGGGTCAGCACTGAATGCATGGCATCATGGGAGTCGTATGTTACCTCCCTGGCGTCTGCAATGCAGCCTGTTCTTGACATTTAACCCCAGAGACCGTTGGCCGTGACCAATTTCCAACAACACCGAAGGCAAGCACATCAGCAGAATCAGCGAAAAGTTTCTGCTGAGTTATCTTACAATAAGGACACTGAGAAGTAGGTGAGGAGAGAGAAGGTCATTGTTCTGACCTTTCCTTCAGTGAAATAAGAAAGAATTACACATGACATTCTTCTCATCTCACACAGAAGTCCACCAAGACACTGAATCCAAGACTACTTGGTGAAAAGGTCAAACCCCGGCACTGGAAGTCTGCAGAGAACTTTAAAGTGAGAGAAAATGACGGTACACCTGCACTGACCCGTTTAAAGGAGCTTAAAACAGTTCCACCCCAAACTAAAATGTACCTGTTTAGGGGAAGTATTTTAAGTAAATGATAGTTTTAGTAAGGAATGATTGGACGAGTGTAAAAACAGTACTATACAATTAGTGGTGTTTCTTTAATTATATATAACTGCAGGAGAAACAGGTGGTGTTTAGACTAATAAAAGGAAAGTTTTCTTCATTTTCCAAAATGATTATACGCATGTAAACACGTTTTTGCAACCAAAAGCTGATATGAAGTCAGAATCACCAAAAAAGCTACACCAAACTTCTTTTGAAACTTCCTCAGGGAAGTAAACAAATTTAAAAAAGCATCTACTGGACCAAAAAATTGACTGCGCTGTCATGGCAACTGTTTCCACAGCAGAGATTCCCAGAGTTGTGATTAGGCCAATTGGGCTGAAGACTAATTATGGGATGTATTTAAAGCTGTAATGAGTGTCTAACTAACTAACATAGAAGTGCCACACACACACACACACACACACACACACACACACACACACACACACACACACAGAGAAAGAGAGGGCAGAATGAACAGGAAGTCTGTACTTGTCTGTGCATGGCTGCTGTTCATTGACCCATTGACGACAGGAGGGAACTCCCTCAGCACTGCAGTCAGGTGTGTGTGTGTGTGTGTGTGTGTGTGTGTGTGTGTGTGTGTGTGTGTGTGTGTGTGTGTGTGTGTGTGTGTGTGCACGCCATGCAGGACCTATACGCCAATGAAAACCTGTATGTATGTTCTGTGTCTACATCTGCAAGCCTCCTTACCTACAAGCCTTTTGCTTCCGCTGTGTGTGTGTGTGTGTGTGTGTTTCCACGTATAAGGCCCTTCCTCCCAGTTCAGTTTTCACTCAGCAGATTTCATTAATGTGGCTCCTCGAGGAGTCTTTGATCTCGCTGGCTTTTCCGGAAAGGTAGAACGGTCTATTTACCAGCAGAGCGCCGGCAAGGAGCTGAAACTGCTATTATTACTACATCTACCTCCAGAATTAGACTGGTGATTAATAGAGGGTCTGTACGTGTGTGTGTGTGTGTGTGTGTGTGTGTGTGTGTAATGTGTCTACAGAGTGTGTGTGTGCGTGCTGAGGAGGAAGTCGTTTAGAGTAGTACAAAGAGGAGGAAACACTTTAGCGAGAAAGAGGGATTATCAGGGGGGCAGAGAGACGTTCATTTTATTGCACATTAAGTATTTTAAACCTCAAAGTGAAGCATTTAGTCTCTGTTTGTAGGAAGCCAGAGATACGTTTTGAGCATTTGTTGCTGCTGTTATCTTGGCACTTCAAACAGAAAGCTTGACTTGCTGTACAGCTCAAGGCTAAGGCCACTAATGGTCATTAGAGAATATAAATAATATAAAGAATGAACATATTCCCACAGCAACATCATGGCTATTTTCTATTTTTTTCAGATTTATAGAGATTAATCAATCGTCTAATGTCTGCATGTTAGAGCTGAGGATACTGCACAAGAGAAGAGCTGAAGGGTTGTTTTCAATCTACCACTCTTCAGGGAATTATTGTCATAACAGCGTTCTAATTTGTGAATTAAAGAAAAAACCTCACAGTGTTTATATTAGTCACTAATGGTCTCTCTGTACAAGTGAATGTTGCTTAGCAGGGAGAGACACACTGTTTACAGGCAGGAGCTCATTAGCAGAAAAGCGGTGGCAATATTTTGGACACACAAATGTGCACGTTATATTTCTCTTTTTTTACCTCCACTTACAATTTGTAACACAGACAGGGAAACACGGGGCAGATTATGAATAAGACAAGCACTCGTAGAGATCGCAGCGCTGCCATTCGACACAGAGCACCAACCTCTTGGTCTGGAAGGAACTCAAATTATCCCAAAAAATCCACGAGGAGGCAACTGAGAGGGTTGTATCTATGCGCTGGATTGTGGAAAGAGTGCTGAGAAAAAGCAAGCGCTCTCAGAGATGTCACCACTCTCTTGATGTTTTTTAAAGGACTGAAGAGAAATAAAGTGTGTAATATTTCTCAGATGCAGACACGTCTTGATAATAGTCTTAAACAATGTTTCAGGGTTAGGGTTCTATCTATTGCAAACCGCATGTTTGTCAACATGATCTATATCTTCTGAAATGTCAGGACAAACATGGTGTAGGAGGTGACCTGCGCCTCTCCTGGATGTCAGCCCCTGGCAACAAATGTTAGAGGAGACAAAGAGCAGAGAAGAGGACAGGAGATGAACAACAGGAGAAGAAGAAGTAAGAAGAGCAGGACGTGATTTATGTTGCTGTTGATTGTTTACTGACTCTCGCTCTCATTTCTCTCTCTTCCCTCCCCACATTCTGCCATTTATCTTTCCGTCCTCTCTCTTCTCCTGTCTCTCATTTTGTCTTTCTGCTGCGCACACAAACATCCCCCCGTGAGTTAAAGTTTGACGGCATGCACGGACAAAACCGCCAGGAAAATAAGAAAAGGTTGCAGACAGTTAAAGAGGAAACTAATTAAATCACAATTTAGTTTCTTTCAATTTTAACTTTCCGAGTCATAGAAACGTAGTATTAGTAGCACAAAACAAATAGTGTCTTCCAAAATGCGACGATGCAAACAGCCGACCCACAGCTGAATGTCTACAAGCTTAATGTCTGCTGTGTCTGCCTAATGATCTGACACCTCTTGATAGGAAAATAAATTAAATTTTTTTTTTATTGAGATAAAGGTTAGGGATATTTTTGCAATTACATTTGAAGAAGGCCATTTTTTAAAACAATTCATGTTTATACGTTTGACCCACCCGTGTGACAGAGTCAAAATGCACAGCGTTATGCACAGCGTTATGCACAGCGTTATGCACAGCGTTAGTTACTTTTTTTTATACCAGTGACCAAATGTGACACTGATTTAATCCAATATAATGGCCAACATCAATAAACCTGCTCTGTGGCGCATTTAGGTCCCAACTTAAGTGTCATCTGTGACATATTAAAGGATAAACTTTTACTTGATGAAAGTTTCTGTCACTTTTTGGAACAAAACAATCCTAAAAACAAGAGAGCAAGACGAAGAATAAGAGTGCATGCACTACCAGCTTGCGTTGTTAGACAAAAAGACTACCTACTGAGAATATAAAGACAGAGGAAGAGAACATAAAAGAACAAAAAAAAAAAAGGATGCGATGATGAAAAAAAATCACGCACAATGACGTTGATGATGACTGTTGTGCTGAAACACGCTGTTAAGTTTTCTAAATTGGGTACTTAAGACACTCCAATTGACTCCAGAAGATGTTTCTGGCCAACCGGAGGCCTGTAATTATACACACTGATATGTTTTATATGATGAGAGTGGAACACACACAAAACATATTAAACACACGCAAACACACACACACGTAATGTCGGCCACTCTAGACTTGGCAAGATTTCCAAAGAAAGCATGGCATCAGGGCCCCAAAGTCTGCATCGCTGTGTGTGTGTGTGTGTGTGTGCGCGTGTGTGTGTGTGAGAACGTGTTCAAAGCCGCACTCCCGTCATCTAAAATATAATCCATATATGCGTGTGGTAGGTCCACAGTGTTCCAGGAAGGAGTGTTTTCATTGCATGAGAGTGTGTCTGTGTAACGAGACAGTGCTAATTAAAATCAGAGCAGCCTCAGAGCAAAGCTATGTTCATCATCCATGACATTACTGCATGTCATCACACACACACACACATAAAAACGTTAAAATACGAGCAAAAGCAAGCGCACGCAGAAAGACACACAAAATATGTTGCACACACAACAAATTTCTGGCATCTCTGCGGTCTCTTGAAGCAAACAATGCCAAATTCTTCCCGCCACCGTGCCTCCCACAATCCTTTGTGTTTGCGAGGTTGTGACGTCAGTTCGTCCCTCTCTGATTGTCTGATTGTTGCCGTCCATCAAACAATGACAGTCTTTGCTGAGCAGTCCTCTGATTTCTCATTTCTGGTTGGACTGTCTGATGAAGCCAAGATGAGGCCGATGTTGTTGAAGCAGCGTAACGAAGCCGACAACAAGTCTACAGCTGTTTTTGTGTCAAGTTTTAGAGTTCCTTCTTGACCTTGGAAAAACAAAACTATCCAAGGTCCATTTAGCAGCCACCAGGGCGGACTGGCCATCTGGCATTTTCCCGTTGAGCTAACGAGCCTTTTGGGCCGACACGACCGTCTTTGTTTTTGTCTGACTGGTCTAAAAAACAGGTAGATCGGATCTTTTTTTTCTAAATTGGCACTGAAAAAAGACTGATCTGGTCTGGGCGTTTAAGACTACAGCCCCACCTCTTTTTTGTTTTTATGAATAACCTCAGACTTTTCAGGCCCTTTTAGCGACTTACTGCTCAGAGTTAACTGAGTCAGCGGCTCCTTTACTCCCTCTACTCTCTTGCTGTGCGCATGCAGACAGAAATTGTGTTACAGTCTCTCCGTAACATTTTAGTCTGTCAAGAATAAATGCAGATCAAGAGGAGATAGATTCTGCAAAGCTGTGGTGGAAACGGAAAATAACATGGACAAGAACTTTGGTATTTGATTTCTACGACAAGTGGCAAACTGACAGATTTTTAGATGTTTGTTAACTGCATTTAGGTTTGGAAGAGACGCAAGAAAGATGCCTGTGGTAATATATGTATAATCTCTATAATGGTCATTTTTGGGATTAAAAACTGTAACAGTGATTCCAAAGAAAGCTCAACTAACAGTTTCCTCTCTGTACCACTGAGGCCATCAACATCGCAAATGTTGCTCGTCCCCCTAGTTACTCTGGATAAGAGCATCAGCTAAATATATTGTCACATTTTTTTTTTTTTATCAGCAGTTTTGTTTTCTAGAGAGGAAAGTAAACCTGAAGAGGAAGTTCTGACATAATGGTGTCCACAGTGAGCTCACTGCACAATTACATGTGTTAACTCTAATGTTGTGTTCAACATAATGTCAACATTTCAATAACATTTCAACATAATGTCTAATGTTGAAATGACTCCTCACACACACACATAAAGTTGCTCCTCTCCAACACCGCCGGGACACCTTTCATAAAACAAGATGACCACATGGGCTGCAGATTCCTCAGGATGTACGTCCACATGTTCCCGTCTGTTTGTGTATCTGTGCACGCGTGTGCACTCGTTCGTCTTAATAACACTACCAAGACGGTCTAATGGAAGACACGTGTGTGTGACTCAGGCTTGATTCACTCACAGAAAATATGGAAGAAATGCCAAATATGCCGGAGAGAGAGGGCAAGAGTGAGAGACGAGACGAAAGGTTGAAAAAGAAAGAACACCAAACCAAAAGTTACAATACTGAACCGAACGGTACAAAACCCTAATTGGTGATAGCAGATCTTGAGTACATAAGAACCCCGATAATTCAAACTAAAACACAAAACTGTTCCAACTCTCGTGTTTATGCTTTTAACATTTTTACTCAACAGGTTTATTTAATAGGTTTGTCGTCAGTGGGCTTTTTTGGAGTACGCAACCCGACTTTGTGGTGTGATTTCATTGGCTATGAATGCATGCGCAATCTACCAGACCAACTGACACACATGTCTGATCCGTCTTTGGCTGGCACAAGGCATTGTGGTGTAAGAAACACATTCCAACACACACACACACACACACACACACGTTGGCAGGATCAGTGAGCACCTTGTCAGTGAGGTGGCATACATGTGTTTATGCGCATGTGTGTATATTTCACTGAGTGTGTGTGTAGACATGGTCATGCTCTTGTCAGCCAACAGCTCCTCAGCAGTGTGTCCAACACCTTGTAAAGAACTGACACTGTCTCTGCTTTTTCCCAGAAAATTGTCTTTTCTTCCCAAACGGTGTCGTAAAACTGAGACAAGACCGACAGTTTGATCACCGCCAGTTGTGGTCGTGGGTTTGATTCATTTCATTTCCTCTAGACCATCACTAAACTATCACAGTTACGTCATGTATAACTGTGATAGAGAGAGCAGTGGACTGAATATCTTGAGCCTTGTAATTCACAAAGAGAATTTGGAAAATCAATATCATTAAAAAATATGTATGAGGAAACTACCAGCCTCGCTCTGCGACGGCCATATGTGTTTATAGTAAATGAATGGCGCTAATGTCTTACTGATGGCAGAATGCTACTCATAGCCCCTTTAAGTGCTACTAGATCCCTTTGGTCGGACAAGTCTGGTGTTGATCAGCCCATTAATCCTCTCGCAGAATTGGAGGAGCTGAAGCAGTTGCAGCCGGGCCGTGGAAACGCAGCCAAGGAGCGGCCAGTGACATCATCTCTTAAGTGACCACTTGAAAGTGGCCACCAGGCAGTGGGTGGCTTAGACTTCAGTAGCGCTCGGCACCACTTGACGCCTGTGGCCGTTTATTTAGCTTGGTCTGTCGCTGATACTGACTGGTGCCGGCAGTTATTTGGTCCCCCTCTCTTTTGGTTCTTGAACTCTGTCTCTCCCTCTCCCTCTCTCACTCTCTTCCTCGATGCCCCGCTACAGCATGTGTCCCTCCTAGACATTCTCCATCTCACTACCAACACCTTGCTTACTTTTTCTTGTCTGTGTGTTTCTAGCCATTACACACTCTGTTTATTTGTGTTCTTCTTCTGTCAGCCGGTCGCTCTCGCTGGTTCTTTTTTTCACTGCGTCTTTAACTACTGTATGAGTGCAAGAACGGACAGACTTGATCTGGTCTGCGCTGCCTTTGTCAAGGTTGAAAAGAGTAATAGAGATCGCCCTCTTGGTTCGGACTACGAAGCCTCTGTGTTGTTGTTTTATGAACATGTGCAAAAATCAACCTGTTCTTCCACAACGTGATTGGTGGATGTGGTGGTGCGGAAACTCAGAAAAATTGTATGCAAAAGTATGCATGACTTGAATTAATGATGCACAATGGGACTAAAAAAAACGACTGCATTATGTAAAGGCCTTAAAACTGGAGGTAAGTTCTGAGAGTGTAAATAAGTCGTTAGCAGTATTTGTGACAAATTTCAGGAAACATTTTTTAAGAAACATCGTCTTCTATGGAAAGACAACCTCCCTCACTTAGACTTTGACTTACAATAAGCAAGCAATGGTTCCAAAATAAGTTTCTGACCTGCGGCGTGGATTTCAAAGTAACCAGGTAACAACAGTGCAATGTATTTAATGTGTTTTCAGATTTTCTGCATGTAAACGTCTCTCTCTTCTTTAATTTCTCACTGGAACCTCTCTCTTTCATCGTGTCTCTCTTTTCATTTCTTCCTCTCTTTTTCCCCTCACTGTCTTGGTTGCTGTTGTGATCATTTGTCCTCTTTCTTCTTCTCTCGGTATGCGTCTCTATCTCCACAGTTTATTTCTCTTTTGTCAGTGTTGGTAACTGCAGCCGGCTGCTTATTGATGTTCAGCGGTCGAGACAAACTTTTCCACACATCAAACATCCCTCTGCCATAATCATCGTCTCCTGCTGGCACTTGATATTTATTTTTCTTTCTCTCTCTCACTGATTCTGTCTCCTTTTGCTTTTTGGGCCAAATACCTATAGAAATGCCCATTTACTGAAACCAGGATGAATATCATGAATATAGTAATAATTTATTTATATATTCATTTATGTTTGTCTGTGTTATTTTCACATATCAGGGCTTTAACACAGAGGCCTCATCTATTTTCTGAATTATTATTCATAACCATACACACATATATCACCACTTATTTTGGCTGTAACAAGGCTACAGTTTCTACCACTTAATGGGGCAGTAAATTTGTGTTTATTTCAGTTAGTGCCAACACAAGGTTTCCATTTAGTCCAAAATATAATGAACAATCTGCTATGCGGTCGTGGTAAAAACAGAATAATCGACTTTGAGCTAAAAATAAAAGCTGCTGTGGAGTCAAAACCCTCTCCCAGATGGCATTTTATTGTTTTACTCATCCATCTCTCCACCATGTACTGTATCCTTGACAGCAACGACTGACAACGATTTTGGCAAAACATGGACGGATGATGGCAGCGGTGCAGCATTCCGACAATCAGACGATTTAACCTGAGGGAGATGCCATTATTATAGCTAAACAAGCTGACAGACTTGTTTATAGCAAAAGCCTCAGTACAGGTTTGAAGCAGAGAGTTTTAGTTTCAAAGTGTGTGGATGTAACATTATAGACCCAGGGAATCAGTGAAGTGGGAAATAGTGTCCCAAAATTCCCTTTAAGAGCTGCAGAATTTCAAAAAGACGATGTCAAACTGGAGCAGCAGGAGTAGAAAAGTAAAGATAATCTACGATAGCTGGATGTGAACCAGGTCCATTGTTTTATGCTGCAGAGGCTGTGGTGACTTGGTGGCCTCATAAAGTGGAGCTACTAATTAGCGGGCAGGCCACTGGAGCCTATTGTCTTTGACTATCACGGGCACGCCGAGACACTCAGAAGGCCATGGGGTTATACCACGAGCGTGACGCCGCACTTGTAAAAAAGTGACCGAAAATTCCGGATGACAAGTTTACAGAGAACAATGTGTGCGGCGGAGGCGGAGCACACAAACAGTCTCTTTCTTTAACTCTGAGTGCAGTGGGGGTTTTTTGTCTTTACTCTTATGTCTATATATACATTTTGCTTCTTTTAAGTGAAAGAGTTTGTGAGTTTTTAAGCTGACTTTAGCCAACAAGGAATATCTTACAACTGTGGCGGACACACTGCTGTTGGGCCTCTGATTGTAGAAGGGCACTAACACACTCACTGCGTGCCCATACATAAACTCTAACACACTGGCAGTCAGATCAGGGGGCAAAATCAGACGCTACTGCTGAACAAACACAATCACAAAGCTCTGTCAGGTTATCGGATGTCTGCATGACATTAGCCTTCCCTTGCTTGAGTAACCAAAATCAAGGTTGTGTAAAAGAAATGAGAAGAAAAGTGAAAAAGAAGAAGAGATAAGACGAAAGAGCGGAGAAGGATAGAGGATTACTTCAAGGTTTCATATTTCTCTGTTTAAACAAAAGAAAAACGCACATTCCAGCTTCACTTGTTTAGTTCGCACTAGCACAAACACAACAGCTAATACTACGTCTCTGTTACACACAAAGTGACTTCTATGCGCATGTTCAGCCGTGAGAAGAATTCTCAACCCAAACAAGATAAACCCTCGTGTTTGTAACTTGATTTGAACAACATACACAAACTGTCATGGCTTTTTAGGATCTCTAATTATCTTTCTCAACCTTAAAATAACTCCCAGTCAGTTATCTTTTCATCCGTTGTCCTAACAAAATGTGCCTTTTTTTCCTCCATTGCACTATGCCTTTATTTGGGCAGGTACAGATTCAGCTGTAAACATCTCTTTATATGCAAGATAATTGATAAGATTTGGATTCAAATGTGGCATTCATAGACAGGATTTGTGCCTGAAATAACACAAATGTTAAATGTAGATATAAAACTAACAAATGTAGAGCTATTTTAAAGTTCAAAGCATTGTGTTTGAGTTTAACAGGTGGAGCCCCCACTGTTACATAGCACCAGCAGAAAAGTCTTGTTTGAGTGTTTCTGTTTTAGAGACGGAGGGAGAGAAAGAGGAACAAACAGAAAAACTGCACATACTGTCAGTGTGTTTCCAAGTCTCTATGTGTGTGTGTGTGTGTGTGTGTGTATTTGTGTGTGATGTATAAATATATCTCTACAGGTTTTAAAGTGGCTTTGCGGTGCTCTGTATTTAGAGGAGGCCTGGTTAAATCTCCTCTCACCCCATTCATGTGGCTGACTCTCTCTCTCTCTCTCTCACTCTCTCTCTCTCTCTCTCTCTCGCTCTCTCTCTCTCTCTCCCGAGTCATTTCATCTCTCTTCATTCTCCTCTCTCTGTCCGTCTCTCTGTCACACAATCTAAGTCCTGTAAACCCAAACCTCTGTGTCATCCATCATCTTTTCTTTCTTTTTGTTTAGTCTCTTTTTTTCACAATATCTACATTAAATTCTTCAAGAGAATGAAAAAGAACGTGAAGCAGGTTTAGATCGTCTTCTGATTTTGATGTCCTCCCTTTTGTTGTATATCTGCGTGGGAGTTGGTTGGCCTTGCAATCACTATAAACACTGAACAAATGGGTGACAATTTGAAGGGAAGAAAACAACACAAATTGCAAGGTGTTGTTTCACTACGAGCCTCGCTTCAGTTCTCCCTGGCACAGATTCATCAAGTCTCTGAGGGTCCACTGCAGGGATGGACACCATTCATTTTGGTGTTTTGATGATGTCAAGTGCGCTGTCTAAAGTGCATTGGCAAATTATAATAGATAGAATACTGCTAAAGCTGCATTATTCCTAACAACATAACTCCATGAAAGTCAAGATGACTGGTGGCCCCGGTTGTGCATCTGTGGTATTGTTAATGGAAATATTCCAAAAATAAAGGCCACATTTTCCATTAATCCACTGCTGAGATCCACAGAGAAGATATTTGGCACCTCATTTAAAGGCTTTCTCTTCAAAAAAAAACAATTTTGGGGGTAATTTATCAATCTGTAATGTTCCACTGCCATCTGACATTTTGAAAAATCAACTCCATTTGTGTTGGAAGAGCAGCAATCCCCTCTAGTTTCGTACTGTAAAGCAATCTAGGAGATTTCCAGCCAAATCGACAAGGTGGCATACAATGTCGAATTCCGTTTAGAGACCTTGTTGAAGCTGCCAATCTTCTTGGTGGTGGGCTTTTTTGTTTGCAGTGTTTATTCTAATGTTCCAGCCTCAATATGGACGTGATTTAGTGTTGTTTAAATGTTGCATGTAGCAGCTTATGTTAGTTATTTTTGCTGTTGACTCATGCAGTGGTACATAAAAGCTTCCAGGTTCCAGAGTTAGCTCTTTATATCTAGCACTTTATACCATTGTAACGTAATGACAGACAAACTTCGATGGCAATGTAAAAAGACACATTTAAAAAGATTTAAAAGAGTAGAATCAAATATATTGAAGAAAAAGCTGCAATAGAAAAAAACAGATCGGTCTTTAGACCTGTGAAAGAACTGAGAGTTGGAGCAGATGTCAAGTTTTCTTTGTTCCAGATACATAAGTGGTGCATAAAAACCGAATGTTGCTTCTAGTTGTGACTCTGGGGACAGTGAGCAGACCTGTCCCAAGCGACCTGGGAGGTCTGGACGGTTTATAAGCAGCAAAAATGTGGCTACTTTGGCCTTAAACCTTCAGGGCTTTATTAACCGAGAGTCATTGATTAGTCAGTGCTTGCATGGGACCAAAGTAGCATGGCGATATCATTGTTCTCTGCGTCATCTGCATCATTATGTTTTTTTTCTATAATCTGAGCCGGAGGAGCATATACGTTAAAGAGAAGAGACCCATGAATGGAGCCTTGGGGATCTCCAAATGTCATTGTAGTCCGTATCATTCAGACAGGATTTAAACCAGTTTGGCACTGTGCTAGAAAGTCTTACCCAGTTTTCCAGTACAAATATGTTGTGGTGAACCAGAAATACTGATGTACCTTTCATGCATGTATTCATTAATTCCTGAGCGGAGTGCATACAATCGCTAATCTTTGTTTATTTAGTTTGATTTAAATGTACAGAGTCTTAATACTGTTTCACCAAGAGACATATCTGTAGGACAAAGAGAAATAGTATTTTTGAACTCTTAAATCAGCGGAGAAATAGTTGCAACACATGTGAGCGCCCGCCCTTTGCGTGAAGGTGTTTGTATGACAGCGAGACAGATGAGGAGAGAAGGAAAGAGCGACAGAACTGGTTCGTGTTTGTTTGTGTCTCTCCACAGTGCGTGGGTCGATGTGTATATATGCAGTGTTTCTGTTACTGTGTGTGTGTGACAGTTAGATACAGACAGTGTTTGTGGGTCAGTCCATGTGTGTGTGGGACTCTGATTGCACCAGAGCAATAATAACAGTTTAAGTTCATTTGTAACAATCAGACTTTCCTTAAACAGCATAAATCACAAGTCTAACTTCTGACATGCACACATTCACTTGTGGGCCCAAACACAGAAAGTATGACTCTCTAGACACCAACATGTGTCTGCCCATGTGTGTGTGTGTGTGTGTGTGTGTGTGTGTGTGTGTGTGAGTGAGACATTAGCCAGTTCCAACCATGTAGTTGTCAGTAGCCATAATAATGATCAACAATGAATGTAATAGCTATTTCGACCTCCCACAAAGTCTCTCTCACACAAACACACTTGAATTAGAACACTTCCGTTGACTTTCATTCACTAAACCCGACAGAAAGTTAATCTCAAAATATAATATGAGTGTAATATGTGTGATTTCTTGACAGACTAACACCAGCGTTGTATAGTCACAGTACAAAACAACGTTCAGACACACATGTTCATAAATGCCAGCTGGCGATATAAAACTATAAAAAAACATGGGACAGCAGGCAATAGCAGACTAATAATGACCTAATCGGCTTTCCATGTTCCATATGTGTGATCTGCGAATGTTTTGTCTTCTTTTGCTGTGGTGCCAAAGACATTACTAGCGGAAGCACTGTGGCACATGAAAGTGCAATTGACCGATGGTGTAATGTTATCACTCGTTCAGTCAGTCAGTGACAGACTTTTGCGTTTATGAGGCTGCTGTCCAGCCAAGAGCAGACAGCTCTTTTCTTCCTCCTTTTGCTTTGGCAGCACCTGTCTCGCTTCGCTCTGCTGATTACGACACAGCACCACCACAAAAATCGAGCCATGTGCAGCGCTCGTTAGAAAATTGTGTTTTCCATGAAGACACTCATTAAGAGTTTCATCAAGAATTGGAGGCGGGACAGTATTTGACGGAGGAGGCTGCCTCGTAAGTATGCTTCAGGAAAAACCCTGCGTATCTCATTGCACTGACACGTTTGCAGGACACGTCCAGGTCATTTGTGGCAACAGAGAGATTTATGCTGTTTTCTTTATCAAATTTAAAAGACTACTTAGGTAAGTTAAGGCTAACGTTGACACAAGGTGATGAATTTGAAGTCACACATATCAACTTACGAGGTGATTTCGTAACATAACACACCCAATTTCTACTTAATCTCTGCACAGCTGAAATCGAAAGCTTCTGTGGTGTAGTGTGCTGCAAAAGCAGTTGATTGCAAATACATTTTTTTGCCCGCTTGTGATCCCAATAAAAGTTAATATAACAAACCCGGTTGTTTGTGTTTTCTGTCAACACTATCGCCAGATGAGAATGTCAGTATTATTCTGAGATTATGCTAAATGACAAAGGTTTTGGCTGACATTACGGTTATTTGAAGACACAAAATCATCTCATCTCTCCCGTACGTTGCGAGGTGGACAATCGTGTAATCCCTGAGGATACTGGACTGTTTTTGGACATGCCGTTTTGTAGTTTCCCAGGACTCCCCCATGAGGGTACTGCTGCATTAAAGAATACTGGGCCATGTGGGAGTCCTGTAAAATATGTTACTCGTTGCGGAAACCCACATACAGACACAGAGAGATTTCAGCACTTTTATGACCCCACACTGAGCTGCAGCTTCAATTTATACTGACTGTAGGCCCACATGTCACCTCACAGTAAATAACCCGGAAAGATTGTTTCCCAGAATTCAGTTGGAGACTGAAGATAGAAACCCTTATATGACATCACCGTAACTCTACAGCAGTAATAAGACTGTAGGTCTGGTTTCAACTGCTGTAACACTTGAAGAGATTTATTTTGAAATCAGACAGCTACCACTTGAACGAGACTTTCTTACAACATGATTAACAACATGAAATTAAACCAAACTAATCTTGACAACATCACACCACATACAACAGAAAAAATGTAAAAAATAAAAACTTCATGGGATATACCGTTCATTATGGGAAAAACAAATATGACCTTTGCATTGCAAGTATTTCTTTCTACTCACTAATCCACGGTGCTTCCCAGGAAACTATGAAGAAAAAGTTTGAAAGAAGCAGTCTTGAGTTTCACTATAAAACGTGCAACAGACATAAAACTGAGGGCTTTGTTGAGGAAATAATCTGTCTTTTTTATCATCTTACACACATGAATGTAATTATGGGGGACATTACATTTGTTTAGTGGTTTGTCTTTTGTCAGTGATGGAGTGCAGCGTGTATATGACTCTATTGTGCTTTTACTACTGAAACCCACCCTGTCAACACATACACACACTCTCTCACACACACACACACACACACACACACACACACACACACCCACACACACACACACTCAAGCAGCATGTTGCCAGGTTTTTTAAAACATCGTTTAGGGAAAATAAAGTATCTAAATCAGAGCCAGACCATTAGTCCGGTCTGTAAGGAGGAAAAAAAGAGGTCAACAATCAACGAAAACGTCTATTCTCTTAAAGCTGCTACTCAGAGAGAGTATCTATTAAACTATTTTCTCCACCAGCCTTCCTCTCATCGGCCATTTGTCATTTGATTCTGTCTTGTCCTCTCCCTTCATGTCTTGTCCTCACCTGTCTAACAGGCTTGTTTCCTCTCCTCTCCCCCTGCTCCCATTCCTCTCATGCCTTCCCATCCATCTCCTCCTCACCCTCACATCTCTTCTCCATCCATCTCCTCTTCCTCCTCCTCCTCCTCCTCCTCCTACTACTCCTCCTCCTCCAGCTTTCCAAGGAGCCACGTCTGTTTTTGATTAGTGTTCTCATGTAAACCTAAATTGTGATTAAACAAACAGTGTGAGTGCATTTGGCTTGGTATCAAGTTTACCCTCTCTATATATGTACACACACACACACACACACACACACACACACACACACACACACAAGCAAAGCCAGAGACATGAATATAAGTAGACATGTACAAACAAATGCACGACGTATATAAACATATAAGCAAATATGCAGATGCAAGCAGAGACACAAATTGCTAAACTATGTATACACATTTAGAATGCATAAGAATGTACACACGCTGTGTATTCATATTCAATATAAACCCTAATTGCACACGTTAAGCCATGCAATAATCACAATCAAGCACAAACAGTAAGCACACACAGACACCCAAATGGACACACACACATACAGGATGTACAGTATGTGCCTAAACACATCCCTATTGCCCGTTAGAGTAAACTATATAGTTCAAACTTTCCCCTTGACCTGTTCCGTGGCTACTTCCCCATCCCAACTCACCTTTATTTGTTAGGTTAAATTACTACCACATGCAGCCTCTGTGCTATTTCAGTGTAAGCACATAAAAATTCTTTGCCACGAAAAAAAAAAGAAAAAAAATTCTACGAGCCCGCAGCCTCCCACGAACATTTCATAGGATCTGGCCCTGCAGCGAGCTAGCTTGCTAGCTGCTAACGTAGGCGGCTGAAAGGGAAGAGGTGTTGCTGCCGTGAACTTTAAGAGCGCCTGGTTGCTGACCGCCTGGATGCTAACAAACACTTTGACTTGTTTTATTCACACATCCACATAAGAAGACACACATAGGCCTACGCACACACACACACACACACAAACTTTATACTTTATGACTTTTGGCTTGTTAAATGCTTTCACAGAAAAGAGTCAAATGCAACTTATTGCATTCTTATTCATACACACTGTAAGAAAAGTCAGTGAATTTTACAGTGAAAAACTGTTAAATCACAACAGTAAGAGACCGTAAATTGTAAATCGGTTATATTCAGTTTATCTGACAGTGAAACACCGTAAATCTATATATCAGCCAAAACAATAATTTGTGCATGTATTTCTTGTATAAAATACATTTTGTCACTGTTAAATGTACTAAACATTGTACTGATAACGGAAATACACCGTAATATGAAAGAAAAATCCATACCGTAATTTTTGCATTTATTACTTTTTAAAAATACATTTGGTTAATGTTAAATGTACGGACCATTGCTCTGCCAATGGAGGTAAAACGCATCATACAGTCAACAGCCAGCCCCGTATTTTTTGCATTTATTATTCGTAAAAAAATCAGTTTGTCACTGTTAAATGTACTAAACATTGTACTGGTAACGGTAATACACCGTAATATGAACAAACATCCATACCGTGATTTTTGCATTTATTACTTTTAAAACATACATTTGGTTACAGTTAAATGTACGGCCCATTGTGCTGCCAATGGAGGTAAAACGCATCATATATTCAACAGCCAGCCCCGTATTTTTTGCATTTATTATTTGTAAAAACATCAGTTTGTCACTGTTAAATGTACTAAACATTGTACTGGTAACGGAAATACACCGTAATATGAAAGAAAAATCCATACCGTAATTTTTGCATTTATTTCTTTTAAAAAATACATTTGGTTACTGTTAAATGTACGGACCACTGTGCTGCCAATGGAGATATGACGCATTATACATTAAACAGGCAGCCTCGTATGTTTTGCATTTATTATTCGTATAAAATACATTTTGTCACTGTTAAATGTACTAAACATTGTACTGATAACGGAAATACACCGTAATATGAAAGAAAAATCCATACCGTAATTTTTGCATTTATTACTTTTTAAAAATACATTTGGTTAATGTTAAATGTACGGACCATTGCTCTGCCAATGGAGGTAAAACGCATCATACAGTCAACAGCCAGCCCCGTATTTTTCGCATTTATTATTCGTAAAAAAATCAGTTTGTCACTGTTAAATGTACTAAACATTGTACTGGTAACGGTAATACACCGTAATATGAACAAACATCCATACCGTGATTTTTGCATTTATTACTTTTAAAACATACATTTGGTTACTGTTAAATGTACGGCCCATTGTGCTGCCAATGGAGGTAAAACGCATCATATATTCAACAGCCAGCCCCGTATTTTTTGCATTTATTATTTGTAAAAACATCAGTTTGTCACTGTTAAATGTACTAAACATTGTACTGGTAACGGAAATACACCGTAATATGAAAGAAAAATCCATACCGTAATTTTTGCATTTATTTCTTTTAAAAAATACATTTGGTTACTGTTAAATGTACGGACCACTGTGCTGCCAATGGAGATATGACGCATTATACATTAAACAGGCAGCCTCGTATGTTTTGCATTTATTATTCGTATAAAATACATTTTGTCACTGTTAAATGTACTAAACATTGTACTGATAACGGAAATACACCGTAATATGAAAGAAAAATCCATACCGTAATTTTTGCATTCATTACTTTTTAAAAATACATTTGGTTAATGTTAAATGTACGGACCATTGCTCTGCCAATGGAGGTAAAACGCATCATACAGTCAACAGCCAGCCCCGTACTTTTTGCATTTATTATTCGTAAAAAAATCAGTTTGTCACTGTTAAATGTACTAAACATTGTACTGGTAACGGTAATACACCGTAATATGAACAAACATCCATACCGTGATTTTTGCATTTATTACTTTTAAAACATACATTTGGTTACTGTAAAATGTACGGACCATTGCGCTGCCAATGGAGGTAAAACGCATCATATATTCAACAGCCAGCCCCGTATTTTTTGCATTTATTATTTGTAAAAACATCAGTTTGTCACTGTTAAATGTACTAAACATTGTACTGGTAATGGAAATACACCATAATATGAACAAAAATCCATACCGTGATTTTTGCATTGATTACTTTTTAAAAATACATTTGGTTACTGTTAAATGTTCGGACCATTGCACTGCCAATGGAGGTAAAACGCATCATACATTCAACAGCCAGCCCCGTATTTTTTGCATTTATTATTCGTAAAATATTCAGTTTGTCACTGTTAAAGGTACTAAACATTGTACTGGTAAAGGAAATACACCGTAATATGAACAAAAATCCATACCGTGATTTTTGCATTAATTACTTTAAAAAAATATATTTGTTTACTGTTAAATGTACGGACCATTGTACTAATTACAGATATACACCATAATATAGCTAACAGCCAACTCTGCAACTTCTGCAAATATTATCTATTACCCATATCCCTGGTGGAGGCCGCTAAGGTATTCAAAAAGCTCCTTGCTGGCAAGGCGACGGGGGTGGATGAATTCGAACTTTGCCCATTCATTAAGTGGTTTGAAAATCAATGGAAAATTCCAAACACTTTTTGCGTAGTGAACTATGGATTTTTGACCATATTCGGCCTAAATACGCCCAGAAAACAATGGACTAGGAGGCTGAAATTTTCACAGTCAATCGACCTCTGCCCATTCATTAAGTGGGATGAAAATCAATGGGAAATTCCAAACACTTTTCCCATAGTGAACTATGGATTTTTGACCTAATTCGGCCTAATTACCCATAGGAAACAATGGGCTAGGACCCTGAAATTTTCACAGTCAATCGACCTTTGGCCAGAGATCAAGTGGTATGAAAATCAATCGGTAATTCCAAACACTTTTCCCATAGTGAACTATGGATTTTTGACCTAATTCGGCCTAATTACCCATAGGAAACAATGGGCTAGGACCCTGAAATTTTCACAGTCAATCGACCTTTGGCCAGAGATCAAGTGGTATGAAAATCAATTGGTAATTCCAAACACTTTTCCCATAGTGAACTATGGATTTTTTACCCAATTCGGCCTACATACCCATAGAAAACAATGGGCTAGGACCCTGAAACTTTCACAGTCATTCCACCTTTTCCCACAGATTAAATGGTGCGAAAAGTTGAAAATTGACTGTTTATTTCACCCAACAGAAAGGATTCTAACCCAATGGTACTTATGATCCGAAATGGCCTTCACCAGTCTTTTCTCTCAATTTTTACACTTTAAATCAAAGTAGAAATTTGAATCCTTTTCCTGTTTAAAGAGGGGCTAGTGAATATGAATTCCCCCAAATTTTACGGTCGTAGCTGCAAGTTAAGGTACCCAAACACAGCCCCAAAGGTCAAAATTGAGGCATATAGCCTTATTTTTCGGCTTTTTTTGGCAAGTGAGAAACGGGCCATTAAATCTTAGTGAAAGGTTGAAACTGCCTGAATTTTGTATTAATCATTCCCCTGTGATAACGTAATGCAGGATCTAAAGCAAGATCTCTGCAGACCCTTGGGAAAGCTAACTTCTGTTAGCAGCATGCTAATGACTTGAATCCAATTGAGCCTTTAAGAGGGTCCTCTTTTGTCCATCATATGTGAATATTAGGACAATAAGCCATTTACAAGTGTTTTCAAATGCACCCAACAGAGATGATTCGAACCAGATGGCACCAGTTTTCACCAGTCTTTTCTCTAACTTTTTATACTCTAAATCAGGGTAGAGATTTGACTCCTTTTCTCCTTCAAAGAGGGGCTCGTCACCATTACCTACCTATAATCTGGACTTCGTAGCTGCAAGTTAAGGTCCCCAAAAACAGCCCCAAAGGGCTTAATTGATGCCTTATTCCCTGAGTGGATTTTTTGACATATGCAAGAATGGCCATAATCTCTCAAATATGGGTCCCAGAACCCACAGATTCTGGACACACATTGTGGACTAGGCCTACAATGAGGTCACCTGAACAGAATTCCTCTAGATTATCTAGAAAAGATTTTTGCCTGTATGACACTCAGACCTCAGCATGGTGTACACGTCCTTAAGGCGTACACCCTGTTGTACTCTTGGTGAGATCAGACCAACTTTTACTTCTAAAGATGTCAGAGCCCTGCTTTTTTAATATGTTGTAGACTTGTTTGAAAACTCCAGAGTTACCTCTTCTTGTGGACAGTCGTAAACGCATACGTTTAGAAACGATGACATAAACACCCACGTTGTCTTTACTAGCAGCTGTTGTTCAGTTAAAGTCTGCATTTCTGCAGAGGAAGCAGCTGTTATTGGAGCGATTAGCGAGCAGCGTGTCCAGCGACGTTAGCAGACCTACGGAGCAGCCCCGTCTGAAGTCACGTTAACCTAATTCATGATATAGATTAGACCACATGGGATCACCTTTCGGTTTGTTTTTTTCCACATGGAACTATACATTCTGCCATTTCTCCTCGACTCTTTCCGCTTTGAGTCACTCAGCAGTGATTGTCAGAGCTAGCTGCACCACAAACAAACAGTCGGTTTGGACACCTGCATTTACTTTGACAGTCTTTTATGTTACAAACACTGAAGCGCATTCAAAAAACATTTGTTTTTTTGTCGATCATTACAGGCTTACATTTATGATTGTATTCAGAGCTGAACTCAAAACATTCGAGGCTTAAGACCTGGCAAAATGATCTTGCTACGCCACTGGTACACGCAGGAAATATTGTCTAACTCGTGCACGCAGTGTCTCATGGTCACAGAAAGCACGGCCGCGGCAACTAGAGTCCTGCTAGTACCCTCGACGTGCGTGAAGGTGCGAGGGCCCGATCAATGTTGCTTGCATTCATTATTTGTAAAAAAGACATTTTGTCAAGGTTAAATGCACTAACCATTGTGCTGTTTTTGTAAATACACTATAATATATAAAATATAACACTGCAGTTTTTGCAGGTACTATTAGTAAAAAGAAATACATTTTGTCACGGTTAAATGTACGAACCATTGTGCTAATAATGTAAATATACCATAAGATAAATTTGAAGGCCAACACTGTAATTTTTGAAAGACATTGTCAGTTTCAACAGTCAGAACTAATATTTAACCAACAAACAAAACAATAAGTGCTAGATGCAAACTAGTCTGCTTATTCAAAGCAGTAGAGAGTAACCTTCCATACGTTTTCCTTGTTTTGTAATCCTTTTTTGCAGAGCATAAGTTGCATCTCACCCCTCACCCCATCCCCCACCTCTCTTTTGATCTCTGTTGGTTAGTATTTTGTAACATTGCAGGTGCTTGCAGGTGCAGATCTCGCGACAGTTTCAAGGCACCCTGTGACATCTATTCCTAATGTGTGTGCAGTGCACCCTATATGATCATACTGTTTCACTGTTTAGCGATTCCCTCATGACACTTTAAGACCAACAGGTGCCTGTCTCAGTGAATAACCTGACCAAATGTGGTGGGAACACAGAGAGACAGACAGACAGAGAGAGAGAGAGAGAGTGAGAGAGAGAGAGAGAGGGACGGACGGACGGAGGCGGCAGTGATCAGACCTACACAACAATTTAAAAAAAGCAACGGTTGGAGGCTGAACTTTTGAACTCATTTCAGCGCCTTTTCTGCGCGCTCAGGCAGCACGTTACTGATGATCAACGGCCTGACTCCTGGAAACACAACACTTCTTCTGAAGGTAAGCATGTCAGCTAGCTAACGTTACATTTGAATTTGAGGCTTTGTTTTCTGCAGTTTTGTGTCGCCCTTGCAAAAACGAGTCATTCAACGTTAATAGTAAGTTCACTTAGCTATCTAAATGAGTTGAGAGTTTACTTTTCGTGGATGTAACATGGGTTATGGGTTTCTGTGTTAAACATTAGCTAGCTTACTTTACCAAAGGTTTGCTAGGAAAATGTTTAGTTGTCATTTCTGTGGCAAGTCAGTTAAAGCTAAAACATCGAGGGGTTATGTGCTTCATTGCAAACTTCATAGTGATGAACCACGTTGTTTATTTAAGTGCGTTGAAGCTGGTTGCAAGCAGACCTTTGTTAGATATGGAGCTATAAGGCTCATTTCTACCAGAGGCATAATGGTAACCTATCAGCTAACGTTACAGCTAAGCTAACGTTACTGTTGGGACGGCTGTTAACTTTACCGCTTATAAACTGTCTGTTAACGTTACCGCTTATAAACTGTCTGTTAACGTTACTGCTCATAAATGTGCTATGTCTGTTAACGTTACCGCTCATAAGTGCGCCATGTCTGTTAACGTTACCGCTCATAAATGGCTATGGCGTTATTTGAAAGCACATGTCCAGACACAAAGTAGCTAATTATTAAAGTGAGTGGATGGTCAAATGTTTTCACGGTCAGATCTTCATTTACTGCCCACATGCCACGGAGACACAAATAGCAGACAGCAGTATTAGTGACATGTACAGAGAATCTGCTTCTCCTCAGTCATCAGCTGTTCCAACTGAATCACATGACTGTGGCCCTCACCTGCATGACTCAGAAAATGTTATAGAGACCAGCACAGATAAAGGTGATATGGATATTTCTGAAAACTTCAGTGATCTTTTTCTCTGTTTATTCTACTTGAAATTGCAGGGACAGTTTCTACTACCTGCTTGGACCAAACTAACTTCACTGTTTAAAAATGACACACCAATATCAGATGAGGACATCAGCAAAGTTTGTGAGTCTTTGAGAATTTGATCTTTTCTCTGCATGTCATAGAGGGCCAATGAGGACAGCATACTCAAGAGCTCAGTCTTTCAAAAAAGGGTTCAACTATGTGGAGCCTAAGAAAATGTTTTTAGGACGAGATGAGAACAGGACTGATATGTTTTCATATTATGTGCCTGTGAAAGAGACTTTAACCCTTTAGGCTCTGCAAAGACAATACATAAAATATTAGCTGTCTATGTATCTGATGATAATTTGCCAGTTCATGTAAGGTCTGACACAAACCACATGTCACTTGTTTTATTGTGTAGAGAGAAAGATTTCAAAACATTTGTGTTCTCTGAATTACTAACAGACTTGAAGGATTTGGAGGAGAACGGGATCGTAGTATCAGATGAAACAGTAGTCAAAATAACCTTATATTGCATTGCAGGACATAATTTGGGCTCTCATGGCATTGGTGCCTTCACTGAAAATTTCAGTCACTCGCAATATTTCTGTAGGTACTGCCTAATAATCCGATCTGAATTTCAGGGTGACGATCCAAATCTGTGCGGAGCAGAGCGCACCATTGACAGCTACAACTCTGCTGTTGATCGCCTCCAGACCCAAGATAAACCAGATGTGGAAGGAGTAAAGTTCAAGTCAGTATTCAATTCTTTGAAATACTTGAATGTCTGTCAAAAGAAAGACAATTTGTTCCAGTGCTTTTGTGAAACTTCTAGGTCGAAGGCAGGTGGCATTGCTAAGAAGAATCTCCTTTAAAGTAAGTAAATTGTACACATATCTAACAAATATCTGAACATTTTAATTGGTACAAGAGCAGTTTGTGCAGATAATTAAGACAATTTACTCTAATCTTGCAACATTGAATTAATTTGCTCCTGCCACCTTTCAGACATTGCATTCAAACTCTAGTGGTTGTGGACTTGGATGGGAACAACTTGCTGGCTTTTATGACAACCAGGAAAACGGTGGGATTTTAATCCATTTAAATGCCCAAAGCAAGCAGTTGTTTTTTTTACTTTTAAAGATGATTTTTTTGTCATTCGTGTTTTATTGGACAGCAGAAGTAGAGAGACAGGGACCACAGTGGAGTGAGAGGGGATGATCTGCAACACATGGCCCAACGGGAATCAAACCTTTGTTGCTGCGATAACAATATGTGGTACGGGCTAAACCAGGTGAGGCACTGTTTTTATTTTTGAGTGTGAATTTAGCCATTTCATTTTAATTTGCAACCTTTGCATTGAAAAGAGTAAAAGTTGATGCTTGACATGATTTCATCTTTCACTTAAGAGGATGTATGTCCACCCCTTGTCTTTTTTCTCTTTATTCTTTCTTTCAGGTGTGATTACGACTACCAGCGGTTGTACTTCAGATGGACCTCATCACCCTCTTTGCTGTCCTACTAGTGTAACCTTATGATCGGATACATACAAGTGTTGTCAAGGATAAACAGAGGTAAGTTGTTGTAAAGTTCAATGTATGTTCATTTAACAAGAGAAGGCTTTAGGGTCTTCTATTTTTGTAAGCACTGTTTAGCCATTTCATGTTCAAACAGTGTATGCATGTATTGTTGATGTTAAGTACTGCATAAAACTAGGCATTTCATGATCCAATGTGATTTTAACTTCTTGCCAGAATAACCTTTTTTGACATACTGTGAATTTATTTTGACTTTATTGACATACCATACGTATTATGGCTATTTCTTATTCATGAATCATATTTGTAGCTTGACCTTTTTATGAAATCTTTAACCCTACTCTTTGTTTACCCTTTGGTAAGTTTGTTCTGTTTTACCCTCTTTAATGTTTTGTGTTTTTATAGTTTGATTGTTTTTTGTGTGAAGTATGAGAACCATTTTGCAACTGTGTAAGTGCTATATAAAGTTATATTATTGGTGATGTTACTGTTATTATTATTGTTAGTATTGTTAATGTTTTCTATGTTGTCTTTTTTTCTGGCTGGAAGATCATGCTAGCCCACAGCGAACACCAGATTGACTTGTGAGTCTTCAAGCAGAAATTATGACAACACCTGCCTAAAGTTCCAGTTTCCTGAACAGCATACCCTGTCTGTATGAGACTCTGTCCCACCTGTCTTCAGTCAAGTCTGGACCCAATGACTCAGACACCAGTCTTGTCAAGGCTAATTAGAGGTAAGCAGTGCGATAGGTGCAACTCAAACTTCACTCAATCAATCATCCTCAGGTGCACGGTCTGAGCCAACCGCTTCATGCAAACATAGATGAAACCACTGGAATATAGTTTTGTATTAGTACTATTTGTTTTTTAGTGCTCTGAACTGATATCCCCCTTACATTACGTTTCACGTAGCAGTAAAATGTCATTAATTCTGTGTACTATCTTTCCAAAATCCACCCAAAAGGGGTTTGCACCTGTGTCTTTGCACCCAAGTGGGCCCTACAGTGCACTCTTATGTTTATTTGATGGTAAATGCTGGGGGTCATTGTTTCCTATTGAACTGGGTCTCCGCCATACAGTTTGATTTTTGTTAACGAGAAGGCAGTTATATTAGCTATTGTACACTGAATAGCTCAGTTATTCAAATGCAATACAACTCAACAACAGGATACAGCTTACTGTATTCTAGTTTCTCTATTTATTTTGCAACAGTAATGTAATTGATTTTAGAGATATTTAAAAGGTCTTAAAAGTCATTGAATTAAAAAAATTAAAACAAAAAATGTAGAATTGATGGAATTAATAAGATGTGCAGATACCCTGGTTGTATCAAACATGATGATTGTCTTTACACTGTGTGCACAATTAAAAGGCAAGTTGTATTTTTGAGTATTAATTGTATTGAACAACTACAGAGCTCTCGGTCAATCCAAAATGTTATAAACCTCAAACCTGAATATTTAATAAAGTAAAAGTGAGGTTTTGGCTTTCTTAGGAGAATATATATGTGTGCACAATTATTATGCAACTAAATGAAAAATGTTCCCATCTCACTTGTTTATTTTTATCTGTTAAAGTGAGAATAATAAACAAACAACTCAAAATTTACAAATAAACGTTATTGATATTTAAAAAAAATAAAATAATCTGTGACACTATTATTTTTTATTAAGTATAAAGTGCTGGTTTCTTCTAGGTCATTGGAGCTCAGTTTAACAGCAGAAGGCAGTAAATGTTTCTGTAGGCATCATGTTGAAGCACTGCATCAATCTAACTTTGCCTTTGTTTCTGTTTTTGGGTGCAGAGAGGATCATTCCAGTCCACAGTGAATACCTGATGGTCAACATACGAGTCCTCAAGCAGAACTGGTGAAAATACACGCTTCATGTTCCAGCTTCCTGAACTTCATGTCCATGTGAGACGCTATACCATGTTGAGTGCCCTCTTCAGTCAAGTCTGGACTCAGTGACTCATTACTCTTGATCAACTCAGGGCAAGTGGCTAATCCTTTCATGTTTATTCATGGTTATCCTTCATATATATATGGACACATGCTGTTTCTTCAAGATCTCAACACTGCTTTGTGAGTATATTGTACAAGATATTGTATCAGTTCAACCTGTTTTTCACAGAGAATGTTAGTTTCTTAAGGTATATCAATGATGGTCTGTACCTTGATTTACAATCTGCTTTATTTGATATTTCCTTTGTAATTTACAATAATCAGAAGTTGACTGAAATCTATGCCAACCAATTGTATTACGTTCTATGTTGTACCGTATTTTTGTACCGTGATGTCTTATACATTGTCACTATATTTTTTACGGTAAAGTTCTGGCAACCACAGCTGCCGGTAATTTACCGTTAAGTTGCATTTTTCAATAAAATGCCGTAATGTATCATACAGTTGTACTGTGTTTTTTACTGAGAAAAACTGTAATTAGCTTCACAATATAGTTGCTGTTTATAAGGTTATTTACCGTAAACACGTTTATAACATGGCTGTTATTTCTAAAGCAAATTACCGTAAACAGGTTTATGAAATCTGTTTTTTTTATAGTAATTTACCGTAAACAAAAAACAGTTCTCAACTGTGAAATCTACGGTTGCAAAAATAATATACCGTGATGTATTATACATTCTCACTTTATTTTTTACGGTGAAGTTCTGGCAACCACAGCTGCCAGTAATTTACCGTTAAATTGCATATTACCGTAAACAGGTTTATGAAATCTCTTATTTTTTATAGTAATTTACCGTAAACCAAAAACAGTTCTCAACTGTGAAATCTACGGTTGCAAAAAATATATACCGTGATGTATTATACATTCTCACTTTATTTTTTACGGTGAATTTCTGGCAACCACAGCTGCCGGTAATTTACCGTTAAATTGCATATTACCGTAAACAGGTTTATGAAATCTCTTGTTTTTTATAGTAATTTACCGTAAACCAAAAACAGTTCTCAACTGTGAAATCTACGGTTGCAAAAAATATATACCGTGATGTATTATACATTCTCACTTTATTTTTTACGGTGAAGTTCTGGCAACCACAGCTGCCGGTAATTTACCGTTAAATTGCATATTACCTTAAACAGGTTTATGAAATCTCTGTTTTTTATAGTAATTTACCGTAAACAAAAAACTGTTCTCAACTGTGAAATCTACGGTTGCAAAAAAGATATACCGTGATGTATTATACATTCTCACTTTATTTTTTACGGTGAAGTTCTGGCAACCACAGCTGCCGGTAATTTACCGTATATTACACAGAATTTTTTTTACAGTGCACTTTGCAAAGTGAAAAACATAAATACAGAGAAAACTAAACATGGCAGACAGCGTTCATAACAAAAGAAACAGTCATTTGAACAGCAGGTTGTTCAATATATAGAAACAATTTCATTCCCGCTGTTAAAAGGAGAACGTCAGTGAAGCGAGAAGTGTGTTCAGCATAATACGGGTTACACACAAACTAGAAGTGCATAATGTCTAACTTCCGTGTATTCTGATGGGCTGCTGTCACAGTGAGTCTTCGTCCTTCGCATGCATAGATCCAGTCGTGCATAAATGGTCAAGAAATCAACCTTCTACAGGGGAAATCTTTACTGGGGAAATTGGGATTCTTGTTTAGTTTAGATAGTGTGTAGAAATCAATATACAAAAACAGCAGTAACACCTTTAGTTAAGTGAATATAAATGCAATAAGTATCGAATCATCTTTAATGTTGGAAAGTATTTTTAGGAGAGCATGAAGGAATGTATGAAACTTTTGAATGAAACTTCGCCCGGATTTTCCAGATCTATCAAATTCTCTCTCTCTCTCTCTCTCTCTCTCTCTCTCTCTCTCTCTCTTTCTTGGTTTTTGGTATCTCTGCAGCGTGTATTTATCTAAATATGTCTTGGGACAAAATCACACTGCCGTCTGGGCTGTGGGAAACACACACACACACAAGCCGCTAAGAGCAGTCTTATTTTAGAGTAGCTCTGGTCAGGTTCCCTCTGTAAAAGTACCTTACCTTCCCCCGAATACCAGAGAATTGCAGTGTGGGTCCTTCGGAGCAGCTCCATCATGGAGCCTATGGGCCACCTGGGTGCAGCTCCATTCCAGAACACCTACTCCCATTTAAACCTATTGGCATGTTTTCCTTTGTTTTAGGAAGCACTTGTGATTTTAAGATTGAATCCAAGTAAGATTAATAAACTCAAATCACACAGTACTGATATGCATAGGCACTGTGGTGCAGCTGCTTGTCAGGTCCTAACAGCCTTGTCGTGCAGCTGTATACCTTTGTTTGTACTTCTGAGTCATGTTTAATTATTAGGAAGCTATGTCGTGGGTGTGTGGTTTGGTATTAAGTCTGCAATGTACCAACACAAGCACAGACACACACACACACACATACACACGTCGACCCACACACACACACAATTTTGCATCCAGAGCCTGTGGTGTTGAATCAGCGGGAGAGGTGGCGTGAGAGAGAGAGAGAGAGAGGCATGTGTGTGTGCTTCTGTGTGTGTGTGTGTGTGTGTGTGTGTGTGTGTGTGTGTGTGTGTGTGTGGGTGTGTGTATGTGTGTGTGTGTTTGCGACTTATTTGTTTCTCGCCAGTACCCAGTGGCGTGAAAACCAAACAAAGGGCCCGGAGCCTGGTGACAAGAAAACAATCTTTCAATTGCTGACAGCAATACAAACAACGGAGCCGTTTGTTCGGTTTGTGTGCAACAGAAAGAGAGCTCATGGGGGGAAAAAAGGGGGAAAAAGGGAAAGAAAGTAAATGAATGAACCATCCCATGATGAAAAAGAGAAGACACACACAAATTCAGGCAGTTTACGTTCACCCCTCACCCCTCCAGACCATTCCCACCAATCGGCACTGAGGCCCCGTCTGTCGCAGCCAATCACTGGACGCACAGAGAACACCCACTTCCTGTAACACTAACCGTAACATTCCAGCAGGTAAACTATCGCAGTCGCCTCTAAATGGACAATTAGCCAAGATTAAAGGCAACCTCCTCGTCTTTCTCCATTACCTTAATTAGGAGGAAAAGACATGTCAAATGACCCCCCCGCCCCCACTGCTCCCTCCCTCCCTCATTCCTCTCTCTCCGTCCAGCTTCTTTTCCCCCCCGACTCAACCAGCACAGTTGTATTTACAGTAACTGAGGAAGGTCCACACTTTCACATCTGGGGGCTCCACTGAAGCATCTGGAGGTTAAGTGCCTTGCTCAAGGGTAACCTAATGGTGCAGCAGAGCATGTCTCATTACCGTCCACTCGTCAGTGCAAGGGTTTAGACTGGCAACCTTCCAGGTCATGATTTGTTGACTATTGCCGGCCATTTCCCTTCTGCTATATTTCCATCCTTTCCTTTCTTACTCCCGTTTCACTTCGACACAGCTTTCTCTGTTTTTAACCTGTCTATAGTTACACTTTAACTTTGCAGGAACTTATGTAAGGCTGTTGTCCAGACCGGTCCATAGTGAGTGAGCATGTAGAGATTAACCATCATTCTAAAGGACACTTTGAGTGGATAAAATCCTTCACCGGCATCCCTCTGGACAGGAACTCACTTCTCTTTCCATTACGCCTCCAAAGAAAAACTTTTAGGCTGAAAGTTTGGCTGCTGGTATTCCTGCTGTGATGCATTTTATAGGGTGCAGTTAGGACATTACGCAGCAGTGGTAAAGGATAGGAAAAGGCTGAAAACTAAAAAAGACAGGAGTATACAAGCTGTACTACACCAGTGCATGCTAGCAAACTAGAATCTGATAGATTTCTGGTTAACAGGCTCTTTTGTCAGTTTATTTTCATTGTTTACATTTTTATTGCAGGAACAGCATTGGATTGTAATCCTCTTTAGCCCGACCGAGCCCCATTTGGGGTTCGAGCGAGACCGTTTAGCGTGGTACCGTGGTTCCGAATGGACTTTTCATCAAGAAATATCAAAAATGCTCCAGACATATTAAATACCGAATTAACAAAAAAAGTCTGGGCAAAATCATCATACCAGCCATTTTACACAATTATACACAGCTATACACAAACTAATTCAATAAACTAGAAGATTTATCACAAAATCACGGATTTTTCTCCAAAAAATTGGCGAACTGTGCACCCGATTTTCATCTTTCATCACAAAGCCGGCAGCGATCATGGTGGATGGATACATGATTCTGCACTAGGGCTCCATACCGAGTCAACTCACGTCAAACCATTCAAAAGTTACATGAACAAAGCCAACAAACAACACACTGCTCCCCAGAAAACAAATTGAAAGTCAGCATACCTTTTGGTGATTTTCGTGCCGAAAAACGCAGGTAATCCATTGATAGTAATCCGATGCAGTGAAAATAGACCCTCTTTCCACTCTCTCTCTCTGCATTGAAATGAACGTACTGGGGCCTTCTATGAGGAAATGGCCAGCATTTTTCTCCTGGATCAATGGATTTTACGCATAGGGGTTGTGCCAAGCATATCGAGATTTTTAGTGGATAAAAGGCTGTTAATCTTCGAAATAACCCGCGTATTGCTTTCGTTACTCTCTTCCGCGTTTAACAAGGTGTCACATGATGAAATCCGCCAATCACAGGCCTTACAAAGGTTTAAAGAGACACGGACTGAGAGGAGATTTTTTTATGGAGGAGAGACATGAGAGCTGAAAATGGCTGAACATTGCTGGAAATGACACCAAACTGCTTTATTACGATGTATTGAACACTCTTAGTGATAAAGCAAGTGAATATATAGTTAATATGTAGTTATATAGTATATAAAATTAGAATACAGCAGCGCAACAGCTGGTTCCAAAAATGAGAATTTGGCTTGACTCAGACCTCATTTATGCTGCCTGCTTCACTCAATCGAAGTAAAATTAGTTTGTGGAGACTGTAACACGTTGTGCTATGATTTGGCAGAGTTTTTAGCTTACACCTGCATCATTAAAAAAATATATTCATGCTGTCAGTGCTTTTTTTTCCAGGCGAACCTGAAACTTTTTTCAATTTGAGCTGTGTACCATCTTCATTCACTATTAACCAGTAACATATACACAATATTTACACATCTCAACACATCTCACAAGTGTTACCTGTATCTAGCATCAAAATTATTCAAATAGACCTTGTAAGGCCTAAAAATAGGGCTAGGGCTATAAATTAACATGGATTGGATTCTCAATAATGGCGGGTTTATGCAGGAAGTCCCATTTCAAGCTAGTGACAAATCTCTCTGACCAATCAGTGGTCTGCCGTGTTTTAACTCCACCTTCTAGTATCGGCTCAGCTCACTTGGAACCTCGCCCGGGGTGGTACCAAAAAAAGTACCAGGTGTTTTGCTCGTGGAAAGCCCGAAAAAGAGTGAGTCGAGTTAAATAGAGCCGTGCTGTACCACCTAGTGGAAATGCGGTACAAGTTAAACTGTGGCAGCAAAACCAGAAGTAATAAATTAAGCAAGGATGTGTTTTATTGTCGATGAATGTAACTCTCCATTTGCAAAGAGGAGGATTGTACTATTTAGTCTTTTACAAAGCCTTGCTTTATACAGTAAAGTTTTTGAAGCACAAATTTGATGTCATACGTCTTCATTCTTGTTCAAAATAATCGAGCGTACAATACACAAGGGTTCTACGTCTTTAGAGCCAGACAATACTTTTATTTCAGTGTCCATGAACGTTGAAACATGGTAAAAAAAATCACCTCCTCCATTATGCAATACGCAGCATCTGAAGCCCTCCTAGTGGTGAAGGAAAAGGGGAAATATCTCTCGAGTCTGACGTTACTCTCATTTTTCTTCTTCATCGCTCACCCTCTCCTCTCATGCGAACCAATCAACTGTAACCTGAGCTGCTTTAATGGGGGAGAATGATGAAGAATGACCAGCGCTGGCTCGCATGCACAGACGCAAACACACACTCGCACACATTCGCAGGCATGCACACATAAAAACATGAGCAAACACACACACACACACACACACAAACTACCGGAGCAGAAAGTGAAGATAACAGGATGAGGCTCAGTCTGGGTCAGTGTTATTAGACAGCAGACTAACAGCCATCACGTCACTTAGCAAAGTAAACCTCCCTGATACACTCCGATGTGCACTGATGCAAACAAAAAAAGCCCTCTAACCCAAAAGCTCGCATTTTTCCATCCGAGCCGTCGTGATTGTTGCTTTTTAAAACCAGAAAGTCATTGCCTTTCGAGTAAATTTATTCTACTCTGAGCTCCGTCTAAGCGTGTGTGTTAGTGTGTGTGTCTGGGTGCATGTGCTGTGAGACCACAGTCTCTGCAAACTGTGGGGGGAAAATGACCACAGACTGCACACACTGAAACCCACAGACTCCAGTCCGCGATCCGTCTATCTCGCCATCCCTATCTGTGTTTGCTCCCCCCCCCCCCCCCCCACGACTGAGCACCTAGTGGGGTCACCAGGACTCCAACCCCTCCATCCATCGACTCTGCTCCCTTCCTCCTTTCATCTATCCATCTCCCTCCTTCACATGACCTCCCCAATACCCATTGTTCATCTGTCTTTGTCAGGCACTCACCATCCGCACGTACCGCTCAATTAGAACATTTTCCGAAAAGAAACAAAGCCAACCTCTTCGATACTAGCTGCGAGTCGCACGCTTCATTCATCTCTGCAGGGTCCAAGACTCCTGGAAGACTAAAAACTATTATCCAGCCTGATACCTCTTGCCCTTACCTCCCACCCACCTCAAGAGCAAAAACCTCCAACCCATGCCTATTTTCCCTTGATGCTAGTCCAGCTCCTTCCCTCTCCCCTAGTCTCCAAACCTCAGACCACAGGGCTTTAATAGGAGGGTTAAGAGGTAATTCCTATCACACTGCCATCATTTAATATCTAACCGAGGCTGACAGAGAGGAAGGTTACGAACCCAAACCAGAAACCCACCAGCAAACCTCCCCGTCTCCTCCTTCTTACCCTCCTGCTGTTATTCTCTCTTTCCGTCTGCCTCCCTCTAACTTTTGTTCTCACTCTGCTGTCATTCTACCTACATTTATTCCCCTTCTGTCTCTCTCTCTCTCGTACACGCTCTCTCCGCTACATACCTGGCTATTTACACCGACACCACTTCCTTCATTCGCAGAAAAACACAGCGTGGATGGGATAAGAGCACCAAAAAAATGGACGAGAAAGATGAGAAAAGTGGAAAAGAAGAAGAAAAAAATTAATAAAAAGCAGGAAAACTCCAGACACTGTAATTTAGATTGTGCTGATGGCAAAAGTAGGGATATAAAGAACATGAGATTTATAATGTTAAGTTTGGAACACGTTCGCCCTTTTCCACTCTCGTACCGAGTTGTCTGAGAGCTCCAGGGATCCATATCCGACCAGCGATAAATAAGAGCTATCGAGAACAATTACGGGTTTTATAGAATAGTAATCCAGGCGGTGGAGGGAATAGGACCGTCACTCATGAAGAACAAGAGAAAGTGTTGGAAATAAGAAGCAAACACAGTGAGAGTGTGTGTTTGTGTGTATGATGGAGTACGTGCGATTGCATGTGTTTGCATGAGAGGGTTTTGACTGTGTGGGATCCTGGAAGCCACATTTGACGTAAATGACGATTTGCTTTCAGCCATAACAGTCCACTTTGCTGTGTTCAGCGATACATCACGATCATCACCACAATGCTTGAAACACGCGATGAAATATGGGTTTCACAGTGAGCCCCCTACTGAGAAGATCTCATCTTGTTGTGGCTTTTCTGCCAACACAAGAGATCAGATTGAGAAAGTGCGGCGGAAAATACAATTTATTGTCATCACCACAAACCACCAATATTATTATTACTGTATTTGTTGTCATTGTTCTTCTAGTGTTTCAAAATGAAAACAATTTTTCAGATTTAGATTTTGAGGGTCAATTGCAAGACTAAAGAGCATATTTTTAAACTTTTCCCGATATAATAAAAGCAGTGGGACAGTTAGACAACTCAAAAAGTTTTTAAGTTTAAGTATTTTCCTAAGACATAGGAGAATTGCCCGAGCCCACAAAACAGCATTTCATCCTTAAGTTTTTCCGAGAACCTAAAATCGCATAATATGCAGATGCACAATCTTTACCGGACAGCGATGATCAATGACTTAATGAAGATAAGACCTGTGTTAGTGTTGGAATAGACTGTGGAGCTGTGTACCGCCTGCATGCATGAAAGATGGTTGTGAAAGGTTGTAAGTTGCTCCTTTACAAAGACAGCTAGAACAGATTCCAATGGTGTCAGAGGTTCAGAGCAAAACATGTTAAAAAATGTCCACAGGAACTTCTCCGACATTCCTGCAACATAATCCAATGTCCAGTCCAAGTGATCATCGGTATGTTCCCATCAATTCTGGTCCACCGATAACGTGCTACTTCCTGTGAAAGCTTTGACACTTTAACACTTGAACAGTGTATTTAGTCATGTTGTTGCAGAACTATGACTCCTGGGAACATATTGTACATACCTATCAAAGGGGTAGAGGTGGACTTCAGCCCCGTGAGACATTTCTTCGGACATTTTGACATATTATGACACGTTACGGAAGCTGACGTTCTCTGTGAGGGAGCAACCTACAAACGGTTTCAGATCTACTTTTTGTTTTAGACTAAAGGCATTAGATTTGTGGTACTCAAAAGCTTTTTAATGGAGTTTTCCTTTCACTTTTATGGGTCTAATTTTCTGTTTGATCTCCTAAACGGCTAAAACGTCAATAATGCCAAAAACTCAAAAACACCATTGACAGAAGAATATCTACAAAGGAAGGTTAAAGTACTTTCCAAGGTGTTCTGCCTCATGGAAACATTATGAAAGAGAGTGAGAGAAGTGAGAGGTTTAATGTCACAGTGCTGGTATTCCCTATCCTAACACCTCACACCTCGCGACACACACACACACACACACAAAAAAACACTCTGATATGCTGATATAGTATATCAATATGGTGCCTGCATGCACACACTAAGAAATACATGATAAATAAGTTCAAGAAGGCATATGAAAATGACTGCAGACATAAGCAGTCAAAAGCAAGCATGCACAAGAGACACACACACACACACACACACGCACACAGTGTCTACCTAGCTTCACTTGAAGGCAGCCCAACATAAACAGCCATAAGGTTTAGAAAGGTGTGTGAACCTTCAACCTAAGCTGACAGAGAGACTCTCTGAGGATAAGACAAATAGAAAAGCTGAGTGGAAAGAAAGAGTGCAGACAGAGAGGGCACAGGGGAAGAAAAGGAGACGGGGCGGATGCACCGATGGGACTGAAACACACAAACAGAGAGAGAGAGAGCGAGAGAGAGAGCGAGTATCTGGGAATGTGAGATGAAAAAGAGAGAAGGAGGGGAAGTGGGAGGCGTCTCTGCATCAGTATGACCTGCTCTTACACTCTGAATGCTCTGGGAAAACTCCATATTCTTGAATAAAAATTCCTCACAGGTCCAAGGAAAACATTCGCTCCAGGCAAACCTTCACCTCTTAAAACCGTGCGCACACACACACACATAGACACACTCCTGTTCACCTCTCCGCAGGAGCACAGAGCGGCACTGTGACACCTGGCGCGGGACTTGAACCCTCAACTCGGATAAAAGTTCTGACATTGCACCGTGGCCGTGTTTTCAAATGGATCATGTAACACATCAAAAGAAGACAGAAAAGAGCCAGAGAGAGAGAGAGAGAGAGAGAGAGAGAGAGAGAGAGAGAGATTTGAGGAAAGTGTGATGGAGGGATGGAAAAACAAGAAAGGTGTACTCACAGTCGTCCTAGTTTGGGGTTGGACTGGAAGAGAAGCTCTGGGAGGAAGTGGAGTTTGTTTCTGTTCAGGCGACTGTGGAGAGAAGCGGAGGCAGAAAGAGAAAGGAAATAGTTCAATGAAATGGTTTCACTTTGTAAAACTCAAAGAGAAACCTCAGCGTGAACAGAACACGGTGAAAATCATGCACTCATAAATCACTTCGATCCCTGCTTTTGTGTTGACTGAACTATCACCGACCAGGCCACTGGATCACCTTGAAGGTCAGCGGGTTCACGGTTCAAAGGTCAAACTCATGGGAAAGTCTGTCTGGTTTCCTGTGATCATGACTTACAGGTTATCATGGTCTGTGTGTGTGTGTGTGTGTGTGTGTGTGTGTGTGTGTGTGTGTGTGTGTGTGTGTCAGTTGCAGGTTATCGTCCTGTAAGCTCTCTAAAGCCAGTTATCACTATGATCCCCGCATGTGCTTTGACCTGGGAGTGAAAGAAGGAACAAGTTTAGGTTCCTGGCGTCTTCCAGCCATCTGCACTTCGTTGACAGCTGAGTTCAGTTTAAAAACAAAATCTAATGTCACTTTAATGAGAGATGAAAACCATATAATCATCTAGAAAGTGGCATGCACTACTTAGTTATCAGATAGCACAAAATAAGCCGAATCATATCGTCCATATTTGTCCTCATGAGACAAAAATGCACAGAATGCAGGAGCTTTGCTGAAGAATTCCTATTTGATTCACGTCTCACCAATAAAACGGATAGCTTATCCATCCTGCCTTACACCTCTAACATCGGTCCAGACAAACAAGTCTGAGAGCTTCAGCACTCTTCAATCTTAGCTTCCCAATAAGTAGTGTCAGATGTTTGCAGCCAACACAAACAGTCCCACATCTTGGTAAAAGATGTCTGCACATTTATAACAAAAGAAAAAACTCTTCAGATGCAACAAAAGTATTTATTTATTACATGGGCAAAGGGTGAATGAAAGAAAGTGACTAACATAAAGGACTTTCGGCAGCACTAAAGATCACGTCATTCTGAAATAGGCCTTTAGACTAACAGTAACGGCCAATCAGGAGAGCCAAATGATCTTGTGCATAAACTCATCCACTATTTTGGGTGCGGTCACTCAACCTAGATGGATACCAGAATGATAGACACTCTTTGTGTATGCACACACCCATGAGAGTTCATATTTTTAAGAAGAAAAGCATCAGTAGGATGGGCTGGCTTTCATTAATCACCAGATGGATAAACAGTCAATTATTAGAAGAAAAAAAAGTTAAAAACAACTCTTAATGAAGACCCTCTGGGTTCACTGTTGTCGAGTTGAATAGTTTTTGGTCAACATCGGCACCTCTATGTGGTTTTGTGATCTTGGTAATGAGGTTCCAAGGAACTTTTTGGGACATTTTGTTTTCCTTTGATATGGGACTGTTACTCAACTAATATAAAATGAAAACAGCCCGAGGCCTTCCTATGTGTTACATGTAAACTACCATTCTTTGCTCGAGTATGCTGAACTGAGCATGAAATGAACACGTGGCAATTATTTACAAAGGAATGAGAGGCAGAGGAAGATGGAGAGAGTGACAAACTGGTGTTGACCTACAATGTAGACATGTCTGTGAGGGTGAAAGATGTGTCTGCCTGTTTGTGTGTGTGTGTGTGTGTGTGTGTGTGTGTGTGTGTGTGTGTGTGTGTGTGTGTGTGTGTGCAGGAGGAGGGCAGGGTTGGCTGCAGCAGAGAAAGATGAGGACAGCGTGAGTGGAGGGAGTGAAAGTGTTATCAAGCTACCAAAGCATTTGGCTGATAGACGAGGCGTGGAGGGGAAAAAGAGAAGAAAAGGAGGATGGGGGGGGGTCACGGGGGTCACAAAGTAGAATCTGTTCTGGAGAAGACACAGACACCAACCTTTTAACCCTTGTGATAATGATAATAAGACCCCAACTTTCACTTGTGTGTGCACCAATGGAAAGAGAGCTGCAGCCCAAAAAGAGCTACCCTCCATTTGAAATAATTGACCCTTGCTCTTAGAAAATAACTGCTGGTACAAAAGTATAAGCGCCTGATCGGCTACTGTTACAGTTCTGAGTCATTTTAGGATGTTCGCTCATAAAATAGTTACGGTTTTTAAGAGAAGAATCCTTTGTGTGTTTTCAAATACTGACGAGTTTCTTCTGCTCGGAACCTTTGAAACATCACCAGGCCGCAAGTCCATGCAGGCACTATATTTTGTAGATTTGGAAGATTGTCCATATTAGTCAGAATCACAGTAAAGTCCAGCAGAAATGGTTTGGAGGCTGAGGGGAACTAATCTCACTGGGCCAGTTTACCTAAAAATCCAGAAATTTGATATATCTTTGTCAGGAAAACAAAATAAAAACTCACATTTCTGTAAAATGTCCATCAATTACCGATTACAGCCTCATACAGGAATGAAAATCTTCTATATGTTGCCACTTCAGACCAACTCTGAGTCTGTGTTTGATTCTTTTTAATGACCACATGAGGTGAAATGACTTTATAATTCATGTGTGGACAGACATGGATGTACTCACCTAAAGAGATGAGTACCTAAGCTCCATGTTTTTCACATTATGACGTCATAAATCACACAGACTCAGCACCACGACCTCTCACCCCTAAACTTTCACCCCGACAGCCATAACATCAGAGACCCTGTCAACTAAGCATTTTAAAAAGCCTTTCATTATTACTGCAGAGAAGAAAACAATATTCAGGAGCCTGATTATTATTATCGTCGATACACCAGAGTTTTTGTTATTAATATGTTCAAAACGGAGAATATTAACTTTTGTATTTTCCTTCGATTAGGTACAAGTCATCCGTATACTACACTTACTATATATACTATACTTGCCTTGGATGCCATCGCTTGTGTGAGTTTTGACACACAGCTATGTTGCCTCCTAACCTCTCCAGCCCCTCACCCCTCACCTCTGACCCTTCCTGACACACCGCATTAAAGAGCCTTTTAACATTAAAGCAGCCCGTCACCTCGCGCTTTCACTATTGGTTGTGTGATCTCCATAAAGAGACAAGATACACATGTTGCTGCCACTCAACATTTGCCGTCACCTGAACTAAGTGCTTTCGTCGATCTGTATTTCTCTGGCACATGGTCCTCCTATCTTTGCTCTTTTAAACTCTAAACTCTCCTCTTCACGGCAGACAAAATCTTTAAATCTATCTGGTCCCCACGCAGTTTTTCTTTTCGCATCACTTCAAGTTACTATTATCTTAGCTACTACTCCCTCCTGGGCTTAAATAGCTAAGAAACTGACATTATCATATCAGTGAGGAGATTCTCAGCTCCTGTCCAAGCCCAGCGATAACTGCTGTAAAGACAGTCAGTTCCTGAGGTTAGAAATGCGTATGTGTAACATCACCTGAAAGACACCTTTAAAAAAAGCTTTAAAATGAAAGTTGAATTTCAGGAGTAAACATCTGATAATACGCAGTCTGTTGCTCTCTATTTTCATTTCAAGCGATGGCATCATGAACACTGTGCAGCAGTCGTCCTGGACAGCTTTCTGTCTGTCATCCTCCAACACAGAGTCATAAACATGCAGGTGTGTGTGTGTCTGTGTCTGTGGGAAGTGTTGTGTTGTGCACTGACACATTGATTCTGTTGACTAGAGCCTTGGTGTGAGCTGATGGACGCACACACAACCACACACATTGAACAAGGCAATATCTATGAGAGATTCCGAGGTTGTGTGTGAAGTGGATGGACTTGGGTATCATCCACATACTCTCTTTGTGTGACGGTGGGTGTGTGTGTGTGTATGTGTGTGTGTGTGTGTGTGTGTGCGCTTTACAGAACTGACAGCATGTCAAAAGGTGTGTGTATGTTTGGGGAAATGGAAAATCTGCAGTAGCAAGTCAAATATTTGCCTATGTGTGAAGTCGTGTTTGCCGGTGTGCATTTATGCATATTTTGGGGATGTTTATTTTTGTGCTTTTTTTGTAGCCTGGTGGGGGTTTTACGTGCCTAAAATACCTTTAGTTTGCATCAGCTGTTTAGTTTTTCTTTTCTCTCACTTTCGCAGAGCAGGTAGCAATATAAGCCGGTGTACTTACAGTCTCTCCAGCAGTCTGAGGTCTTGGAAGGCTCCTCTCTCGACAACACTGATTTGATTGTCCTCCAGATGACTACAGTGACGGACATAAAGACACAGAGAAAAGAACAGCAGTTAGTCGGAGTTACTTTTATAATTCTACAAAATCAAGCAGAAATACTGCGACGGGCCTCCGGGAATAACAGCCAAGACAAGGGAGAGAAAACATCAATGACAGTCTGTCAAAGGAGGCAATAAAAAAAAGTAACCTGAGTAAGCATTTCTTTAAAAAGGTCCTAATTTAAATATCAAACTGTGGGACAACTGTGTAGTTGGGAACACCTATCCACAGCCAGCTTTCCAGGCTGACCTGGGAGGTTCAAACCAGAGGAAGAAACACAAGATAAATCGCATTTTCTGGACAGTCCAAACATCAGCTGCTTGCCAGAAAGAAATAAAGAGATTTCAAACATCGAGAGACATTTGCACTTTTAAAAAATTGGTTGTATAAACAAAGAAATCGGTGCGCTGAACAAATGAATCTGGCACCAAGCAAACGTTTGAAAAGTTGAGGACACGCAGCATTTCACAAATGTCCATATCTAGTGAGCCAAAACAAACAATTAACAACCCATCCCTCCTCCAGCCCTCACTGGATATCTCGTTTTTTCTCTTCCCTGCTCTGAGTGTGCTGTCATGTTTTGGGGGAGATCTAAGGTTTTCCAGATGGTGACGAGTAAAGGAGAGAGAAAACCTCCGCAGATATGCATGTTTACATTTTCTGTCTGAGGATGTTAAGAGTGACATCTCCTGAGAGAGAGGAGGGGACGGGGGAGATCGAAGGGAAGAAGAGGCTAATGTGAGAGAGATAGAGAAAGAGAGGAGGGAGGAAGCAATGGGAAAGGAGGAGGCAGAGAGAGAGAGAGAGAGAGAGGAAACAAAGTCTCAGAGACCCAGAATGAAAGAGATGGATTGAGTGAGAGGGATATTAAAAGAAGACAAAGAAACCAAGGAGGACTGAAGAAGCCGTTTCAAACGAGACGATATCTAGCCTGCCATGTGGACTTGAATTGTTTTGGCATGACCTCCCTTTAAATATTCTTTCAAAGAAAATGTTTAGACAGATATGCAGCTATATTACAGCCATTAATCTGCGGTCTGTCATACCGGCTCTTTCCACAAACACACACACACACACACACAGGCGCACACACACACAATTTGTTGGACAGAAGCATGCATTTGGCTGAAAGATAACAGACTCACTACACATGCGGGAACTGTGCATGGGTGCATCAGTGTGAAAAAAAAATCAGGGTTGAAATGATTTATAACATTAATCATGCAACAGAACCACATTGCATATTGCAAAAATCACCAAATATTTAGTGAAAATTGGTCCAGCATGCTAAAACCAGTCAGAAACACTGCAACACATGCAACAGAAAAGTAACGAGAGTTGCAGAATAAAGTCTAAACTCTTAGCTAACACAGGGAACCACACGCTGCCAGGCAAAAATACATAGTGTACAGAAGATGCATATGCACACCGCATGTCAGATATGTACGTAAACATGTAAAAAGCACACATACAGAGTTAAGCACAGGTAGCAAGCACACACCCAAAGACACATCCTGGCAGCAGCCCATCAGTCGTGATTTACAGCCCAGCCAGCATCAATCCAACATGTTTATTATAGTCCTGCTACATTTTCTCGATCGTGATAGAAAAGCCTATCTCGTAAACTCCGGGGTAAGCTAAATCAAGACGTAACTTTAAGTAACTATATGAGAGTTTATTTGTCCAAATGAGGGATCAACCGCATGCTGATTTGTTCAATGAAGTTTATAAAGGCCGGGGATCTAAAGCCAAACACATGGTGTGGGGAGTCGATGCTGGCATGTTGTTCAGATGAGGCATTGTCTTTATATCGGTCTGTCTGTAGTATTCGTCATCAAGATGGAGAAAGATGGAGGAAGGAGAGAAACGATGTATTGGTTTCATGTGTGTGGGGCCTGGAGTGTCTAATAACACTTTCATTCAACCATATTAGAGAGTCTTAGCAACCATTATAAAGAGCCCCGATGATGTCACGCTTCCTTATGGCAAACTCAAGAGCACTTGGCGTGTGGAGGAAATAAGGAAATACTTGAGTGGATATTAACTTCACTTGTTGTTTACACACAACGGGTGAAACCACATTTAACTTCCCCGCAGCCAAATGTTCAATATCAAGCTCGAGTTTTCACCTACATCGAAATTTGTTTGGAATTACTCAAGTTCGCCACAGTCTGGAAGAAATCTTGCAGAAGCAAGGCTGCCAAAGATATTGCGCTCAAGTGTTGCGCATGCAGCACGGATGCCGAGACAAGCTGCGTCTGTGATTACAGCAAGACGGTCTGACCGCTCGGATTAAAGAGTACTCAGACTGCTGGGGTGGATTACGTGTTTTTAAATGAACACATTATGTTAAATGTTTAATCGGATTACAGCAAAGAGTCTGATTAGGGTGTTTTAATGAGGTCAGATACTAAATATAAAGATTTGAAATAGCACCAAACAAGTATATGAACATATTTTGTTTTTCTAGAATTCTGAGATCGTTGAGGTGTAATTGTACAGAAAAATACACCTGATATACTGAAGTTTAGTTCGGTGAACAGAAGTCAGATTATTTGTAATGGAAGTCAAGTATTTTCACACGACTAACTATCATTAATTACTAGCCTGTATATGTAAGCATGGGCGCTGAGAAATACTTTGTCAGCAGCTATTATCCTTCCCTGGGGAAAATGTTAGAAGCGTTTAACTACATGCAAACCTTTCCCATGGGATGTATGTAAGAGACCAGGAAACCCAGAACTAGGCACGGTGTGTGTGTGCGTGTGTGTGTGTGTGTGTGTGAGAGAGAGAGGGAGATATAGAGGTCTGGTAAGTAACAGTAATACCTACAGATAAGGGGAAAGGCTACTCTTTGTGACCATGTAGGCTTTTGTTCATCTCTTGATATCATATGCAACAAAGTGTGTGTGTGTGTGTGTGTGTGTGTGGAGGGGGGGGGGGTCTGAGTGTGTACTTTCTCAGACTATCTTCCCTTTCCCAAGCCATCTCCTTCCCATTTCTTTAAGAGATTTAGAGCAGGGAAATGTCACAGCAGTTTATCACCAACCACATGAAACAAGCTGCTGGCACACCACACACACACACACACACACACACACACACACACACACACACACACACACAGAGCCTCTCTCCCATGGTCCTTCTCACCCTGTCTCAAGTGCACATCATGTACATAAATAAAAGATCTCTCTTTCCCTATTTTGCTCAAACACACGTATACATATATAAAACCTGAAAAGTTCCAAAATCCATCATAGTCCTCACAAGTATGGTTATAGTTAAACAAATGCACTAACAAATGCAAACACACACACAAGCATAAACTTATTTCCACTCCTCAGCGTAGTTTCGGCTCCGAGTGTATTTTTATCTACCGGTCTGGTTAAAACAGAGTGAGGAGGGAAGCTGCATGCAGCAAACAGTGATTATAGTTATTATAGGCCTTACACACACACACACACACACACACACACACACACACACACACACACACACACACATTTGAGCCACTTGAGGCAGGATAGTGAGAGAGCCCTTGAAGTCAATTAGGACAGCTGAGAGGAGACGGGGAGTCACACTCCTGTCGGGTGCAGCCGTTCAGATTTGACGAGTTAGATCATCAGCAATGACTTTAGCATGTCAGGAGGTTTTTCAAGAGCATCAAAGATGACAACAGAATGAAGAAGACTCATAATAAGAAAAAAGATGATGTTGAGATGTTTCCTGACAGCTATACATTAAGTCTGTAGTCAATAAATTGCCTTTGGAAGTCATTGTGTCGGTCAGGCTCAGCTGTTTTATTTTCTTTTTTAAGTCCCAAAGACAAAACACATTTCTGAACAGAGAGTATATCACAATGGTTGGAATCACCAGTTATGACACATCAAGTTAGTTCAGCTCTTTGTGGCCAGTATGCAGAGAAGAAGCAACTACTGTGTACAGTGGACCAAAAACCCTTCTGTGTACATTGTAGAAATATAAAGCATCAATTTCCTTTTTTTATTTTCTTGAAGTTTAATAGCATGTGCACAACTTTATACAGATCCCCTGTGTATCACAGCATCTATAAAGAATCTCAAATGTCTGTTTCTCATTTCTCATTTTTCAAAGGCATTCTGGTATCTCTGGTATGATGTCCCAGTATTGCACAACTTTCAAAAAATTCAGCACTCCCTAACTATTGTTTGGAGAGACATGGGAGTAAATTCCGAGTTATCTTTTCTTTCACCGTGTCATATGAAACATGACTCAAACTTTCTTGCAAACAATGTAGAAAGTGCAACACTTGTTTCAGCAGTTCATCTCTGCATACCGTCATATCTGCACCAGTTTAAACATATTGTTTGTTTGACAAATGGGAGTGTTGCTGCTCGGCGTGTCAGCTCATTATTACTATATTATTTAACCTCATAAATATGCAGTAATTAGGGGATTCAACTCCTTGGATAAGACACGTGCATTCTCTGCTGCTCTGAAATCCCTAATTAGGACGGGAAACTTTATTTTATAGAGACTTGTTTCCCCTATAGCCATATACAGGCCTATTAGGTAACTATAGCACTCGCCTAATTGCTCCAACATGGCAGTTTTTTTTTTGTTAATGGGATTCCTTGTAAAGAAACAAATACAGTCACAATGAGGACAAAAAAAGAGTTCATAATAGACCTGCTGGTACCTGGTAGAATAAACATGAGATCCTCATATCTAAATGACTCAGTGGGTCGTTTGATAGCATCTCATATGAGCATTTTCTGATCCGCCAATTGTGTTGAGGTGTGATTATGTTTACACAACTGAAGCCATTTGTCTGAGGTGAGAAAGATCCCCTACACGGTTAACACTTGCTGTTGGAGATGGGACGCTTTGTATGCCCAAACATCTACAACATGGATGTTTCTTACTGAAATATGTCACGCCATGGGATAAAAGACTTGATGTTAAGCTACAACATCTGCTTTAAGCTATTTGAAGCTATCAAACATTTAGCAAAAGCATGTTCTTTCAGTGCTACAGTTATTTGATCAAAGACTACTTGCATTTCTTTAATCCTACAGTAGCCCTACACTTGCAGTTGTTTTGTGAAGCACCTCGTGTCCGTTAAGAGTGAGCTCATGCAAGAACAGATCGTATAAAGAGATTTGTTCTTAAGCGGCAGGTTCGAGTGATTTCAGAGAATTCGCCACATTCCCAGCTTTCCTTGTTCTTAGAATTGTCTCCGGCTTGGAAATCTCATACGAGCAAACAGAAAAAAAAACAAAGAGAAGTTGGGGATAAGAATACAAAGTTTTTACATGAGGTCTGTAATCTTTGGACACGATCCCATGAACAAATAAACATGACGGAACCAAAAGAGAGACCGAAACATTCGACGTAATTTGAACAACCTGGCTTAACAACCTTTCAGCAGCAGCGAACGGTTTATCAACACAAAATGATGACGGAAACAAAGACAGAAACAGACTTACAGAATCCTGAGGTTCTTGAGGCCAGAGAAGTCCACTTTAGTGACTCTGGTGATGTTGTTTCTGTTCAAATCCCTACAGAGAGAGAAACACAAAGGTTACATTAATAATGAGTTTAATCATCAGTATGAAGTTAATGTAACACAGTGAATCTTCAAAGCTTACAATTTCATTATAAAAAATGCTTAAGAGCGAATGAACATCAGTGAGGAACGACATGTGTGCCTGCGTTCGTGGGTCTCTGTGTGTGTGTGTTCTCGCTCAGTCAAATTAGTGAATGTGTTAGCGGGACAGAGCGTGAGAACGGCCCACAGCACATGAGCCCACACACACACACACACACACACACACACACACACACAAACACAAACAAACAGAAACCAGAACACACAAACACTCCTACCGTACAGGCACCAGGAAAATTCTGCACACACACACTCACACTTCTTTCCACACACTTAGCGCTGCTGCCGATCCGACTTATTTACAAATTTTCAAAAAAAAAAAAAAAAGAAGTGGGATGAAATTATTTTCTCTTTCCATCATCAGAGTTTAAAAGCTTATCGTGTTTCCTGGCTGTCATTCAATCTGTTTTAACTACGTGTGCACAATGTATGCACACTGCAATGTGAACTGACTGAACCTGAGTGTGTGTGTATAGACTGGTTCCCTTTATACGGGTTTGCTGTTTATTGAAACGCTGTCGTACTGGAGGAATTAGGGCAAGGAAAAAAAACACACACAATTTCCTATTTCACAAAAACACACACGACTCTCTCTCCCTTCGCTTTGTAAGCCTTCACTCGCCCTCTCTCACTCACACACTCACACACATAAACAGAGTCAGGTTTTGCCAAGTAGGCCTGCGTGTGTGTTTTTCATAATACACCTAAACATTTATGAATCTGATTTAAGACCATATTAGGTTTCAAAAGGCTTCTCCAAGCTGCCATGGCAAGGGCCACTAATAAGAGCCATATTCTGGCCTGAGACAGGGAGGAGGGCTGGTGTGGGCAAGGGCAGCTCTCCCCAAAGCGTAAAATTGGGTCCAGGAGTCCAACGGGGGTCCTTGAAAGGGCTCTAGGGCAACGAATAGTTTCAACATCTCATCTGATGCTATGCGAGGTCACGTGAAATTACTGCTGATCAAAGATCCCCGGCCACTACAGTACAGACTGTTATAAATCATAAGCAACAACATAAGTTCTCAGAATGAGGTCCCATTAGGAAGGGTTTCTATTTGAGGATTCTTGATATGAGAAAACGTTTTCGGCCAAAACTGCAGAGCATGACAGGATACAGGAGACAGATATTCCCCTCACGAGTTGGTGGAGACCAAAAAAGAGCTGAAAGGACTTTAAATTGATTTATTTTGGAAGGAATGCTAACGTTGCCCCGTGTTTTCCAATTGTGTAAATAGGGAACTGCTTGTTAAAACGTTGACGTTAACAAAGTCATGAGATGATGATGCGTCAGTGTTGTGCTGCTCCACAGCGCTGTGTCAGCTCTGGAAAAAGGTCCGGCTGCATCTATTCTCTTTCTGTTATAGGGAGGGAAATCACTCCGGCTACTTTAAATTTCTTTAAACCAAAATAGATGGCGGAGATTGAGAAACAGAAGGAGAATGCGAAAGAGTAATATGCGGCCAATGGCAGGCTTATATCCACGGTCCACATCCGGGGATCCAGACTACCTGTCAAGTACTAATTAAGGCATACAATGCCAAAAATAAAGCAAAAATAGTTTTGCAATGTGTCAATAAACTGACTGTCTGAAACTTAAACCACAAAGATGATGTTGCCGTTATAATAATGTTGCATTCCTTGTAATCACAGATAAACCCACATCATCAAGGGATCCAAGCATTTGGAAGCAGCCACAACATGAAAAACGATATTTTTGTTTCAAAAACAGAGAGGAAATTCACGATGATTCGGAGCCTCATCCCCATCTTGCCAGTGCACTCCAGACACCAGATAAGTTTCTGACAGCGAGCCACTTCCCTGTCATCCACACTCGATGCTGCTGGATCTTGTCACAGGCTTTCAGTGTGTGTGTGTGTGTGTGTGTGTGTGTGTGTGTGTGTGTGTGTGTAATTGCCAGTTCCTTGGAAAGCGAAGCAGCTTGATAAGCCCTCTTGGACGCGGTGAAAAATTCAATACAGCATTGATTTGTCATTTTCAACTTGAGGAAAGAGTCGCTTCCATGATGAAAGAAACTGTTTTATTTTCTTTGTTGACTTGTAATTTCAAGTATCCACTCACGTCTGAGTGACTCTGAGGCAGCATCCAATCCCAATGCTTCTGTTCAACATCTCTCCACATCTCTCCATCATCTCCTCCCTGTCCTACCCCTCTGCTATCCGTCTGTCTTCATCTTTTCACTTTCTTTCAGTGTTTTGTTTTCCCCTTCCTCCTTCCCTCCATATATCTGCCATCTCTCCATTCCCTATTCACAGTTCTTTAACGTCAATCTGTCGGTCCTTCACAGTCAGCTTTCCCTCCATGATCCCAGCCTACCCTCCACTTTTTATTTTTTTCTCTCTCTCTAATCTCCCCGTTTACAGTGTCTCCCCCTCTTTCAATCTCTCACGTCTTATCTTTCACAGTTGACTAAACACTCTTTCTTCGCCTTCCTCAGTTTTTCTGCCTCCCCCTAATCTCTCCTCTTTTATCTCAATCTCTCCCTCTTTTACAGTTGGCTACATTCTCCCACTCTTCTGTTGTTGTTGTTGTTTTTTTACCTCCGCCTTTTCCCCTAATCTCTCCATCCTTATCTCCATCTTTCTCCTGGTCACAGTGGAAACTTGTGCTCTCACCAGGGAAACCACTCTTGACTCAAACAAACAGTGAGGATACAGGGCCAGGTGGAGCGCCATCACCCCATCTAATGTCACCGCCCAACAAGTGAGAAAGCCAAGGTCACTGCCAGAGCAAAGCGAGATGTGGTGTGAAATTAAATGATAACATTGTCAAACAAAAAGAACACCAAGTTGCAGGGCTGTATCCAGAAACACAGGTGAAAAGTATGGCGTCTAGACGCTCTTTGAAACGTAAACAGCCAGTAACATCATTCATGAATTCATAATTTGCCGTCTCAGAAAACTCACGTGTATAACAAATACTATTTTAATTCCCACCGACTAAAATGTCTGATATGGATACTATTTTGTCAATGTTACTAAAGTACATACAAAACTGTATATATTATTTTCATTATTGGTCCAATAACCAGGAAAGGACTTAATGGACTGATTGGTCTGATTTCTAATGTTAAAACCACAGAAATGGACCAAGTTTAAATATTGAAATATAACACTTGATGTTGCTATTGTGCTGATGTAAAAGGATGTGGATCAATATTATTCTGCAGCTTACAGCAGGGTGAAATGATTACACAGTGGGGGGGGGGGGTTCGCTTCTACATTTGTCATTAATGGATATGCATAAACAACTACAGTAAAGCAATGAAGAGTGAGCAGTTACAAACAACCTTTACAGTTTAACTATGTTTCAGTCAGATTCACTTACATCACAGAACTGATCGTTTATAGGAAACGGCTACACACTTCATTTGGCTCTCAAAGACTCAACACAGCAGCGACAATTCTGAAGGGAGAACTAATCCCCTCGAATAAGCACATACACGAACATTCAATCTTAATTAATATATGAAATATCAAAATCTTAAGTGGTTGGAGTTGGTGGGTGGAGGGAAAAGAGTGTCAGCAGATTAGTAGTGAGAAGCGTCAGGTTATCATGGCTGAGCTTCACACCTGTTTGTATATGTTTGGATGTTACTAATCAGCCGGAAGCCACAAGTCTGGCGAGTGAGCCGATGATTGTGACGCATAAATCACACACCTGACGTCGATCAGCAGTAATGAAAGAGCAGCTTCAGTGCTCTGCCTGAACTACAGCAATGCTCCATCATAAGCCTTCACATAGGAGTTAGTTCATCCACTCTCGCTACCTTGGAAGCTGCCAGAGTGTCATGCATTGAGTTATGGACTTCCATAATCACCGTACAGTAAGGCCTTTGTTTCACGCAGAAATTTTGGAGAAATTCCTAAAAACATTGTTTGAAAAGAGCTGAGAAACAGCGGGCCCCCGTTACACAAAACAATATCATTCTGCTGTAGAGCACATTTTTGCGGCCAACCTAAAATGATTAAAAAAAACTCTCTGCAGAGGATCTGAACGACTTCAAGCTAGTGAGGCGGCCATTTTTATGCACCTGGTCTGCTGAAGTGTGGGTGCCCACCCCACCCAGCAGTAAAGCTTAGCTAAGCTTTAAATTTAACTGACCAGCTGCCAGTCTGACAACTAACGAGAGGCACAAAAGCTCTAACCGCTGTTTGTTTCCATTACAGGCAGATAGGTAAGGCGCGCATGTGTGTGTGTGTTTGCGACAACGGGATAAGACAAGAATGCAAACAGCAGGTGTTTGAAGAATTAACGTACCATACAACACACGCACAAAGGCAGCTCCCCACCGCATCTCAACCCAGACCAGTGAAACCAGTGAACCTTACAGTCTGGCTGCTTTGGGCCATGATACTGGTTGACTTTACACACACACACACACACACACACACACACACACACACACACACACACACACACACACACACACACACACACACACGTTTGGTGTGTGAAGGCCTGATTCGCTTACGGCACAGCTTTACTGAGAAAAAAACGGAGAAATAACTAGAGAGGAATCTGAATGGAATGAAAAGTTAGACTGACCTGCAAAAGAGAAGACATGATTTAAAATGTCTGGTTTTTGGCCGCTCAGTTGTGCTCTTCTTCCTATTTCAATCCGTCCTGTTTTTGTTTTCTTGACCTTTGTCATTTTTCTCTCTATCTGGGAGCACAATGAGGAATAACGATTTACTGCGGCTAACAGTTTCCTCTCTCTGTTCCGTCTCTGGCAGTGTGACATTTCCTTGTTTCCACTTTGTCTCTCACTCTATCGGGCACTGCGTCCTTATCTCTCTATCGCTCCATCCTTTCCCTTTCATCCTTTGTTGTTCTGCGTCCAACGCTTCGTTTCCGAATGCGCTCGCTTCCTGTCCTTATCTCCTGGTATTTTCCACAAGGCTCTTGTACCGCTTCACTTTCTCATTCCTCCTTTCTTGTTCTATATCCTTCTCTCTCTCTCTCTCTCTCTCTCTCTCTCTGATAGGTATGCTCAATTTCCCTCTCGAAATCTCAGTTACGCAAAGGAATCCTAATTGCCTTCTTCCTTTTCCTGCGAGCACCACGCTCTCTACAGTGTGTCTGTCACCAGAAGCAGAGGGCAGGCGTCAAGCTGCTTCAAAATTACCCTTCAATGCAGCTGCAATCCATCTACTTCAAATGTTCTGATATGACATTATGCAACACCTGCTCAGACTTTTTTGATCGAATCACTAATTGTAACCTGGCTTGATATGAAGCTCGACTGAAGGAGAAGAAAGCTCAGAAGCCAAACCAGTCAGAGCATGAAAAACATCACATATGTAGCCGAAAGAAAACGATAATGGTTTGCAATTAAATCAAATTAGACATTTAGTGTGCTCTCTCTTTGCATGCAGGTGTACATCTCTGTAGCAAGCTAAACCCCACATCCAATAAACGTTAAAGACAAGGCCTTTGTAGTTTTTCCTGGAAGCAATTGTGAAATTGGGCAACAAAGTCAATGATAGTGACTACAAAGCAGAAAAAGATGAGATACCATAAACAAGAGATAAAAGTAATGTAAACATTGAATCTGTACACCAATAAGGACACTGGGTTAACAAAAGTGTAGACCACTTGTCAAAGTAGTTGTATAGCCCCTGTTGCCAGGAAGAAAAAAGGTGAAAGATAATCAGTTTGCAAAAAAACCTAATAATTGTCATCCTTACTGTCTAAGCTTGAACAAGGGGCAATATTTTGCATTATACGGTATATATATATATGTCGATAGGAAAGTTTTTCTTTTATCCACTTTAACTTACCCGTCTGCTCTCATTTTGGAGAAGAGCTTCAGATTAGATTTACCAACGCAGCCAAAATAGATTGAACATTCAAAATGAATATACTAGTTAACATATTTTAGTATGAGACTTATAAAGAACTCATGTATACAAGACGAGGCAGACTGGGTCTAGTAGAACAAGTTCTCTATTACAGTAAAAAAAATAAAAAATTCCCATGTACAACATGAATTCTGAAAGTAAGAGATGTAATCAAGGAAAGCATTCAAAGAATGACATGTTCAGTCCTCATCTCCGTTTGCAAACCATGTATCGTCTACGAGAGTTTACCAGGATCTACAAGTTTTGGAAAATTTGGGGGTTCTGTGGAACATTTGGTCTCCCGTGTGACCGTTTACTGCTGTTTTGAATCTCTGTCACAGTGATACTAATAGGAAGCGAACTCTCTCATATTACAGAACTGCTCTCTGGGATGCACGGCAATCATCACTTGGAGGTTTTGGGCATTCACATCATACACACACACACACACACACACACACACACACACACACACACTGCAAAAGGCATCTGAACATCCAATACAGACACACTCATACAAGAGCTACCTTTGAGGACACCATGTCCTTTTTAAAATCACACATGGCAGGCATTTTAAAGGCTCACATCGATATCATGTCGACTCAGTATCCATAAATTTAAAGTTTTATGGCCGAACATAAAGAAATCTTACTTTCTCAAACTCATCTGTGGCACTGCCTTTAAAACCAAACACAATCTTTACATCGACCCTCTGTTGTGGAGTAGGACACACATGAAGATCTGAATAATATGATTAAACTCAATATATGATTTTGAATTAAAAGCCATCAAATTCAGCCACAGCAGAATATACACAGCAAAAAGCAAGTACTTGCTAACGGCACTGAGGGTTGAGGGGAATCTGTTTGGAAGACAAAGGTTTGCCTGGTGTGATGCGTTTACTGCCACTGCAGCGAGACACTGATGCCACTGTTGGAGATTGTTTCTCGTGTAGGCTATGCAAGCTTCTCGGAAACATTCTGACACTTGACATTTAACATTTCATCCGGCCAATGTTCCTCACCACACATTTGTCACAATGGGTAATTATTTTCTGTTTGTACAAATAAGCTACTCTGCTTATTCTTGACATTTGCAAGGTCTAGAATGCTCACAGAGAAACTAAAGAAAATATGGGAGAATTTCTTTCCCCGAAAACAAAAACAGAGAGAGGAGAGGAGCGAGGAAGAGCAGCAGAGACACTGATGATAAAGGAGCCTTTAGTCAGTAAAATACTTTCCTTGCACACTCATTTCACTCCATAAAGGGGAATCCTGTCTGAATGATGCACAATACAGCTCCCTCCGTCTCATCTGCACTCCTCCTCCAATTCCTCTCCTGTTTATGTCTCCGTCTTTTTGAATTACTTGTTGATGCAGTGATAGGATAGCATTGAGTACTGCGTCCCCCTTCTGTGTCTCCCTTCCTCATTTCATCCTCCATTGCTTTGTTTTCTGTCCGTCACAATTGGTTTCTCTCCCCCTCCTCGCCTCTACGCCATGTCAGCCTAACGAAACTCATAGTTTGGTGTCACTGTTGACCACGCAGGCTTGACCACATCAGGGAGTCGTCTGCAAGCATCCTTTTCTTTGGAGTCACGAGCCAAGAGGGCTATAAACCAGCGCTGTATTTGGTTAGCTCTTTTCTTTGCCGGAGTTTATTGGGCTGCATTGCTTTTGTCTAGATTTACTACTGTTGTACTGTAAGTATATGGGGTGGGGGTAGAGGGGTAATTTGGCCGCCGGGAGGCCACTTGACAAGAACAAGGCCTGCTGCTTCCTCAACAGAGGCCAAGTCAGAAAAAAAAGAGAGTATAAGAGAATGCGAGAGGTTAAGATGAACGAGAGACTGAGAGAAAGTGAATGATAGAGGCAAAGCTTGAGAGAGACGGAGAGAGATGGAGGAACACACACATGCAAAGTGCAGTGACAGGCTTCTCCATCAGCTCCCAGCTGCAACATAAACAGCTCTGTCACTTTGGGCTTGGACGAAGATCGGACCGGAAAGGGGAAATTATGGTGCAAGTCACACTGTCGTAGTGTACACAATTATTGCATGCACACAAATAAACACACACACACACACACACGCACACAGAAACACACCGCGAGCAAAAGAAAGTCCCAGCAGAAGGGATATAATGTGTTGCTTTGGTAACAGTGGCCTAACAAAACAGTGGCATAGCTTGTTAACATCAAACGACTACAAGCGCACTGCACGCACGCACTCACTCACGCACAGACCCAGACTGCCGTTACAGTATGACACACACACACTCTGAAGTCCTCCGGTCTGAGGACTTCTGTTTCGGCAGAGAAAGTCACAGAGGCTCATTCGTGACTCTGGGTTGTTTCTATGTGACGCAGTCTCTCTCTCTCTCTCTCTCTCGTTGTCTGTCAAAGTTTCCAACTACAACCAATTGCATGTTTAATCCGGTGAAAGCATGGGAGCGTGTATGCCTGTTGCCTAATGATGAGTGTGCAGTCTGTGTGTGTGTGTGTGTGTGTGGCTGGCTGGCTGTATGCGTAACTTCTCCTTTTTCAATTATCTTCCCATGCATGTGGATGTTTTCATTTGGAATATAAAAGTACCTTTTTCATGCTCGTGTCTTTGTTCTTGTACTATCTTTGTGAGGACCCATTTCAAGACCTTGAGACTGACGATTATTTTTTGGCTGGCGTTCGCTACTTCAAAGGGTTTGTTTAAGGGTTATTGTTATAAGACAATTATAGTTTCATACAACCTGGGTCTTATTTTGGTTGTTTTGGCCATCAAATCTTCATTCTTATCTGTAATTATATCGCGTTACACTCCAACTCAAAAAAAGCCAGGACCGCAAGCCGTCAGACGATCATAGGGATGTTGAACCAACCCCCAGGTTAGCAAAACTTACTTTGAAGAGCAAATGAGGGTAAACTGTGAAATAATCACCCAAATTATTCGCGGTGAACATCCATCACAGTTAAGAAAACTGGTCCGACTTTGACGCACACGGTTGTTTCTGAGCAAAAAGGGATTTCATGTGTGCTCACTTCTAGCTTATCCTAATATAGTGTAAATGTTTCAGATAATGTTGTTAACTGTTGACTTGTTTACAACCTGTCCAGTCTTCTAACTTCTAACTTCTCATGCTTCCTGGTAGCGATGTTCCCAGATGTCAGCATGTGAATGTAACACATAGGACTCAAGTTGTAATGTACTGTACTTTTCCTTTGAGGGACACGTTTAGAATTAGGTTAGGTTGGGGTTTGGCACAGTTGTGATGAAGGTTAGGGTAAGGGCCTAGGAATGCATTATGTCAGTGAGGGTCCTCGCAAGTGCAGTCCAATTATGTGTACATTGATGCAAGTGTGCATTCATTTGTCTGCATATATTTCTATGTACGTATGCCAGTGAGTGTGTATATTGTTAGTGTGTAAAGCACATGTGAATACAGTGTTTAAATGCTGCCAGATTGCTGTTTCCCAGCAGGGCAGTGCCCACCGTCAGTGCCAGCTTGCTGCCTACTTGGCCGACTGAAAGTCATTATTTAGAAAAAGGTCAACCGCCCGCATGCTGGAGAAACTTGGGGGGGAGAATATCACCCACTGACCTAGAACTGCAGACTAAATATTGGTTACCCTCACTTGTGCCATTCGGCATACCATGACCGACTCAAACATAGTTGGAAGGGCACAAAATGGTTACCACGAGATGGCCGCAGATGATAGGCGCGACATTAAGAGGCTGAGAACAGCAAGCTCATTGTGGCTTTTGCTTCTTAGTTTAGACTTGTCTGGTAGAGCAATAACCCTCGGCTGCTCCTCAGATGTATTACATCACCATCATAACCCAACAGTAAAGAACAGTCTTCACTGAACGGTGGCTTCAATTCAAGTCCCCAAAGCATGTGTGCTGACTTAGTAATTAGCTCCGTGGTTTCCACAAAAGTCGGTGAAGAACCAGCACAGCATGGTCAGCGGAGATTCATGGCAGTGCATCTTTGACTTATCCGACTTTTTAGTTGTTTGCAGTGACTTCAGACGAATGCTCGGGTCACAACTGAAAGAAGAGAGGCCAAAAACTGGAGCGAACGCCACAGTACTCCAGTGAAAGAGATTGTTATTGATCCCATCAGATTATTCTTAATTTAGGGGACGGGAACTTCGTCAGCACAAATTAGCTGGTTTGCTTCATGCACAGGTAAGCACCAAAGTAAAAATCACAAACACACACACGCACAAAGATTCCAGTCCCACCATGGAATGCCATTTCATAGTTGAGGGTGTGGTGGTTACTGCGTCCATTGACCAATCAACACCAAGCTTTGATAAGAGCCAGAAGCAGAGGCTGGAGCGTGTGTGTGTCCACTCTACACACACACACACACACACTCACTGATGCTTACACACACACAGTGGCAGGATCTCAGTGTGCGCTCTGTGGTAGGTTGGCACACTGAGGGGAAATGGGAGCTGTGAAAACTCCACTGGAGAGATGCTGCTGGCAAACTGAGTGCGTGTGTGTGAGTGTGTGTTGGAGCAGGAGGCGGAGGTCGGAGAGAGACTGGTGAGGAGAGGCAGGGAGGAGGCAAGGGAGAGCGAGATGGGGCAGAATAGAAGGTGGAGTGAGGCAAGGGCGGGAATAAGAAATGGAGGAAGTTAACACAAAGGAGAACAAAGGAAGGTCGAGGGATGGGAAGAAAGAACGAGAGACGTCTGAAAGAGAAACAAAGCTGATGTTAACAGGAAGAGTTGAGGAGGGAAATAAGAAAGAAAGACCTCCGTCTTGTGCCAGATGAGGCTTTAGAAAGTATAGAAGGTGTTGCTCGTAAAAATAACTTGCCAAAACTTCCTCAAAGTGCCATTAGAGAGGGAAAAGAAAAATAAGGAGTTAAAATCAGAATTAGTTTGTGTTAAGTTGGCTCAGGCAGCTTGCCGCTTCCAGCAGTGAACTCGCTCAACTGCAAACACGCACATCAACACTCAGTTTGACATACAGAAAACATATGTCATCATACATATAACACAAAAAAAATTGTCCTGATTGCAGCTCAACCAATCGAAGGCACCCTTTTAGAGTTTACAGGCCTCAATTTCCCCTCGTTTCACTGCAGTTGGGGCAACAGTTTGGAATTTGCAGACTAAAAATCAACACTCCAGGGTGTGTGTGTGTGTGTGTGTGTGTGTGCGTGTGTGGGTATATATCCAGTCCCTGTTGGGCAGGTGTGAATTGGACCCCGGAGAGAAAAGCCGTCCCTGTTTTCCAATCCATTTTACCCAACCTCGTTAAGCCTGTTAAGCCTCCCCCCAAACCCTCCACTCAAATTAGATGCAAATGAGGTCTCAAGTGGCTTCCCAAGGAGGACATTACGGAATTGACTGGCCTGAGGTAATCTGTGAGGCTGCCTGTGAGTGCGAGTGCATGTGTGTGTGTGTGTGTGTGTGTGTGTGTGTGTGTGTGTGTGTGTGTGTGTATGTTAAGTGAACAGTTGAGGCGACCACAGTTTTTTTTCTCGTTAACCTTTCCAAATGCTCTGTTTACAATAGTGAAGAAAACGGGGGCTTTCAAAGAGATTCATTTTGTACTTATGACAGGTGGACTCTAGCTCTGACTGTTGCTCTCACTCTTCACTTCTGGAGGTGGTGCAACTGTGTTAGCAATAAAAAGAGTAAGTGGGGACTAACTCTGCAGGTTAAAAAAGGACCACACTGGTGATTTTTCCACCATTATCCATTTGGACTTTCTAGGCTGCCATGTGCCTTCAAAGTACAAATATAAAAGTACATCCTGAAGTGATTTCATCATGAAGCCTTGGACTTGTGCCCCATTTCCTTCGATCTGTGTCGTGTTCTTCTTCTTCACGTAACAGCGACTTTCTACATTTGTTTTCAGTAACCTCCACAGAGTCGAGAGAGAGTATTTTGTTCGGTACATGTGGCTTGAGCGAGCGCGCTAAAGGGAGCAGTGCAGTAGTAGCTGAAAAAGATTTTCCACTCAAGATAAGGCGAGAGTCATGTCCCTTACTCGAACGCCACATGTCTTGTGGTCTTGTACTCTGGTGTGGTGGGACTACTATTGGTGGAGAATACTGTACTTCTCCCTCTCTATGGATTTATCCTCATCTAACTGAACATTTCTGCAAAACGCTGAGTCTATAAAGAAAACCAATACTTCACCATGAGACACAACCAAACACCAAAATCGGAAAAGAAATGTAAGGTTTGATCACCGTTAGAATTTTTAAATGCAAGGTGAAGTTTTACTCTCAAAAGCTACGAACACGTCAGCGTCTTGTCCTGTTTTCCAGTCACGATTGACATAAAAAGTCACAGAGTGGCATTTGTTTTTCATTCACAACTAACCAAATGATGAGTTTATGTATTTTTTAAAACAACATGAAGGTCCAATTGCTCTCCCTTAGGCTACAACGAACAGTTGCAAATAAGTGCCGTTTTGAAAGTAAAAAGGTGAAACGGGATAAAAACATTGATCATGTCGATATTCAGTATTACTGCTGTAAAGTTAAGGAGATATTCAAGAATTGTTGGAACTTTACTTCGATGCAAATTAGCAGTTTTACTCATAACGTTTAACAAACTTGGCACTTTTGTTGCTAGAATCTGTTGTCCACGTGGACCTCATCCCGCAGTTGTCAAAGCCAAATCCCTGCTCAGGGCAATAACACTCATCTCTCTTTCCTGAAAAGTTTCCCATCTGCCGTAACCTTTAGAACTCCAATCTCATCCATTTTAATGTTTCCCATCTCAGACTCCCTAACATATGTCTGCGCAGAGACAAAGAAAGATGAAGGCGGGCAGAGAGGGAGAGAAAGAGGGAGAGAAAGAGGGAGGAAAAGAGCAACTCTTGGCCAAAGTCACAGCTGAAACACTGACCTGGATAAATCAGGGAAACATAAACACAGTTTCTGGAGTAAAAAGGGGAGGGGGTGGAGGGGGGGGGGGGGGTCGCTGCTACCCCAAATATTCCACCCCGGGGACCCCAGCGTGAGGCAGGGGGGACCCCCTTACACCCCCCCCCCCCATCACAGCCCGCTCTAATTATTTATTTTCCTAGGGTGTAAATGTCTTCGGGTGATTGCTGCGTAAAAGCCAACAGGTCCTGGGAGGTCACGACAGTCCGGCGGGATGGGAGAGGTATGGGCCTCGAAGTTCACATTCACTCGCACCGCACGCAAGCAACACAATCACACTCGCCAACACAAACATGCGGACACAAATACACAAACATATCTAAAACAGTAAGAAATGCACGGACGTATGCTAATCATATGTTCATATCCATTGCTACCCCCACATGCACACATCAACGCATCAACAAACATGCCCCCCCCCCCCCCCCCCCCCCCCCACTTCCCTCTCCAGCCTGCTGATTGTGTGTGTTGTCTCAGGGTTAGGTCTGTTGTTGATCCCCTGCGGGGCTTTTGGCTGCTCCGTTATCGTGCATAATCACTTCCATACCTTAACGACATAGGTGTGTGTTTGTGAATGCATGTGTGTGGCTGCGGGGGTGTATACGTGTCAAGATCAGGCTAGAGGTGGCAGCAGCAGCGGCTGTCAGGGGTCTGTCTCTGCCTTAGGAGTGAATATCATTTGAAACTAACTGTCACCAGGTTTCGAAAAAAATCACGCTGAAAGTAATTCTTCAAGAGAAAAGTGTGAAGAGGAGTTCACACAAATCGCTGAGGATCCAGCCCAAATTAAGGAACATGTGAAAGACTTTAGTAAGTCTTAACTTTAAAGCGAGCGTTGAAGATTATAAAAAGCTGAACTCGCTGCGTCTTCTCACCTTTTGATTTGACCTGTTTAAAGACTTAATTACTCGCTCTAAAGCTGCTTCAGCACTGTTTTATTAACTGCCTCCATTCACTGGGGTCACTGGTGAATTTTAGGGCAGTATCATGTGCACCATATATCATGTGTACAACCAAAGGGATTGCAGTATTGTATTCATTCAGCCAGGAGATATACTGTACTTGTAACCAATCCCAAAAAACTACCCCTTGTTTTGCATAAGTATATATGTATAGCCTAATACTAGAAAGAGTGGGTTATTTTCCCATTTGTCAGCCTTATCAGGCTAAATTGCCTCTAAAAGTTTGAAATGACACCTCAGTTAACTTTATAGACTTTGGTAGAAATGTTTATCCCATTTTCTAATTTAAGGAAAAAGTCAAAGTTACTCAGCTGTATGAGCTGATATAGGTTCAATCATAGGACAAGGTATTTTAATGCAAAATAAAATGCATTAATGAAAATTGTTTTGAATATAAAATTGACTGCTTCCATGTCACAAAATCACTGTTCTTAAGATTTCAGTGTAAAATCCAAGGAAGAAACGCGCACCCTAAGGCCACGGGGCACACTAACATATTTAAGAAAGCTGGTGACAGGCGGACAATAAGATTTGCTTAAACTGTCATGAAACTCCACTTACAGGCGCTCGGCACTCCTCGGTATTCCTTTCGGCACGGTCTTCAAACCGAGACCCTGGCAGTCCACATGCGACCCGGAGCAGCTGCACTTGTGTGGGCATCCAGTCACCGACGCGGCGCACACCAGCAGCGCCAAAACCAGAGCCCAAACCCGGCATAGCGGAGCCCGCTTCTCCGGCCCCATCGGAGGCATGATATCCACTGAAATTACTTCCAAACCGGGGTTAATTGAAAATCCGCGGGGTGGGAAGTAGACGTTGTGGAAGTAAGGATCCCGAAAAAGGTCAAGAGAGGTCGTTCGACTATGTGGTATAATTAAAAAAAAAAAAAAAAAAAGTGATGGGAACCGAAATTAATCGCTGCCGCAGAAGTTCTCCGAAGTTTCTCTCAAGAGACTCGATCAGTCAGAATCTCCTTAAAACGCTCCCTTGCCATTGAAGAAAAAAGGGCAGAGAATGAGGACCTGGATGTGACACTTGCAAAGAAAAAAGTTTTTAAAACATCTCGCAGCGCGTCACTCAACTCGATGCGTAAAAAAAAAGTCTCCTCGCGGAACGCTGCCCATTCACAAACTCTCCGAGAAGAAGTTATCAGCCTGACTCCTAAACTCTCCAAGGTGAAAATGTTGAGCTGGGGTGTAACCTCCTTCCAGGGAACATCCCCTCGGCTGCCAGGGAGTAAAAAAGTGAGAGTTGCAGAGGAGTTGTAGCCTAATCAGTGGTGGTGGTGGAGGGGGGGATAAGTTGAGAGAGCAGAGGCGCAGTGAGACTGGTAGCCTTACGCCTGGAGAGAGGTACACAGATTTGTACTTAGGTTTCCCCCAAAATGCTCTCTCCCCTCTCTCTCTCTCTCTCTCTCTCTCTCTCTCTCTCTCTCTCTCTAGGTTGATGTCACCAGAACAGAGAGTGAGAGACTCGGGATACTTTTCCTCACGCATGCGAATAAAACTCCAAACTCTACCAAACACCGTGGCAGCAGACGGTGCGCTTTTTTTTTAAAATCTCATTTCCCAGCAACTCGTCCTTTTTTCATCACGGGCCCCGTACATCATCTTTACGATTTACTTTGTGATCATTTAGTTGGTTTTGAGCCACGTCATTATGAGCCATCTCGCCAAATACGCCAATGCATCATCCTTGAGGAGTCTATATGTGTAAACTTCATTGATTCATGCGGGGCTGATAATCAGAGTTTGAGAGAAATGTCTTGTTCAACTTAATGTGTCTTTTATTGTGTTGTAAAATACCACAATGAGTTGAAACAACACCAACACTTGGATTAAATTAATTGATTGAGTTGGATTGATAAAAGCAAATATTTTATTTGATGATAAGATGATATGACCACTCCCAAATATTTGACATAAACTTGGATTTGAGTTTCCACATAATTTGGTAGTGAGCACTGTTAAAGTTCACTCCACTGGTTTCCACACACATTTGTTGAGTGCAGCAGTAAGAAGTGAGAAGAGACTTTTTTTCAGTGCGGGTCCGCTCTCTAAAGTGTGGGTGCCTCTCTGCTGCCCTCTACTGGTAGAAGGGGAAACTTTCATGAACTAATTGTGAACTAGTGGCCTTCAGTTTGCAGTTACAGCAATAACATTATTTTTTTTTACTTCTCATTAAACCAGTGTCCTCCGAATTAATTCAATTCATTTGGGAGATTTTTGCTGCAAATGTCAAAACATTTGAAAAGAGTTTTTCTCGGCAGTGTTTTGGTCGATAATTAACAGTCGAAAGTTCATAAATATTGCAAAGCCTGGAATACAAGCTGAGTAATTTAGTGTCTCATTCTGGGAATTGAACTAATTAAAACATCAGTTTTCCTGTCAGTGGAAACCCCACCAGAGACCAAACTTTGGAAGTAGATACTCTTGAAAACAAATGAATTGTGAAGTAAGAGAGATATTCTCCTAAGAATAACTCTTCTCATGCCTGCTGAGCATGTACTCATTTTCAGGTGCCGCTCGAACACTCAATTATGGCATATTCATACCTGAGAGTTACCAGTCTTCTGGTGTTGGTGTCCGCGCAGCCGATTCAGTTTTTGTTGTTCAGTGGACATTGGTGGCAGTAAACATCACTTATCAGTAATCGCAGCGTCAGGTTAGTGATTTTATTTTATTTTTCAATTAAACACGGGATCATCTGAGTGCAGGTTTTGAGAGACTGAACCATCTGCCCTCAGTTGTTTAGGGGACATTGTAAAGTAGGTGTTTCACCCTGTGTACAGACAACAGTACACAGGGTGACCCACAAGTGTGCTTGGGTGTCATATATTATAACATATATAATAAACAGCTTCAGGGAAAAGTGTTAGCTTTTTATGAGTTCCCATGTCCTCTTTTTGGATATGTTCTCCATCCTCCAATTTTCATCTCATTTCCTTTTTATTTTGGCTCATTGAAGATCTCTCCCACACAGTCTCCCCTTTAATGTTCAAGGGACAGAAGAAAAGCTGCTTCGAAATGTTCGTGTCAGATCGACGGCTGCAGCTGAGCAGCTCAGTTCTTTTTCACAGCCACTAACTCCAGCTCCTCCTGGGGGATCCCTATGAGCCCCCCCCAGGGAAATGAAATCCCTGCAGAGGTTCCTGGGTCTGCCTCGAGGTTTCCTCCCTGATGGTCATGCCCGGGGGGACAGGAGCGAGCAGCCTGTCAAAGAGAGTAAGCCTGGCCTGTCTGTGTTGTTATAACCACCAACAGCTCACACAGCAGTAAGACAGTACCCA